>NC_090931.1:1410245869-1410555423 GCF_040938575.1 Ambystoma mexicanum | reverse complement strand
GTGCGGAAAAAGCGTTTTTTTCGCCACATTTCCGACTTTGCAGGGCTGTCTGGGTAAAAAAATCTGGGGCGATGGGCGCAAATCACACCTCTGCGGATTCCCACGGGTGTCCTCTTTTCGAAAATGCCTGGGGTTCCCTGTTTTCCTCGGTGGCTTGGACACCCGAGGCCCATATCTGTAAGGTGCGCCGCTCGGCAGAATGTCTGAGATTTCCCTCTGCCAACAGACTTGGGGTTACTTGTGTTTTAGGCTTTCCCCTTGGCGGCCAGGTAGGTGCACCGACACATGTGAGGTACCGTTTTCATCGGGACACCTGTGGGAACGCGGGACGGTAGGCCATGTGTTGTGGGGGGCGTGTTTCGATGGGTGCGGCGAGCGAAATGTGCGGAAAAAGCGTTTTTTTCGCCACATTTCCGACTTTGCAGGGCTGTCTGGGTAAAAAAATCTGGGGCGATGGGCGCAAATCACACCTCTGCGGATTCCCACGGGTGTCCTCTTTTCGAAAATGCCTGGGGTTCCCTGTTTTCCTCGGTGGCTTGGACACCCGAGGCCCATATCTGTAAGGTGCGCCGCTCGGCAGAAGGTCTGAGATTTCCCTCTGCCAACAGACTTGGGGTTACTTGTGTTTTAGGCTTTCCCCTTGGCGGCCAGGTAGGTGCACCCACACATGTGAGGTACCGTTTTCATCGGGACACCTGTGGGAACGCGGGACGGTAGGCCATGTGTTGTGGGGGGCGTGTTTCGATGGGTGCGGCGAGCGAAATGTGCGGAAAAAGTGTTTTTTTCGCCACATTTCCGACTTTGCAGGGCTGTCTGGGTAAAAAAATCTGGGGCGATGGGCGCAAATCACACCTCTGCGGATTCCCACGGGTGTCCTCTTTTCGAAAATGCCTGGGGTTCCCTGTTTTCCTCAGTGGCTTGGACACCCGAGGCCCATATCTGTAAGGTGCGCCGCTCGGCAGAAGGTCTGAGATTTCCCTCTGCCAACAGACTTGGGGTTACTTGTGTTTTAGGCTTTCCCCTTGGCGGCCAGGTAGGTGCACCGACACATGTGAGGTACCGTTTTCATCGGGACACCTGTGGGAACGCGGGACGGTAGGCCATGTGTTGTGGGGGGCGTGTTTCGATGGGTGCGGCGAGCGAAATGTGCGGAAAAAGCGTTTTTTTCGCCACATTTCCGACTTTGCAGGGCTGTCTGGGTAAAAAAATCTGGGGCGATGGGCGCAAATCACACCTCTGCGGATTCCCACGGGTGTCCTCTTTTCGAAAATGCCTGGGGTTCCCTGTTTTCCTCGGTGGCTTGGACACCCGAGGCCCATATCTGTAAGGTGCGCCGCTCGGCAGAAGGTCTGAGATTTCCCTCTGCCAACAGACTTGGGGTTACTTGTGTTTTAGGCTTTCCCCTTGGCGGCCAGGTAGGTGCACCCACACATGTGAGGTACCGTTTTCATCGGGACACCTGTGGGAACGCGGGACGGTAGGCCATGTGTTGTGGGGGGCGTGTTTCGATGGGTGCGGCGAGCGAAATGTGCGGAAAAAGCGTTTTTTTCGCCACATTTCCGACTTTGCAGGGCTGTCTGGGTAAAAAAATCTGGGGCGATGGGCGCAAATCACACCTCTGCGGATTCCCACGGGTGTCCTCTTTTCGAAAATGCCTGGGGTTCCCTGTTTTCCTCGGTGGCTTGGACACCCGAGGCCCATATCTGTAAGGTGCGCCGCTCGGCAGAATGTCTGAGATTTCCCTCTGCCAACAGACTTGGGGTTACTTGTGTTTTAGGCTTTCCCCTTGGCGGCCAGGTAGGTGCACCCACACATGTGAGGTACCGTTTTCATCGGGACACCTGTGGGAACGCGGGACGGTAGGCCATGTGTTGTGGGGGGCGTGTTTCGATGGGTGCGGCGAGCGAAATGTGCGGAAAAAGCGTTTTTTTTCGCCACATTTCCGACTTTGCAGGGCTGTCTGGGTAAAAAAATCTGGGGCGATGGGCGCAAATCACACCTCTGCGGATTCCCACGGATGTCCTCTTTTCGAAAATGCCTGGGGTTCCCTGTTTTCCTCGGTGGCTTGGACACCCGAGGCCCATATCTGTAAGGTGCGCCGCTCGGCAGAAGGTCTGAGATTTCCCTCTGCCAACAGACTTGGCGTTACTTGTGTTTTAGGCTTTCCCCTTGGCGGCCAGGTAGGTGCACCCACACATGTGAGGTACCGTTTTCATCGGGACACCTGTGGGAACGCGGGACGGTAGGCCATGTGTTGTGGGGGGCGTGTTTCGATGGGTGCGGCGAGCGAAATGTGCGGAAAAAGCGTTTTTTTCGCCACATTTCCGACTTTGCAGGGCTGTCTGGGTAAAAAAATCTGGGGCGATGGGCGCAAATCACACCTCTGCGGATTCCCACGGGTGTCCTCTTTTCGAAAATGCCTGGGGTTCCCTGTTTTCCTCGGTGGCTTGGACACCCGAGGCCCATATCTGTAAGGTGCGCCGCTCGGCAGAATGTCTGAGATTTCCCTCTGCCAACAGACTTGGGGTTACTTGTGTTTTAGGCTTTCTCCTTGGCGGCCAGGTAGGTGCACCCACACATGTGAGGTACCGTTTTCATCGGGACACCTGTGGGAACGCGGGACGGTAGGCCATGTGTTGTGGGGGGCGTGTTTCGATGGGTGCGGCGAGCGAAATGTGCGGAAAAAGCGTTTTTTTCGCCACATTTCCAACTTTGCAGGGCTGTCTGGGTAAAAAAATCTGGGGCGATGGGCGCAAATCACACCTCTGCGGATTCCCACGGGTGTCCTCTTTTCGAAAATGCCTGGGGTTCCCTGTTTTCCTCGGTGGCTTGGACACCCGAGGCCCATATCTGTAAGGTGCGCCGCTCGGCAGAATGTCTGAGATTTCCCTCTGCCAACAGACTTGGGGTTACTTGTGTTTTAGGCTTTCCCCTTGGCGGCCAGGTAGGTGCACCCACACATGTGAGGTACCGTTTTCATCGGGACACCTGTGGGAACGCGGGACGGTAGGCCATGTGTTGTGGGGGGCGTGTTTCGATGGGTGCGGCGAGCGAAATGTGCGGAAAAAGCGTTTTTTTCGCCACATTTCCGACTTTGCAGGGCTGTCTGGGTAAAAAAATCTGGGGCGATGGGCGCAAATCACACCTCTGCGGATTCCCACGGGTGTCCTCTTTTCGAAAATGCCTGGGGTTCCCTGTTTTCCTCGGTGGCTTGGACACCCGAGGCCCATATCTGTAAGGTGCGCCGCTCGGCAGAATGTCTGAGATTTCCCTCTGCCAACAGACTTGGGGTTACTTGTGTTTTAGGCTTTCCCCTTGGCGGCCAGGTAGGTGCACCCACACATGTGAGGTACCGTTTTCATCGGGACACCTGTGGGAACGCGGGACGGTAGGCCATGTGTTGTGGGGGGCGTGTTTCGATGGGTGCGGCGAGCGAAATGTGCGGAAAAAGCGTTTTTTTCGCCACATTTCCGACTTTGCAGGGCTGTCTGGGTAAAAAAATCTGGGGCGATGGGCGCAAATCACACCTCTGCGGATTCCCACGGGTGTCCTCTTTTCGAAAATGCCTGGGGTTCCCTGTTTTCCTCGGTGGCTTGGACACCCGAGGCCCATATCTGTAAGGTGCGCCGCTCGGCAGAATGTCTGAGATTTCCCTCTGCCAACAGACTTGGGGTTACTTGTGTTTTAGGCTTTCCCCTTGGCGGCCAGGTAGGTGCACCCACACATGTGAGGTACCGTTTTCATCGGGACACCTGTGGGAACGCGGGACGGTAGGCCATGTGTTGTGGGGGGCGTGTTTCGATGGGTGCGGCGAGCGAAATGTGCGGAAAAAGCGTTTTTTTCGCCACATTTCCGACTTTGCAGGGCTGTCTGGGTAAAAAAATCTGGGGCGATGGGCGCAAATCACACCTCTGCGGATTCCCACGGGTGTCCTCTTTTCGAAAATGCCTGGGGTTCCCTGTTTTCCTCGGTGGCTTGGACACCCGAGGCCCATATCTGTATGATGTGATTGTGTGACATTTTCGGTGTGAAAACAGACTTGGGGTTACTTGTGTTTTAGGCTTTCCCCTTGGCAGCCAGGTAGGTGCACCCACACATGTGAGGTACCGTTTTCATCGGGACACCTGTGGGAACGCGGGATGGTAGGCCATGTGTTGTGGGGGGCGTGTTTCGATGGGTGCGGCGAGCGAAATGTGCGGAAAAAGCGTTTTTTTCGCCACATTTCCGACTTTGCAGGACTGTCTGGGTAAAAAAATCTGGGGCGATGGGCGCAAATCACACCTCTGCGGATTCCCACGGGTGTCCTCTTTTCGAAAATGCCTGGGGTTCCCTGTTTTCCTCAGTGGCTTGGACACCCGAGGCCCATATCTGTATGATGTGATTGAGTGACATTTCCGGTGTGAAAACAGACTTGGGGTTACTTGTGTTTTAGGCTTTCCCCTTGGCGGCCAGGTAGGTGCACCCACACATGTGAGGTACCGTTTTCATCGGGACACCTGTGGGAACGCGGGACGGTAGGCCATGTGTTGTGGGGGGCGTCTTTCGATGGGTGCGGCGAGCGAAATGTGCGGAAAAAGCGTTTTTTTCGCCACATTTCCGACTTTGCAGGGCTGTCTGGGTAAAAAAATCTGGGGCGATGGGCGCAAATCACACCTCTGCGGATTCCCACGGGTGTCCTCTTTTCGAAAATGCCTGGGGTTCCCTGTTTTCCTCGGTGGCTTGGACACCCGAGGCCCATATCTGTAAGTTGCGCCGCTCGGCAGAATGTCTGAGATTTCCCTCTGCCAACAGACTTGGGGTTACTTGTGTTTTAGGCTTTCCCCTTGGCGGCCAGGTAGGTGCACCCACACATGTGAGGTACCATTTTCATCGGGACACCTGTGGGAACGCGGGACGGTAGGCCATGTGTTGTGGGGGGCGTGTTTCGATGGGTGCGGCGAGCGAAATGTGCGGAAAAAGCGTTTTTTTCGCCACATTTCCGACTTTGCAGGGCTGTCTGGGTAAAAAAATCTGGGGCGATGGGCGCAAATCACACCTCTGCGGATTCCCACGGGTGTCCTCTTTTCGAAAATGCCTGGGGTTCCCTGTTTTCCTCGGTGGCTTGGACACCCGAGGCCCATATCTGTATGATGTGATTGAGTGACATTTCCGGTGTGAAAACAGACTTGGGGTTACTTGTGTTTTAGGCTTTCCCCTTGGCGGCCAGGTAGGTGCACCCACACATGTGAGGTACCGTTTTCATCGGGACACCTGTGGGAACGCGGGATGGTAGGCCATGTGTTGTGGGGGGCGTGTTTCGATGGGTGCGGCGAGCGAAATGTGCGGAAAAAGCGTTTTTTTTGCCACATTTCCGACTTTGCAGGGCTGTCTGGGTAAAAAAATCTGGGGCGATGGGCGCAAATCACACCTCTGCGGATTCCCACGGGTGTCCTCTTTTCGAAAATGCCTGGGGTTCCCTGTTTTCCTCGGTGGCTTGGACACCCGAGGCCCATATCTGTATGATGTGATTGTGTGACATTTCCGGTGTGAAAACAGACTTGGGGTTACTTGTGTTTTAGGCTTTCCCCTTGGCGGTCAGGTAGGTGCACCCACACATGTGGGGTACCGTTTTCATCGGGACACCTGTGGGAACGCGGGACGGTAGGCCATGTGTTGTGGGGGGCGTGTTTCGATGGGTGCGGCGAGTGAAATGTGCGGAAAAAGCGTTTTTTTCGCCACATTTCCGACTTTGCAGGGCTGTCTGGGTAAAAAAACCTGGGGCGATGGGCGCAAATCACACCTCTGCGGATTCCCACGGGTGTCCTCTTTTCGAAAATGCCTGGGGTTCCCTGTTTTCCTCGGTGGCTTGGACACCCGAGGCCCATATCTGTAAGTTGCGCCGCTCGGCAGAATGTCTGAGATTTCCCTCTGCCAACAGACTTGGGGTTACTTGTGTTTTAGGCTTTCCCCTTGGCGGCCAGGTAGGTGCACCCACACATGTGAGGTACCGTTTTCATCGGGACACCTGTGGGAACGCGGGACGGTAGGCCATGTGTTGTGGGGGGCGTGTTTCGATGGGTGCGGCGAGCGAAATGTGCGGAAAAAGCGTTTTTTTCGCCACATTTCCGACTTTGCAGGGCTGTCTGGGTAAAAAAATCTGGGGCGATGGGCGCAAATCACACCTCTGCGGATTCCCACGGGTGTCCTCTTTTCGAAAATGCCTGGGGTTCCCTGTTTTCCTCGGTGGCTTGGACACCCGAGGCCCATATCTGTAAGGTGCGCCGCTCGGCAGAATGTCTGAGATTTCCCTCTGCCAACAGACTTGGGGTTACTTGTGTTTTAGGCTTTCCCCTTGGCGGCCAGGTAGGTGCACCCACACATGTGAGGTACCGTTTTCATCGGGACACCTGTGGGAACGCGGGACGGTAGGCCATGTGTTGTGGGGGGCGTGTTTCGATGGGTGCGGCGAGCGAAATGTGCGGAAAAAGCGTTTTTTTCGCCACATTTCCGACTTTGCAGGGCTGTCTGGGTAAAAAAATCTGGGGCGATGGGCGCAAATCACACCTCTGCGGATTCCCACGGGTGTCCTCTTTTCGAAAATGCCTGGGGTTCCCTGTTTTCCTCGGTGGCTTGGACACCCGAGGCCCATATCTGTATGATGTGATTGTGTGACATTTTCGGTGTGAAAACAGACTTGGGGTTACTTGTGTTTTAGGCTTTCCCCTTGGCGGCCAGGTAGGTGCACCCACACATGTGAGGTACCGTTTTCATCGGGACACCTGTGGGAACGCGGGATGGTAGGCCATGTGTTGTGGGGGGCGTGTTTCGATGGGTGCGGCGAGCGAAATGTGCGGAAAAAGCGTTTTTTTCGCCACATTTCCGACTTTGCAGGACTGTCTGGGTAAAAAAATCTGGGGCGATGGGCGCAAATCACACCTCTGCGGATTCCCACGGGTGTCCTCTTTTCGAAAATGCCTGGGGTTCCCTGTTTTCCTCAGTGGCTTGGACACCCGAGGCCCATATCTGTATGATGTGATTGAGTGACATTTCCGGTGTGAAAACAGACTTGGGGTTACTTGTGTTTTAGGCTTTCCCCTTGGCGGCCAGGTAGGTGCACCCACACATGTGAGGTACCGTTTTCATCGGGACACCTGTGGGAACGCGGGACGGTAGGCCATGTGTTGTGGGGGGCGTCTTTCGATGGGTGCGGCGAGCGAAATGTGCGGAAAAAGCGTTTTTTTCGCCACATTTCCGACTTTGCAGGGCTGTCTGGGTAAAAAAATCTGGGGCGATGGGCGCAAATCACACCTCTGCGGATTCCCACGGGTGTCCTCTTTTCGAAAATGCCTGGGGTTCCCTGTTTTCCTCGGTGGCTTGGACACCCGAGGCCCATATCTGTATGATGTGATTGTGTGACATTTTCGGTGTGAAAACAGACTTGGGGTTACTTGTGTTTTAGGCTTTCCCCTTGGCGGCCAGGTAGGTGCACCCACACATGTGAGGTACCGTTTTCATCGGGACACCTGTGGGAACGCGGGATGGTAGGCCATGTGTTGTGGGGGGCGTGTTTCGATGGGTGCGGCGAGCGAAATGTGCGGAAAAAGCGTTTTTTTCGCCACATTTCCGACTTTGCAGGGCTGTCTGGGTAAAAAAATCTGGGGCGATGGGCGCAAATCACACCTCTGCGGATTCCCACGGGTGTCCTCTTTTCGAAAATGCCTGGGGTTCCCTGTTTTCCTCGGTGGCTTGGACACCCGAGGCCCATATCTGTATGATGTGATTGAGTGACATTTCCGGTGTGAAAACAGACTTGGGGTTACTTGTGTTTTAGGCTTTCCCCTTGGCGGCCAGGTAGGTGCACCCACACATGTGAGGTACCGTTTTCATCGGGACACCTGTGGGAACGCGGGACGGTAGGCCATGTGTTGTGGGGGGCGTGTTTCGATGGGTGCGGCGAGCGAAATGTGCGGAAAAAGCGTTTTTTCCCCACATTTCCGACTTTGCAGGGCTGTCTGGGTAAAAAAATCTGGGGCGATGGGCGCAAATCACACCTCTGCGGATTCCCACGGGTGTCCTCTTTTCGAAAATGCCTGGGGTTCCCTGTTTTCCTCGGTGGCTTGGACACCCGAGGCCCATATCTGTATGATGTGATTGAGTGACATTTCCGGTGTGAAAACAGACTTGGGGTTACTTGTGTTTTAGGCTTTCCCCTTGGCGGCCAGGTAGGTGCACCCACACATGTGAGGTACCGTTTTCATCGGGACACCTGTGGGAACGCGGGACAGTAGGCCATGTGTTGTGGGGGGCGTGTTTCGATGGGTGCGGCGAGTGAAATGTGCGGAAAAAGCGTTTTTTTCGCCACATTTCCGACTTTGCAGGGCTGTCTGGGTAAAAAAATCTGGGGCGATGGGCGCAAATCACACCTCTGCGGATTCCCACGGGTGTCCTCTTTTCGAAAATGCCTGGGGTTCCCTGTTTTCCTCGGTGGCTTGGACACCCGAGGCCCATATCTGTATGATGTGATTGTGTGACATTTTCGGTGTGAAAACAGACTTGGGGTTACTTGTGTTTTAGGCTTTCCCCTTGGCGGCCAGGTAGGTGCACCCACACATGTGAGGTACCGTTTTCATCGGGACACCTGTGGGAACGCGGGATGGTAGGCCATGTGTTGTGGGGGGCGTGTTTCGATGGGTGCGGCGAGCAAAATGTGCGGAAAAAGCGTTTTTTTCGCCACATTTCCGACTTTGCAGGACTGTCTGGGTAAAAAAATCTGGGGCGATGGGCGCAAATCACACCTCTGCGGATTCCCACGGGTGTCCTTTTTTTTCGAAAATGCCTGGGATTCCCTGTTTTCCTCAGTGGCTTGGACACCCGAGGCCCATATCTGTATGATGTGATTGAGTGACATTTCCGGTGTGAAAACAGACTTGGGGTTACTTGTGTTTTAGGCTTTCCCCTTGGCGGCCAGGTAGGTGCACCCACACATGTGAGGTACCGTTTTCATCGGGACACCTGTGGGAACGCGGGACGGTAGGCCATGTGTTGTGGGGGGCGTCTTTCGATGGGTGCGGCGAGCGAAATGTGCGGAAAAAGCGTTTTTTTCGCCACATTTCCGACTTTGCAGGGCTGTCTGGGTAAAAAAATCTGGGGCGATGGGCGCAAATCACACCTCTGCGGATTCCCACGGGTGTCCTCTTTTCGAAAATGCCTGGGGTTCCCTGTTTTCCTCGGTGGCTTGGACACCCGAGGCCCATATCTGTAAGTTGCGCCGCTCGGCAGAATGTCTGAGATTTCCCTCTGCCAACAGACTTGGGGTTACTTGTGTTTTAGGCTTTCCCCTTGGTGGCCAGGTAGGTGCACCCACACATGTGAGGTACCGTTTTCATCGGGACACCTGTGGGAACGCGAGACGGTAGGCCATGTGTTGTGGGGGGCGTGTTTCGATGGGTGCGGCGAGTGAAATGTGCGGAAAAAGCGTTTTTTTTCGCCACATTTCCGACTTTGCAGGGCTGTCTGGGTAAAAAAATCTGGGGCGATGGGCGCAAATCACACCTCTGTGGATTCCCACGGGTGTCCTCTTTTCGAAAATGCCTGGGGTTCCCTGTTTTCCTCGGTGGCTTGGACACCCGAGGCCCATATCTGTATGATGTGATTGAGTGACATTTCCGGTGTGAAAACAGACTTGGGGTTACTTGTGTTTTAGGCTTTCCCCTTGGCGGCCAGGTAGGTGCACCCACACATGTGAGGTACCG
Source organism: Ambystoma mexicanum (assembly GCF_040938575.1). NCBI lineage: Eukaryota > Metazoa > Chordata > Amphibia > Caudata > Ambystomatidae > Ambystoma > Ambystoma mexicanum. The sequence continues at coordinate 1,410,545,692 of NC_090931.1, read as the reverse complement.
TTTTCATCGGGACACCTGTGGGAACGCGGGACGGTAGGCCATGTGTTGTGGGGGGCGTGTTTCGATGGGTGCGGCGAGCGAAATGTGCGGAAAAAGCGTTTTTTTCGCCACATTTCCGACTTTGCAGGGCTGTCTGGGTAAAAAAATCTGGGGCGATGGGCGCAAATCACACCTCTGCGGATTCCCACGGGTGTCCTCTTTTCGAAAATGCCTGGGGTTCCCTGTTTTCCTTGGTGGCTTGGACACCCGAGGCCCATATCTGTATGATGTGATTGTGTGACATTTCCGGTGTGAAAACAGACTTGGGGTTACTTGTGTTTTAGGCTTTCCCCTTGGCGGCCAGGTAGGTGCACCCACACATGTGGGGTACCGTTTTCATCGGGACACCTGTGGGAACGCGGGACGGTAGGCCATGTGTTGTGGGGGGCGTGTTTCGATGGGTGCGGCGAGTGAAATGTGCGGAAAAAGCGTTTTTTTCGCCACATTTCCGACTTTGCAGGGCTGTCTGGGTAAAAAAATCTGGGGCGATGGGCGCAAATCACACCTCTGCGGATTCCCACGGGTGTCCTCTTTTCGAAAATGCCTGGGGTTCCCTGTTTTCCTCGGTGGCTTGGACACCCGAGGCCCATATCTGTAAGTTGCGCCGCTCGGCAGAATGTCTGAGATTTCCCTCTGCCAACAGACTTGGGGTTACTTGTGTTTTAGGCTTTCCCCTTGGCGGCCAGGTAGGTGCACCCACACATGTGAGGTACCGTTTTCATCGGGACACCTGTGGGAACGCGGGACGGTAGGCCATGTGTTGTGGGGGGCGTGTTTCGATGGGTGCGGCGAGCGAAATGTGCGGAAAAAGCGTTTTTTTCGCCACATTTCCGACTTTGCAGGGCTGTCTGGGTAAAAAAATCTGGGGCGATGGGCGCAAATCACACCTCTGCGGATTCCCACGGGTGTCCTCTTTTCGAAAATGCCTGGGGTTCCCTGTTTTCCTCGGTGGCTTGGACACCCGAGGCCCATATCTGTATGATGTGATTGAGTGACATTTCCGGTGTGAAAACAGACTTGGGGTTACTTGTGTTTTAGGCTTTCCCCTTGGCGGCCAGGTAGGTGCACCCACACATGTGAGGTACCGTTTTCATCGGGACACCTGTGGGAACGCGGGACGGTAGGCCATGTGTTGTGGGGGGCGTGTTTCGATGGGTGCGGCGAGTGAAATGTGCGGAAAAAGCGTTTTTTTCGCCACATTTCCGACTTTGCAGGGCTGTCTGGGTAAAAAAATCTGGGGCGATGGGCGCAAATCACACCTCTGCGGATTCCCACGGGTGTCCTCTTTTTGAAAATGCCTGGGGTTCCCTGTTTTCCTCGGTGGCTTGGACACCCGAGGCCCATATCTGTATGATGTGATTGAGTGACATTTCCGGTGTGAAAACAGACTTGGGGTTACTTGTGTTTTAGGCTTTCCCCTTGGCGGCAAGGTAGGTGCACCCACACATGTGAGGTACCGTTTTCATCGGGACACCTGTGGGAACGCGGGACGGTAGGCCATGTGTTGTGGGGGGCGTGTTTCGATGGGTGCGGCGAGCGAAATGTGCGGAAAAAGCGTTTTTTCCCCACATTTCCGACTTTGCAGGGCTGTCTGGGTAAAAAAATCTGGGGCGATGGGCGCAAATCACACCTCTGCGGATTCCCACGGGTGTCCTCTTTTCGAAAATGCCTGGGGTTCCCTGTTTTCCTCGGTGGCTTGGACACCCGAGGCCCATATCTGTATGATGTGATTGAGTGACATTTCCGGTGTGAAAACAGACTTGGGGTTACTTGTGTTTTAGGCTTTCCCCTTGGCGGCCAGGTAGGTGCACCCACACATGTGAGGTACTGTTTTCATCGGGACACCTGTGGGAACGCGGGACAGTAGGCCATGTGTTGTGGGGGGCGTGTTTCGATGGGTGCGGCGAGTGAAATGTGCGGAAAAAGCGTTTTTTTCGCCACATTTCCGACTTTGCAGGGCTGTCTGGGTAAAAAAATCTGGGGCGATGGGCGCAAATCACACCTCTGCGGATTCCCACGGGTGTCCTCTTTTCGAAAATGCCTGGGGTTCCCTGTTTTCCTCGGTGGCTTGGACACCCGAGGCCCATATCTGTATGATGTGATTGTGTGACATTTTCGGTGTGAAAACAGACTTGGGGTTACTTGTGTTTTAGGCTTTCCCCTTGGCGGCCAGGTAGGTGCACCCACACATGTGAGGTACCGTTTTCATCGGGACACCTGTGGGAACGCGGGATGGTAGGCCATGTGTTTTGGGGGGCGTGTTTCGATGGGTGCGGCGAGCTAAATGTGCGGAAAAAGCGTTTTTTTCGCCATATTTCCGACTTTGCAGGGCTGTCTAGGTAAAAAAATCTGGGGCGATGGGCGCAAATCACACCTCTGCGGATTCCCACGGGTGTCCTCTTTTCGAAAATGCCTGGGGTTCCCCGTTTTCCTCGGTGGCTTGGACACCCGAGGCCCATATCTGTATGATGTGATTGAGTGACATTTCCGTTGTGAAAACAGACTTGGGGTTACTTGTGTTTTAGGCTTTCCCCTTGGCGGCCAGGTAGGTGCACCCACACATGTGAGGTACCGTTTTCATCGAGACACCTGTGGGAACGCGGGACGGTAGGCCATGTGTTGTGGGGGGCGTGTTTCGATGGGTGCGGCGAGTGAAATGTGCGGAAAAAGCGTTTTTTTCGCCACATTTCCGACTTTGCAGGGCTGTCTGGGTAAAAAAATCTGGGGCGATGGGCGCAAATCACACCTCTGCGGATTCCCACGGGTGTCCTCTTTTCGAAAATGCCTGGGGTTCCCTGTTTTCCTCGGTGGCTTGGACACCCGAGGCCCATATCTGTATGATGTGATTGAGTGACATTTCCGGTGTGAAAACAGACTTGGGGTTACTTGTGTTTTAGGCTTTCCCCTTGGCGGCCAGGTAGGTGCACCCACACATGTGAGGTACCGTTTTCATCGGGACACCTGTGGGAACGCGGGACGGTAGGCCATGTGTTGTGGGGGGGCGTGTTTCGATGGGTGCGGTGAGTGAAATGTGCGGAAAAAGCGTTTTTTTCGCCACATTTCCGACTTTGCAGGGCTGTCTGGGTAACAAAATCTGGGGCGATGGGCGCAAATCACACCTCTGCGGATTCCCACGGGTGTCCTCTTTTCGAAAATGCCTGGGGTTCCCTGTTTTCCTCGGTGGCTTGGACACCCGAGGCCCATATCTGTATGATGTGATTGTGTGACATTTTCGGTGTGAAAACAGACTTGGGGTTACTTGTGTTTTAGGCTTTCCCCTTGGCGGCCAGGTAGGTGCACCCACACATGTGAGGTACCGTTTTCATCGGGACACCTGTGGGAACGCGGGATGGTAGGCCATGTGTTGTGGGGGGCGTGTTTCGATGGGTGCGGCGAGCGAAATGTGCGGAAAAAGCGTTTTTTTCGCCACATTTCCGACTTTGCAGGGCTGTCTGGGTAAAAAAATCTGGGGCGATGGGCGCAAATCACACCTCTGCGGATTCCCACGGGTGTCCTCTTTTCGAAAATGCCTGGGGTTCCCTGTTTTCCTCAGTGGCTTGGACACCCGAGGCCCATATCTGTATGATGTGATTGAGTGACATTTCCGGTGTGAAAACAGACTTGGGGTTACTTGTGTTTTAGGCTTTCCCCTTGGCGGCCAGGTAGGTGCACCCACACATGTGAGGTACCGTTTTCATCGGGACACCTGTGGGAACGCGGGACGGTAGGCCATGTGTTGTGGGGGGCGTGTTTCGATGGGTGCGGCGAGCGAAATGTGCGGAAAAAGCGTTTTTTTCGCCACATTTCCGACTTTGCAGGGCTGTCTGGGTAAAAAAATCTGGGGCGATGGGCGCAAATCACACCTCTGCGGATTCCCACGGGTGTCCTCTTTTCGAAAATGCCTGGGGTTCCCTGTTTTCCTCGGTGGCTTGGACACCCGAGGCCCATATCTGTATGATGTGATTGTGTGACATTTTCGGTGTGAAAACAGACTTGGGGTTACTTGTGTTTTAGGCTTTCCCCTTGGCGGCCAGGTAGGTGCACCCACACATGTGAGGTACCGTTTTCATCGGGACACCTGTGGGAACGCGGGATGGTAGGCCATGTGTTGTGGGGGGCGTGTTTCGATGGGTGCGGCGAGCGAAATGTGCGGAAAAAGCGTTTTTTTCGCCACATTTCCGACTTTGCAGGGCTGTCTGGGTAAAAAAATCTGGGGCGATGGGCGCAAATCACACCTCTGCGGATTCCCACGGGTGTCCTCTTTTCGAAAATGCCTGGGGTTCCCTGTTTTCCTCAGTGGCTTGGACACCCGAGGCCCATATCTGTATGATGTGATTGAGTGACATTTCCGGTGTGAAAACAGACTTGGGGTTACTTGTGTTTTAGGCTTTCCCCTTGGCGGCCAGGTAGGTGCACCCACACATGTGAGGTACCGTTTTCATCGGGACACCTGTGGGAACGCGGGACGGTAGGCCATGTGTTGTGGGGGGCGTCTTTCGATGGGTGCGGCGAGCGAAATGTGCGGAAAAAGCGTTTTTTTCGCCACATTTCCGACTTTGCAGGGCTGTCTGGGTAAAAAAATCTGGGGCGATGGGCGCAAATCACACCTCTGCGGATTCCCACGGGTGTCCTCTTTTCGAAAATACCTGGGGTTCCCTGTTTTCCTCGGTGGCTTGGACACCCGAGGCCCATATCTGTATGATGTAAGAGTGTGACATTTCCGGTGTGAAAACAGACTTGGGGTTACTTGTGTTTTAGGCTTTCCCCTTGGCGGCCAGGTAGGTGCACCCACACATGTGAGGTACCGTTTTCATCGGGACACCTGTGGGAACGCGGGAAGGTAGGCCATGTGTTGTGTTTGTGTGGTTTTCATAACGTTTTGACCCATTTGCTGGAGCCCTTTGTCTCACAACCCTTTCTTTTCCCAAATGTGACCTACATTTAGTCGCTGCTTTAGCCACCATACACTTTTGTAACCTGCACAAGTCACCTACCCTTGAAAAGGTCTGCCTGTGCTCTTTCAAAAAATGTATGGCTGCCGTTCCTCACCACATTGGTTTTCCCAATTTACACATGCTAAGTGCGTCTGGTCAGGCCGTGAGCGTAAAACTCCTGTGTACCATGGCTCAGTGTTTGGCTTGTGATATTGCTTGTTTTGTACAAACACTACAAAAATGGTATGCTCTCCTAACTGCAAGAGTCGGGGGAATGTAGCGGAGCATTGCTTTTCTCAGAATTCATAGAAGCCATTGCCGTACTAAGCCAACCATGTCCAACACATACCTTTTTTTTCAGTCATTTTCCAGCTTTTCCCCCATTCGATGGCAGTTTCCCCTACCTAGTTGTTGCCTGACCTATACAAATCACCCCTTCCTAAACTTGGAATTTTGTCTACTTTTCAGAAATATATGCCTTTCTGTCCTCCAATTTGGCTTTCCTGCCCTTTTCTTCCATTCCGTCCATGCATGTCCAATTGGCAAAAATGGCAAAAATCGCCTACCTCTCACAAAACGGTTGATAACCCCATCAAAATAATTTTTTTCCATTTCCACTCAACCTGTTCCTGAAAGCCAGCACATTGGGGAACTCAGCACAGCAAACCATTTGTTTCTAGCTCTTACAAGGAAAAAACCACAGGCTTCTTTGTACATCATTTTATTGGCATTTTTTGAAAAAACCCAAAATTTTCGCACTTTTTCCTTATTTTCTCCCCCCCCCCCTACAGCAACCTGGGATTCCTGGGTGGCGTTACGACCGCCTACATGTGGGAAAAAAAGGAGCCAAATTTGGCCGAGATATCTCATGTAACAAAAGAGTTACAAGCCATTGAATGGCCACATACCAAAATCACCAAAAAAGGCTCTGGCACTGGGGAGAAATACCCATGGCACTTAAAGGGTTAAACTCACTAAACCAAATTTAATTAATCATATCAAATTGTCATTAAAGACTCCTCAACATAAAGAAGTACATTACATGTCCCTGCTACAACTCTTCAAACCATGGAGAAAAGAAGAACTATTACTAGATAACTATGACTCATATGAGGATGCTTTCAAAGCAAATGAAAGCACTATAACTGATGTAAACTTTACACAGTACAAAACAATGTTGCACAATGAACAGCAACACGAAGAAGAACTCCAAGCCCAACTAGATAAGGACACTCCTGACAGTAGTCAACCTTCTGTAACAGGAAGCCAAGAAAAACTGGGAGAACCACTAATAATAAATCAGGCAGAATTAGCTATGATAGAAGTAGAAAACACCATGTGTCAGTATGAAGATAAGGAAGACTTAACTATACTACAATCAAAACTAAACAATGAGCAAAGTAGCATTTTTCAAGAAGTAACAAAACAAATTGCACATGGTGTAAAACATGAAAATAAAGAATTTTCCTGCCATAATTATAAACCTATACTACTGTACGTCAGTGGTGAAGCTGGTTCTGGCAAAACATTCCTAATCAAAATCATTAGTAAGTTCCTTCAACAATTGACAAGCAACAAACTGTCACCTGTTGTCACTGCCCCCACAGGTTTAGCTGCCTACAACATATGTGGTGTTACATTACAACGATTACTACTATTACCAGTAGAACACCAGAACAAATTAGACTATTACAAACTATCTGCAGAAGCTTCAATGGAATTACGCAGAGTATTGAAACAAATGAAAATGCTACTAATAGATGAAGGGAGCATGGTCTCCAACCTGATGTTAGCTTTGATTCACCTCAGATTACAAGAAGTACTCAAAACAGACTATGAAGCTCCTTGCAGGAAAACACATTATTGTTTTTGGAGATCTGCTTCAATTAACACCAGTAAAAGGTGAGCCTATTTTTAAAACATTAGGACACAAACTCTGCCGTAAAACTGTTGGCAGCATTGGAAATGTCAACCATTGGCAACATTTCCAATACAGAGAATTAACAGAAAACATGCAGCAATCTGCAGATCTCACTTATGCCAACATTTTAAAAAGTATCAGAGTTGGTATACTTTCTAAAGAAGCAGAAGCAATATTGAAAACCCGGCACATTAATGCACTTTATGGCAATAATGCATGTGCTACAGATGTTATGGAACAATTAGCCCACACAAATGTCAATTGTATGGCCTTAATGCCAACTCTTGCAAGCTGTTTCAAATTCAATGAAATCATGCTAAGTAAAGAAATGCAACCAATCATGGAAATTAGCGCCACAGACAAACTAGATGTACATGGTATGACACTACCCATGTGTGACCAAGCCACAACAAGACTAAATAGTTTAGAAAAATCAATCTCAAACACAGCAGGCTTAGAAAAGATATTAAAATTATCCTTAAATTGCAGAGTAATGCTTAAACGTAACCTTGACGTGGACCAAGGACTAGTTAATGGAGCACTGGGTACAGTTGTTGGCTTTCAAACATACCCACGCAACAACAAAATTCAGTTTGTCAATATACTCTTTGACAAACTTTCAGAAGTAAAAAGGATAGGACGCTCAACAGCTAGATTCCTTCTCTTCAAAGATATCTATGTACGCAGAGAACAATTTTCTCTAACTCTTGCATACACAGTCACGATTCATAAATCACAAGGTCTTACCCTAGACAAAGCAATGATAGATATTGGTAACACAGTCTTTAAAGAAGGCATGAGCTACGTAGCACTATCACGCTTACGTACACTTGACGGTCTATTTCTAATCAACTTTGATGCAAGTAAAATAAACGCTGATATTCCTTGCATTTTAGAATACAATAGACTTCGCTCACTATACACCCCCCACCTAAACACATATTCTGTTCCACAAAAAGTAAAACGTTATAAAAGAAAAATAAATCAAACAGAAATGCAACAGGATGTCACTGCAAATCCTCCAAAGAGAGTAAAAGAAACTAATACTTCATCAAGTACCACAAGCAAAATAGAATCAATTAGGGAAAGTAAACCAAGTACTTCTTTAAAGAAGGAAGACAGACTCCAAACCAAAAAAAGCAGTTAGATACAGAACTACCTGGACCATTTAAATTCTCAAATATAGTTGGTGTAAATTGCTACACAAACGTAGCAATGAATATTCTATTTCAATTACCACCAATTGTTGACAACATTTACTTACACAGTACAGACCCATTGTGTTTGCAAATGTTAGTACTTCACAGAAATGCAGCAAACAATCCTGACAACACGTATAGTGTTTTTGGAATAAGACAACAATTGGACTACTGTGCTGGAATGGTGAAATTCACTATAAATTCACAGGAAGATCCACAAGAATTTCTAATGTACTTACTACAAGTACTGGAAAACAAAAACATACCTATAAATGAAATCTTTCAGATTTCATACATGTGGAAACATACATGCACTCTCTGCAACAATGTGACACAAGAAGAAATCCCCAATGAACGCTTCATATATATATCAATACCAAATTGTGAATCCATTCCATTTCAGCGACTTGTACAAAATGCAAACCATGGTAGATTATGCTCTACCTACAATTCAGATAATCGCTCCACGTTAGTAATACAAACACATAGTAAATACATAATACTAATACTTCTGCGTTACAATGCAGATGGTACCAAAAACAACTGCAAGCTGACTGGATTCACACATGGTCAAATATCACTTGGTAAGAAAACCTTCACAACAATAAGTATAATCCACCACGCAGGAGCCACAACCAATTCAGGGCACTAAACTGCATACATAAAAAAGAAATGTGGATGGTTTGAATGTAATGATAGTACCATTACTCTAAAGCAGAGATTACCAGGAAATCTTACAAACGCTTATTTGATGTTCTTAAAACCAAAATTTGATAACTAAACTGCATTTAAACCCTAAGTAAACTTGTGCTAAAAAAATATAAACTGTTAGAATACTCCAAAAGCTATCTAACTGCTCAACGATTCTACAACAACTAATCAGATAAATGAATACCACAAAATTAGACCAAAAAATACACAGTTAGAATACGCCAATTGGTATCTAACTGTCCCAAAATTTAACAATATCCAAATAGATAAATCAATACCACTAAAATATATCACAAAAATAGACAGTTAGAATACACCAATTGGTATCTAACTGCTCCAACATTGTATAATATCTAAACAAATAAATATGTTACTGCTCCAAAAAAATACAACAAGCCAAAGTATTAAGCATTAGCCAGAAACAACAAGTGAACACTGAAAACAAACAAACAAATAAACTGTAGCATAACAGAAAAAGTTTTTTTTTTAATCCAACATGGATTTTTTTTTCTCCCACAGACCCAATGATTTTAGCAACAAATACAGAAACTGAGCAAATTGCACAGTACTCTGATTTGTAGTCTACTAAATATGAGGGTCCAAAAAAAAAAAAAGTATATTGATTATACAATGTAATAAGTCATTACAAAATACTAATACTAACATGCTATTTTATTTTATCACAGAAATTAACAAGAAAAACATGGACTCCCGTTACTAGACCAAACAGTAAGTATACAATAATAAGGAGAACCATAGCAGCATATCACATCCATAGTATCTAATACCTTTGTTCCTTATACATTTGTTTTTCACCCAAAGTTATAAGCAAATATGAATGTGATATGCTGTGGTGGTTGTTGCCAGGGCATACAGTCTTGGGTGCATGGCCAAATGGCCAAATGGCCATGCACCCAAGACTGTATGCCCTGGCAACAACCACCGCAGCATATCACATCCATAGAGTCAAACATTTCAACTATGGTCTATGGAAACTTTTAATGTCCGCGGACATTATGAGTGTTCTTAGAACACTTTCAACTTGCCAGCGAACAATACGGACAGCGTTTTCAGGACACCCCTATGAACATTTCAGAACAACGCGATAGTTCTTAGAACACTTTCAACTTGACAACGAACAATACGGACAGTGACTTCAGGACACTCCCATTTTGTTTATTTGCGAACATTTCAGGACACTGCGAGTGTTCTTAGAACACATTCAACTTGCCAGCGAACAATACGGACTACGCCTTCAGGATACCCCCTACGAACATTCCAGGACACCGCGAGTGTTCTTAGAAACGTCTTCAGAACACCCCCATTTTGTTTATTTGCGAACATTTCAGGACACTGCGACTGTTCTTAGAACACATTCAACTTGACAACGAACAATACGGACAGTGTCCTCAGAACACCCCCATTTCGTTTATTTGCGAACATTTCAGGACACTGCGAGTGTTCTTAGAACACATTCAACTTGCCAGCGAACAATACAGACTACGCCTTCAGGACACCCCCTACGAACATTCCAGGACACCGGGAGTGTTCTTAGAAATGTCTTCAGAACACCCCCATTTTGTTTATTTGCGAACATTTCAGGACACCGCGAGTGTTCTTAGAACACATTCAACTTGACAGAGAACAATACGGACAGCGTCCTCAGGACACCCCCTACGAACATTCCCCGGACACCGTGAGTGTTCTTAGAAGCGTCTTCAGAACACCACCATCTTGTTTATTTGCGAACATTTCAGGACACTGCGAGTGTTCTTAGAACACATTCAACTTGACAACGAACAATGCGGACAGTGTCCTCAGAACACCCCCATTTCGTTTATTTGCAAACATGTCAGGACACCATGAGTGTTCTAAGAACACATTCAACTTGACAGAGAACAATACGGACAGCATCCTCAGGACACCCCCATTTTGTTTATTTGCGAACATTTCAGAACACAGCGAGTGTTCTTAGAACACATTCAACTTGACAGAGAACAATACGGACAGTGTCCTCAGGACACCCCCATTTTGTTTATTTGCGAACATTTCAAACACTGCGAGTGTTCTTAGAACACATTCAACTTGTCAGCCACAACCCCATTCATATTTGCGAACTTTTCAGTACACATCGAGTGTTCGACAACGTCTTCAGAACACCCCCATTTTGTGTATTTGCAAACAATTCAGGACACAACGAGTGTTCTTAGAACATATTCAACTTGACAACGAACAATACGGACAGCGTCCTCAGGACACCCCCATTTTGTTTATTTGCGAACATTTCAGGACACTGCGAGTGTTCTTAGAACAGTTTCAGTTTCCTTGCGAACAAAACGGACACATATTGAGTCCTCAGAACACCCCCCATGCAGTTTATTTAGAACATTTCAGAAAACCTGTGATGTCCGCAGACAAATCGAACACAAAAAGAAGGTCTAACACATAAAAAACACAACTTTCATCCTATCTCATACACTCCCAACCTCCCCAAACACTCCTACACACCAACACACTCTACTAAATACAAATTTTGAACAAAGTTTCACCGCGCTGTCCGCGGATAACCGCAAATCCAAGATGGCTGGCGCTACCGAAAATCTGATGCGCTTCACGCTCCACGCTGTCCAATCAGCGAACACGTTGCATGTCCGCGAACATCACGCAAGCCGATTGGCCAATCAGGACACTGTCCGCAGAGCGAACAGGGAAGTCTGTCCGCGGACCGAACACAGATATCACTAATTTTTTTTTTACCTACTTTTTGGTTATTTAAAAAAAAACTACTGGATGGATTTTTACCAAATTTGCAAAAGCACGCTTTCGGGACCAAGCCACTGCTCCTGGTCCAAATTTGGTGAAAATCCGTCCAGCGGTTTCGGCTGTAGACGCGAGCAAAAAAATGTTCCCATTCAGTCTAAGTTTTGGGACCCCCCCCTATAACTTTGCCCCCCCTGGACGAATCCTCACCAAACTTTGCAAAACAATTAAGAGTGACCCAAATACATTTTTTGCAAAGTCTGGTGGGGATCCGTCCAGGGGGAGCGAAGTTATAAGCCGCCCAAAAAGTGCTCTTCCTATGGAAACAGCAACTTAACCATAACTACATGGCCACTACCGTGGCCATGTAATATATATATATATATATATATATATATATATATATATATATATATATATATATATACACTAATAAAAAACATTGTTAAAGGGACATTATGGTTAAGTTGTGCTACTAAAAACCTATCAAATTCAGTGAAAAGACGTTGTTAATGGGATATGATATGATATGATATGGTATGATATGATATGATATGATATGATATGATATGATATGATATGATAGGGCATTTATAACGCGCCTATGGACAAGTGCTTCAAGGCGTGAAGAGGCAGGGAGGGGAAACAGAGGGAAGACAGACAACCATCCTACTAGGCCAAGTGTGATTCAGATCGCCCAAGTGCATGGGAAGGGGGCAGGGACAGTGCAGTACAAGATGATAACAATATGTAAGTAACAGCCAGCATGTGGCAAGTGCATGGGTAAGTGCAGACATAGGTATCGAGGCTGGTAGGGGACTGTTGGGATACAGTCCCCAAGTGTGGGGTTTGCCCGGTGGGCAGTGCAGGTGTGAGATGCTGGCAGGGGAGGGACCTGGGCCTGAGATCAGAGGGTCTCCAGGTAGTCAGTGTGTTTCAGGTTTCAGCCAGGAGGTCAGCAGAGGAGAGGAGGAGACAAAGCCGAAGCAAAGAGAAAGGTTTTGAGGTGCTTCTGGAACCAGAGATGGTTCTCCTCAAGTTTAAGGGAGGCAGGGAGGCTGTTTCAGAGGGGGGCACTGGCTGAATAAAGAGATCTACCACCCACACGTTGCTTGGAGAAGCGACTGGCCCTGGGGGAGTTGAAGGCGGATGAGCGGAGAGCTCAAGAAGGAAGATATTTAGGAAGGCAGAGTTGAAGATATTGAGGACCGAGGCCCCATAAGGCCTTGTGGACGATGCAGAGGGTTTTGAACTTAATCCTTGCAGCCACTGGGAGCCTGTGCAGAGATTTCAGTCCTGGAGAGATACAATCCCTGGGCTTGAGGCCAAGGACAAGTCTCGCAGTCCAGTTTTGGATAAATTGCAGAGGACGGAGACAAGAAGCAGGCAGATTTAGAAAGAGGCTGTTGCAATAGTCCAGCCTAGAGAGAACTAGAGCTCTGGAGACAGTGAGCTTCTGGGGGAAGGAGAGGAAAGGAAGAATCCCTCTGAGGAGATGCAGCTGGTAGTGTGACTTGTTAGAGAGGTCAGAGAGATGGGGAGAGAAGTGGAGTGAGGAGTCGAAGATGACCCCAAGGTTTTTAGCCTTGCAGGTGGGAGCTGGAAGAGGGCCATGAGAGGCTGGCCAGAGAGCTACAGGGAGGGAGGGAGTGGGTGTGCCGATAACGACAATCTCGGTCTTACAGGCTTTAAGACAGAGGTCGTTGGTGGCACACCATTCCTGGATAGCAGACAGACAGTCAGAGATGAGGGAAAGAGAGGAGGAGGCTGTTATGGTTAAACCGAAAACAAAACTTAAATTTGCCCATTATGGTAGGCTAAGCAACCATAACTCGCGCCACCACCGTGCACTGCTAAGACTAATACCCATGACATCAAAAATGACATCACAAATGTCATTCATGACCTCTGGCTACCCTTTCATTGTAGTTCACTAACATATCTAGGGCAGGTGGTTTTCTTCAGTGACAGTCAAGCAGTAAAATGTTACTATGTTTGTACACCTTACTCTTCTCATATGTACTTACACTACTTTCCTTAGAATCCACTCACATCATACAAAACATATACATTGAGGAAGAAGCAGCCTTGAGACACAGCAATCATGTCTGTGCATGAACTGAAGTATTTAATTTACGAACACTTTCTGGTAATGCTGCTGATTTTTTGCTTACTTTACTTTCCCTGTATATGCTCGTATTTGTATGCATTGTGGTCTCTTTATGTTTTGTGTCTAGTAGTACAATTATGAAGTAAGGGAGGCATTGTTAGGTACTTATTACATGTGTCACAGTGCACAAAACTCTGAAACGAAAGGATTCATCATTTTACTATCCAGCATAGTGAGGTTCTGAATATTGAAGCTCTATGGCACATGATGCACAGAATGCCTCCACTTGTATAGGAGTTTGTCCATGTACTGGAATGATGTCAGTAACACAATGGTGTTTATAGCAAAGCATCACCTAATGAACTATTTGGCGCATGATACTTCTTCCAATGATTTTTTGACATTTTTCTGCCAGCATTATAACGACAGTCCCTTGTAGAGGCTGTGCATAAAAACTAAATGCACATGCAATGTCATCAGTGATGTCAAGAATGACATTTATGATGTCATGGGTATTAGTGTTAGCAGTGCACGGTGGTGGCACGAGTTATGATTGCTTAGCCTACCATAACTGTGAATTTCAGGGTTTTTTTTGGTTTTACTTGTAACCATAACATCCCTTTGACAATGTTTTTTGTTAGTGAATTTCATAGGTTTTTAGTAGAGTACAGTAACGCGAACATTGTTTTAGCAGTGTTGGCAGTAAAGGTAATATGTTTCCAGTACTGCACCTTCACCATAACGTCCCCTTAAGAATGTTTTGTCAGTGAAAGCTTGTCTGACGTCCTCATGAACTTGAGGAAAGCCCAAATTCCCCTGTGTATCTATTAATTTGTGCTACCCTTTCCCTTGCCTAATAGTGCCGGTGTATCTGACAAATGAAAGGTGTGCATGTTAAGTGTTGGTGAAATTGTGTGTGGTGTTTCTTTTTATGGTAACATAGCATGGTGATTTTGTGTCGCAAATTAATAGCCGAGATAGCTGCAGGTAAGCAACGTGGAGGTTTCCTATGCAGACTGCACCTGGCGGGCATATCTGGAATAACAATGCAGGTATCTGTAGGACTGCAGTACTGGTCACAAGCCCGCAAGTGCGGGAGCACTTTCAATTGCTTGTGAGAGCGCACGTCTATCCGTTGTACAACTATGTCCATGCCAAGGGCATCCTCTGTGTGCTGGTAAGATCGCCCCTGTCGGGAGCCCTATAGATTCATACGGTAGGCTACCGCATTTCAAGTATTCCGCACATCTACGTTGGTTGCTCTGCAAACCTACCAATTTGTCCCTGCACCATGCCTGCCTGTATGAGGCCCACTTGAAAACAAGTAACGGTGTACACTGGGCGTGCTAAATGTCACAATAGTTTGATTGATGTGCTGAGTGCCTTTCCATGACCCGTGAGACAGACACACTGTGTCTGTACTGAGCACTGTGCCAGAGTGTGTGAAGGGTTTGCCTTTGGGTCGTACAGTTGGAGATAACGTTTAACGGCAGGTGTGACAGTTTGTAGTGAGTCTGCAAAATGGCAAAGCTGTTGTGGCTTGGTCACCAACATAGCAGTGCATGTGTGTAACAGAAGTACGTAAACAGCACATATTCAGGCAGCAAACAATATTAATGTTGCTTAAAATAGTAGCGTAGCTGCATGGGTCGCGCTTTAGAATTACCTTCCTCCTGCACGTATTGAAGCTGAGTTTCTCCTTGTTGGAAGCATGCTTCTATTTCATAATTCAGTCATGTCCATGCATCCTAGTCCTACAGTTAATCGCGTACCATGAAGTGTCCGTACCGCATGTGATGATAACAACAATGCAAGCATAAGGGACCAGTGGGCAGGGTACTACCCTGGCAAAAATACAGTACGGTAATTTCATGTACAGCATTCTCCACATAGAATATGGCCCCACAACAGGGACACTCCTGTACTGCACCGGAGCTGTACAACACCCTTGTAGACCATCTGCTGCACTAAGGACCATTACCTGCCAAAGGGCATTGTACTATGCATGTACTGCTATGCGGTACCCTACAGAGGAAAGTTACTTTGAAGAGCTAGGGGTCCTCCGTCCAGAAGCATGTCAATGAGTGGCGTCTATTGAAGTACACGTCCCCTATGGTATCCCTGTAGGTGCTGACCCTTGCATACCGGCTCCTGCCTTTTGTTCCTTTGGTGGTGTGTGTTACAAGACCAGAAGAAACAGAAATGCACTGGAATAGGAAAAAAAGGTAAGTTAATAAAGCTCCTTTCAGAGTTCAACAATGTAAGTGGCAATGAAGGGAGACACGGCGCCACGCATTGTATACCTTCCACAGATTGTGCGTTAAATAAAAGGAGCCAGGGTACTGTGAAAAACACTGTATTGCAATCTGGTACAAATGCCTCGCTGTTAAAAGAGATTGTTGGGCGTGCGACAGTGTGTTTTCAAGACCTGAAGTGTGCAACACCTACCACAAAGATTCTTCCTTTACTTCCAAAAAGGGCAGCAATGCAATTTATGTAGGCCGTGCAAAATTGGAAATGCAGTCATGTTAAGAGGAACGCTATTTGTGGGGAAAAATCTTTGTGCTGTGAAACGTCAGATTCCCATTTGTAAAGTACGACATTGACACAAGTTTTAAAAAGTCACAAATACACTTCTTCGCAATGTACCACGCTTTGTCCATTTCCTGACCAAATGAAAAATTATGTGGCGACATGGGTGTCTGCGTAGTGCCATAAAAATGTATGCAGGAGATCGTAAACAGACGCATGACCTGGCCAAGTGTCTCCTTCAGCGCAAACAGCACTGAAAAGCATGTTACATGTTCTGCAATGTTTCCCTCCACAGTGAAGAACAATAATATCGTTGTGATTGCACATCACCAAAGTGTCAAACAAAGAAACCAAAATCATTCACTTCATTGTAGATATTCCATACGAGTACAAATCCACCTGATACAATCCACAATGACCTGCCACTACACATTGTCTTCCATTCACTGTCAATCAATGTATTTACAACTGCCCCACAAAGCATATGATGTGGCTCATGCAACACACAGCCATAAGTGCACCCTCTGCATTTTGCTCGACAAATACACTGTGTACCACAATCTGTGCATGCCATCCACAACCAGAAACCGTATTGACTGGTGTCACACATACAACGCTCCAACTGCCGCGATGTCCGCTGACTTTTTGAGCGGTGCACGCAAGGGAGTGTGGGAATACATTTCAAACGGGGTAGGGGACCTCGTCAGTACTGGAGGCTCTGAAAAGAGCCTTTATTTTTTGTGATTTTTATAAGTATTTTTCTGTTTTGTACTTTAGCTCACATGCTTAAAGTAAAGTCTTCAGTGCAGCCTGTATATTGGAAAACAAAATGTGATTACCACTGGTCGACAAATAAATTCCATTAACATTGAAAATGTGTACATATTGAGAACCAATGTTGTCATTATCACAGGAGAACATCCCAGCAGCACTCAAGAAGTTGCACATGCTTCGGTTGATTAGAACCCTTCCGACCTCTGGCTGGTGACAACAATCATTGGAATAGTCCCATACTATTTGTGGTGGGATACATGAGAAAAGCACCTTGGCAGTGTTAAAATGCACCTCACTGCTTTCATCAACTTCTTGAGTTGACGGTACGCACTGGAACAAGGCATGGAACCCAAATAAAATGCTCCATTATTCACAACCACAGCATACACAGTTGCGAAAGTGCCCACTCTCCGCAATTCTCCAATGAGACCACCGCACATCGCCACAGTACCACAAAGCGTCCACTGCTTCCAAGTCGAAATCACAATGAAAGCCTTTTTCTACAGCATACTGGAACATATCTTCCACAAACTCATCACTGACTACCAACACAATGCGTATGTCCATCTCTGCTCACCACCCTCACTGCACAGAGTAATGGAACCAAATGTTGCTGCCCTTTCCTGTGATGCACACCCCGAGCACCTAATTGGACAAATCCCACAGTCCCATTCCCATTGGACAGCTTGATGAGAAGAGCACAATGTGACAAATGCTCTTTCCCAAAAACCGCTACGGCCGTGCCCCAGCAACGCAGGAGTAGTCCTTCTTCCCTTTCCACTACTGTTTCTCCACCACTACGTCATTGACTACTATTCAATAGTGACACATGCATCCACCAATCGCATCCAAGGCGCCATCATGCAACCGTGTCACTCCGGTACAACACTTCACTTGAACCATTACACATTCACACTGCAAGTGTCGTGCCTTTCCAAAGCACATCCCCTACAAAGTTCAGTAAAAGTATGCACAATATCTCTATCCGCATATATCCACATGCCCACCCACAATGTGGCAGGTGTAATCCTGACAGTACAGCGGAATCCGCTACCTTTTCTTGATAATGAGCGGTGTGGGTAGGGGGAAGGGGGCGGGGGAAGCAATTTCAAGCAGGGTAGGGGATTGCATCTTCCAGCGTGGCTGTGACAATGATTTTCTTTTTTTTTTGCACTCTTGGGTGCAACTTTTCTGTTTCTGTTTGCCTCTCGTCACATTTTTATCAAATTCTGCTTAACGCTTCTTGCACAGTGTAAAAGAAAACGGCATTGCCATTTGCGCCCAAATAAATGCCATTCATATGAAACCACTGGATATTTTGTGACCTCATGATCTCATAGTGGGTGGCGAACATCCCAGCAGTCTGACTAAATTTGCACATTCTTCTGTTTACAATACACCTTCCGAAATGTGGCTATGGATAAATTACACTGGCATCGTTCCATACTCCTTGTGGTGTTATGCATGAAAAGACAACCTTGGCAGTAGAAAAAATATGCATTACTGCATTCAGCAACCTCTTCAGATAACGGATTAAGCGTCCACGCGACATGTAACCCAAATGTAGATTTCCATAGTGCACCACGACAAAATCAACGTTTGTGACGGAGGCCACATATCTGCAAAGACGAACCAATCTGCCGGAACTGCACTCATACTGACAGCCCCAGAGTGTGTTCACTCCTTCCACACCGAAATTACCAGCAACTCCACTTTGCACACAACACCCGTGCAAATGGCGCACAAAGGTATATCACCGACGATAAGCAATGTGCATCTCTCCATCTCTACCAACCTCACGACACAGTAGTGGCCAACAAAGATACCACCCCTTCCTATAAACCACACCCTTAACACCTGATTGCCTAATTACCACAGCTACCTTTCCATGCCCACCATGCTCATAATGTCAGGATGTGGCATGTGCGCTTTCCCAGCTACATCGAGGGCCACGCTCCAGTAAATGAGACACAATACTTTTTCCCTTTCCACTGATATTTTTCCACCACTCCCTCATTGGGTGCTGTGAAAGTTTCACACACATATGCACCAACCACATACAAAAGTTCTACATTGCACACTAGCATTTCTGTACACCATTCAATATTTACCCTTCAGCACTCCCAATACACAATGCATTTGCTTCCAAAGCACTTCCACCAAAACCTTCTGCTAAACCATCAATGATTTCAGCATCCACAAAGATCATGAGCAGCACCCAGCACACCTTTGGCCATGCACATATCAGTCTAGGCCTTGCCCACACAGAGCACAGCACTATGGATCCATGCATGCAACCATGTGTGCAGCTAACATTATCCACAAACGTAACATATGCAGCAGCACTTCCACCCAACTCCCCCACACCATAACACAGCCATCGACCAAAACATATCACTGTTAGCAGAATCCACAAACATACCACAGCTTCCTCCATCCCTACCCCCTGTCATTCACACACTATTGTGTCACTGCCAAACTACCCACACCATCTTCATAACATAGGGCGTACTACAACAAATCTGCACATATCAGTGTAATCAAGCACATATCAGCTGCACTTCACCAATACCCTCTTCCATTCTCACATTATACAAACACTGCACCCTGTCGCCACACTGCACAACATCTCACTGCACCATCTCCAGCCGTACACCAAATGCTCTAGCATATTCCAACTATTGCCTCAACCATGGAATGAACAATTCACATTTTTTTACTCTTTTCTGCTGCTGTTGCACGTGCAGAATATGCTCCACAGCCATTCACCAAAGATCACCACCCTCTAACTGATGCAGAGTCAAAAAGGCATTTCTGCTGTGGGTGTGCTCAAACCCTAGGCTCTTGAGTGCATGACCTAAGGCACAGGGCCTTCGGCCATGCACCCAATATTCGTGGGCTTGAACACACACATTGCAAAGTAATGCCACCATGGATGTCAGCATGTCACCAACTACTACAATCCACATACACACCACTGCCACCAGCACTCCTACCTAACCAGTGCACCACAATGGAGCCATGCAGCGAAAAATGTTACCATACTCTACAACCAAAACACTGTCTCTGCAACCCTATGCACTTTACTTAACCTACTATGGTCTTACCCACTTCCATTCACAAACTATTTTGTCACTCCCACCCTAACCACATACTGTTCACAACATTGGCCCTACTCCCACCAATGTTTTCCACCACTCCATCTCCAGCCGTACACCAAATACTGTGGCATATTTCAACTATCATGTCAACCATGGAACCCACAATGCACGCTTTTTAACTCACTTCTGCTGCTGTTGCGCGTGCACATTGTGCTCCACAACCATTCTCCAAAGATCACCTCCCTGTAAATAATGCAGAGTCAAAAATGCATTACTACGGCCCAGGGCCTTCGGCCATACACTCAATAGTCTAGGCCTTGAACACACCCACTGCAACGTAATGCCACCATGTATGTCAGCATGTCACCAACTACCACTATCCAGATACACATCACTGCCACCAGCACTCCTACCCAACCGGTGCACCACAATGGAGCAATACAGCGAAAAATGCGACAGTTACCATAATCTACAAACAAAGCATTGTCTCTGCAACCCTATGAACTTTCCTTCACCTACTATGGTTTTACCCACTTCCATTCACAAGCTATTGTATCACTCCAACCCCAACCACATAAAGTTCACAATATTGGCCCTACTCCCACCAATGTTTTCCACCACTCCCTCATTGGGTGCTGAGAAAGTTTCACACACGCATGCACCAACCACATACAAAAGCTCTGGATTGGACACTAGCATTTCTGTACACCATTCCATATTTTACCCTTCAACACTCTCAATACATGTTGCATTTGCTTCCAAAGCACCTCCACCAGAACCTTCTGCAAAACCATCCATGATTTCAGCATCCACAAAGATCCTAAGTGGGACCCAGAACCCCTTTCACCATGCACACATCAGTCTAGGCCTTGTCCACACCGAGCACAAACCTATGGATCCATGCATGCAACCATGTGTGCAGCTAACATTATCTACAAACGTAAAATATGCAGCGGCACTTCAACCCAACTCCCCCACACCATAACACAGCCATCCACCAAAAAATATCACTGTTAGCATTATCCACAAACATACCATAGCTTCTGCCACCCCTACCCCTGCCATTCACAAACTATTGTGTCATTGCCAACCTACCCACACCATCACCACAACAAGGGTGTACTACAACAAATCTGTATCTATCACAGTAATCAAGCGCATATAAACTGCACTTCACCCATACCCTCTTCCATGCTCACATCATACAAACATTTCACCCTGTGGACACGCTGCATAACTTCTCACTGCAGCATCTCCAGCTATACACCAAATACTGTAGCATATTCCAACTACCTCCTCAACCATGGAATGACCAATGCACGTTTTTTTACTCACTTCTGCTGCTGTTACACATGCACAATGTGCACCACAACCATTCTCCAAAGATCACCACCCTCTAACAGATACAGAGTTAAAAAGGCATTACTGCTGTGGGTGGGCTCAAGCCCTAGGCTCTTGAGTGGATGGCCTACGGCCCAGGGCCTTTGGCCATGCACCCAATAATATAGGCCTTAAACACACCCACTGCAACATAATGCCACCATGTATGTCAGCATGTCACCAACTACCACAATCCACATACACACTACTGCCACGCGCACTCCTACCCAACTTGCGTACCACAATTGAGCCATGCCGTGAAAAATGCAATAGTTACCATAAACTACAAACAAAGCCCTGTCTCTGCAGCCCAATGCACTTTCCTTCACCTACTATGGTCTTACCCACGGCCTTTCACAAACTATTGTGTCACTCCCAACCTAACCACATAATGTTCACAACATTGGCCCTACTCCCATCAATGTGCAAACATCAGACTATGCAAGCACCACCCTCTACCTGATGCAGAGTCAAACATGCATTGTTGAAATGGGTGTGCTGAAGTCCTAGACTCTTGAGTGCATGGCCTACAGCCTACAGCCTTTGGCCATGCAATCAATAGTCTAGTCCTTCAACACAACCACTGCAATGTAATGCAAGCATGCATGCCACCATGTGCCCTACTACCGCAATCAACACCACATAGCACAGCACCCGCGCTTCCACCCAACCTATGTCATGTGCAATTCACTCCCCTTCTCAAAATCACCTGCCACCACTTCCATACTTACCCACATTCCGTGACCAAAACGATGTAGGAGTTTTCACATTTTAAAAATAAATTGGCATAACAATGACATCACAGGAAAATACAAAACATACAGTTTGGCACAATTGAAGCATTCTAAAATGTACAACCCATCAAACACCACAACATGAAATGATGGTCAAATGTTACACATATATATTTCTGCATGGTAGGTTAACACCAAATAAAATTACCTAACTTTGCAGAAGGTAATCACAAAGAGCTGGTATGTTAAACTGTATTCATATAATACTGCCTTGTTATGAATATTGGCTTAAGCCCATTTGCATTGCACAGAAAACCACGTTTGAAATGCTCCGATTTCTAATCAACTTCGCCGCCATTTTAAAAACTATCCGCCATTTTAATTTTAATTCTTGCTTTGTGTCCTAAAATGGTGGATTGTGTTTTCAACTACAGTCAAGCCGAATGACCTTTGAGTTACGTCAACATTTAAGCTGCCGAGAGCAGAATGTTTGTTCTGTGCAAAGAAACCTTGTGACTCGTATGAACTGCAATCCAAGTGTTGTCTGCGCTCACAAGCCTCATCCTCATATAAACAATGTGACAATGTAGAACAAACTCAGATCGTGTGGATTTGCTGAACTACATTGTATCAATTCTTGAAACAAGGCTTACTGTGGATTAGAGAACCAATGCTACCATTGAATTTTCATGGACAAGCAAACTTGTTAAATATGTTAAACTATATTGTCATATTAATCATGTGAACTGGGCACGAACCCTAGCATGTAAATTATTAGTTTGGAGAGGGGCTGGACAATGATTGGAATAATGGATAAAAGAGCCTGCATTAAGATGGCCAGCACTCTCACCGCTCACTGTGTCTGCAAGTACACACTGCGAGGTGTTGGGAGCCAGATAGATATCTGTTTTGCTTTGAATTCTGTACAGAAATAAAGATACTTGTATCTTTCGACCCATGATTGACGTATTTCAATTTGTGGTACTAAGCCTCGATATTTCTTTGGTCTTTCAGATGGCACCCGAATAGGGACCCTCAAGATTGATGTCACCTTGCTGAAAAGAAGATGCAGCTATCGGACCGGGATTGCAGAGTGAAAAAGATGGGGCCCCTTTGTATGAGATGTGACACCTCGACAGTACTGCACGATACGATCCCTGGACGGTGAGCAGCGGTTCAATAGGGCGTCTTTACGAGGGTCCCCATATCGAGGCAGGCTCTTTGCCGAAATTACCATGAGGATCTTTGTAATCCGTATGGACCTCCTTAGACTTTGAAATCAGGTGAGTCATGCCCTGATTCCTAAGAATCCTGATATTGGTTGCAGATTTGTTCTCATGAGTACAAACGATGCCAGGTAAACCAGTAATCTGACATGCCTGGGAAATTGTCTGCCTGTTTCAGGGGTTTATTTTGCAGAGAAAGACAATCTTTGGGATGAGGTGAACCAGTGCCACCTGTTGGCTCACTGGCTTGTTTAATATACTGTAAGTACGGCCTCAATAGTATTGTATTTAACGATATTTGGCACAGACAAACAGGACATGTTTCCGAATTTCAGTGGCCAGTTCATGATAGTTTTGAAACTGCCAGTATAGAGTATTAAGAGTCTATATTGTTGAAGAAAAAGGCTAGGCCTGCAGCATTTGATGTAATTACGGATTGGAGAAAGGAAGATATGCATCAATTTAAGAGTAAAGAGAAACATGCTCTTAATGAGAACTCTAATGAAAGCTCGTCTCAATCTGCTACCCACCCAGGAAATTTTAGCAATAGGAACGCCCACCAAAGAAAAAACTTGCCGACTTTGTAAAGATCTGCAAACTATAGAATCAATCAGACATCTTCTGATGGTCTGCCCGGCTACAGAACAAGACAGAAACACTTATTTCGGCCAGCTACTTTCAAACTCTTTTGTCGACGATGAAGACACATGGTTGAACCGCCTCATCACAGGAGCCCAAACTAGATGGCTAACACCAACGGCAAAATTTCTAACTATCACCATGGAAAAGGTCAACCAACTTCAACATCAACCTCAACTGGGAAACTAACAAAGCTATGAGACGACCTGGAATCTCAATCTCTTCATAGCATCTGTGTTCATTCTATCAGCCAGGGACAGCAAAAGCGCACAATACTGTACTCTCCGAAACTTCGCTTCACTCCACAAATTGTTCCTCTTCTGAATTTACGAAATTTTCTTTGTAAAAATCTTAACAAGATTATACACAAATAATAAAAAATAAAAATAAAGAAACATGCATGTCAACATATGTCGAATACTGAAAAAGCATTATTGTATGATAAACAGAAAATGGCAGAATCTATTAAAAATATGGACAGGGCTTTTCAACTTGGAATACAGAAAATATGTCTGTCTTGGGATTTTCATACCTCAGGCGAGCTAATCGATTAGCTATTGAATGAGCATATGACTGTTGCCACTACACACCTCCTTATGTGACACTCCCTTTTGTTGCACCTCTTCCCGCTGTTACACCTCCTCCCGTTGTTGTTCCTTTTCCTCCTGTGGTTGCTCCTCCTCCAGTTGTTGCTTCTCTTCCTGTTGTTGTTTCCCCTTCTGCATCCTTGCCCTTACCGAAAGTTGCCATTCCCTTAATTCTGTCTTTACCACCAGCGGTAGTGTTTCCACTGTCTATTGAACAACATTTGTCTGAACTTTCTTTTCTAAGTGGTTCTGCTTCCCTTGTAGCGATTGAAGGGGCGAGTGCTGATTTAAGAATAGTGACTCGTAGTACAGTATCTAAAGCTTGGAAAAGAGAATTGTATGCATGGGCTAAGAAATATATAGAAGTAGAAAAATCGGCTGTCTTAACTGCAATTCTTGACCAAGAAAGTATTCACAAACAGAATATTTTGATAGAGGGGATGGGAATGCATTTGGCTGATAATTGGAGTGATTTCACGGACATGAATGTGCCACAGGGGTTGAGGGATTTAAATGTCCTAGTCAGCTCAAGGGAAACGGCGAAGAAAGTACATGAGCATGTTGATAGGGTATTTGAGTTTAAGAGGGAGCTAGATCGGTTACAGAATGATGAAATAGATGGTAATAGATTGGAAGCCTCATACGTGCACAAACAATTTCTTCCATCATGTAAACCAATGAGTGAAGAGACACATATTTGCACAAGAGACGCGCTTAGATGGATTTCGGATGTTTCAATTTCTCCCATTGAAGTGTTTGACACGTTTAGCCAGTATGCTCCGGCAATGCAAAGGAAAGTGTTACAGGTAATGGTAGAGTACCTACAGCATGAATTTATGAAGAAAAAGGTTTGTTGTCCCACAGATTTGATGGTCATTTATAAGAGAGTATTTTCACCCGATACTGCTTTGACTACTTTGTCACTTGATTTAGCCTTGTTGCTTAATGAACGTTCAGACTTGCCTACTTCTCAATTGCCAATGAGGGAGGTTCTTCCAACATTTGTTCCTAAAGTAGTAATTCCAGCTAATGCCGCAACAAGTGCAGCAGCCACTACTAATGAAGCTCAGTATGTCTCGCAGTTTGTTCATGTCCCATTTTCTAGACAGGAAGTGAATACCATCAGACAGACAATTCCAGATATTAGGAAAAATCCAACAGGATTTTATAAAGAAATTGACTCGGTCTTGCATTTGTCAGTTTTCATGCTGGGTGATATAGATTTGATGTTCCCTGTGATCCTACCTGCTGATTTATGGAAACATATTAGAACTGTACATGATCAGGCAGGGCTGGGTGACACATGGGTTATCCTGGTACAGATAGATGGAGAAAGGAATGCTGGTGAGAAATCACCACAGGTGATAATGACACTGCCAGACAGAATAGTAACTAAATGGAAAACTTTGATTCCAGAGAGAAGAATAGTTTGGGACAAGCTTACAGCTTGCATTCAGGGAAAATATGCAGGTGCTACCACATTTTTAAATCGGTTCAAACAAGTATTTTCAGATTTCAGCGATTTGGACTTAAGTACCCAGTCAGGAAAAAAGTTGTTTGTAAACAAATTTGTGTGTGGATTGTTGCCTGATATCCGATCACAAATTATGACTTCCGAAAGCGCCTGGCAAGCAAAATCGCAGTCTGAAGTATTGCATATGGCTCAGTATTATGAGAATTGGGTCAATAATGAAAAAGAGAAGATAGAAAAGAAGAAGGGACACTTGAAAACAAAAGTTTGTTGCAGCAAATAGTAAGAGGAACCAGAGATGGGAATGAACAGTATACAGTCAAATTAGCAGCACAGAATAATGTTCAAATGGGTCCTGTACACATGAACCAAATATGCCTATTGCAGACAAGAAGGTCATTGGCGAGCACCATGTCCGATCCTTCAGCATCGATCGAATAACACGTATGGTATCATGTGTAGAAGATCCAGAGACTGTCCTGGGATAGGGGGCCCTGGTAGAAGTCAGTTCGCTCAGAATCAAAAGTCATTCTCACAGGATAGTCAGCAGCATAGTGTTAATAATGGGAATATTTTTCATAATCCTTCGACTGTCTATTTTTCTGAGTACCTTGCATTTGATGACGTACTGTTCTGTTAGGACAGCCCGAAGTAGAGTCTGCAACCAGTACCTATTCCAGTTGATCTGAAAGGGCCCTACGTTGAGATGAAGGTGGGGAATAGGAAGCACCTATTTTTGATAGATACAGGAGCACAGAAGTATTCCGTTGATCATTTGTGGGTTCAAGATATTCCATTGTCAGGGCAACACAACATTTCTGTAGGGTTCTCTGGTACGCCAGTGCTTAGTCCGGTCTCTCAGCCGGTACTGATTTCACTGGGGCCATTCACTGATTCATGTCCATTTCTTTTGACGACGAATTGTGGTGAACATTTGTTGGAGTTGAATCTATTGAAAGAATTATGAGGGTAATTCATAGAATTCAGCGCACAAGTGGCGCACGCGGCTGGCGCACAGTGTGCACGTGCGAATCCCTACGCCAGCCGCGTGCGCCAAAACCCATTTCCGCGCACAGCGTATTCATGGATTCCAGCTACCAAAACCAGCCGTGGCGCACAGTGGCGCAGCGACCCTGCAGCAGCGCCAGTTACGCCCCCAAGAACGCCTCTCGCGCAGGGAAAAGCCATCAAAATCCCCAATCCAGCGCAAAGGGCTGCGCTAACCCTATACCAGCACGGCAAGCGGGCTACGTGTATCACTGGGGTGCGTGGGAAGTACCTCACGTCATTTCAGCTGGGTACGTGCATTTCAGGGGTGCGCAGGAAGTTTCACATGCGATTCCATCAGGGTACGTGTATTTCAGGGGTGCGCGGGAAGTTCCACACGTGATTTCAGCAGGGTACGTGTATTCCAGGGGTGCGCGGGAAGTTCCACACGCGAATGTCCAGGCTGCGTGTATTCCGTGGTGCGCGGGAAGTTTCACACGCGATATCAGCAGGGTACGTGTATTGCAGGGGTGCGCGTGAAGTTCCACACGCGATTGTCCAGGCTATGTGTATTTCGGGGTGCGCAGGAAGTTTAACACGCGATATCAGCAGGGTACGTGTATTCCAGGGGTGCACGGAAATTTCCACACGCGAATGTCCAGGCTACGTGTATTTCGGGGTGCGCGGGAAATTCCACATGCGATTTCAGCAGGGTACGTGTATTCCAGGGGTGCGCCTGAACTTCCACACGCGATTTCAGCAGGGTACGTGTATTACAGGGGTGCGCTTGAACTTCCACACGCGATTCCATCAGGGTACGTGTACATCAGGGGTTCGCGGGAATTTTCACACGTGAAATCAGCAGGGTACGTGTATATCAGGGGTGCGCGGGAAGTTCCACACGCGAATATCCTGGCTACGTGTATTTCGGGGTGCGCGGAAAGTTTCACACGTGATATCAGCAGGGTACGTGTATTCCAGGGGTGCGTGGGAAGTCACACACGCGAAGTCAGCAGGGTACGTGCATGTCAGGGTGCGCGGAAAGTATCACACGCGATTCCATCAGGGTACGTGTATTACAGGGGTGTGCGGGGAGCACCACACGTGAATTGCACGTGTGGGTCCTCCCAGGTGTTCCCTCTACACCCTCCACGGCCCCTGCAGGTGGCTCACACCACAGGGGCCTATCCTGCACATGTCCTGCAGGCACCCCATCCACCATGGCCATGCCCCCCAGCCAACCCACATGTCAACTTGCACAACTGCCCACCAACTCATGTCACCCCCACCCCCAGCAGTGCAGGGGCACCCTCCACCAGGCCCCCACCCATGTCTCCCACCACCCCCACCCCCCAGCAGTGCAGGGGCAGCCTCCACCAGGCCCCCACCCATGTCTCCCACCACCCCCACCCCCCAGCAGTGCAGGGGCAGCCTCCACCAAGCCCCCACCCATGTCTCCCACCACCCCCACCCCCCAGCAGTGCAGGGGCACCCTCCACCAGGCCCCCACCCATGTCTCCCACCACCCCCTCCCCCCAGCAGTGCAGGGGCACCCTCCACCAGGCCCCCACCCATGTCTCCCACCACACCCACCCCCCAGCAGTGCAGGGGCACCCTCCACCAGGCCCCCACCCATGTCTCCCACCACCCCCACCCCCCAGCAGTGCAGGGGAACCCTCCACCAGGCCCCCACCCATGTCTCCCACCACCCCCACCCCCCAGCAGTGCAGGGGCACCCTCCACCAGGCCCCCACCCATGTCTCCCACCACCCCCACCCCCCAGCACTGTGGGGCACCTGCCAGCAGGCCCCCACCCATGTCCAACTCATGTTCCCCACCACCCCCACCCCCCAGCACTGTGGGGCACCTGCCAGCAGGCCCCCACCCATGTCCAACTCATGTTCCCCACCACCCCCACCCCCCAGCAGGCGTTAAAATCACCATGGCGCTAAGGGACCTTGTAATCAGGCGTTAAGGGTCAGCGCCGTTTACGGCGCCGTTAACCCCTTAACGCCTGACTCGTTATGAGGCCCATTGTGATGAAAGACTTCTCTTGAACGAGTGTTGCTAAAACGTAAGAGAAGATAAGGATGAAATTTATTAAACGAAACCACTTTTATATATTATATCACTATGCAAAAGATCGTTGGCACACGCGGAGTCGTGTTTTGGGACTGCACCACTCGTAGACAATGGAAATTGCAATTGTACTGTAAGTAACCCTTTAGATTATTTTATACCAAATATATTACAATAGCGTAGCATTAAAGACCACTCAAGTTGAACTTGTTCGTTGAAAGTGGCATAATGTTTTCTACCGCGCACTATCACTGCCAAATTGATCCCCTGTTGTTTAGAGGGCTCTGAAAAAGGCAGACGACACAGGGTGGGTTAATACAAATAATTTAACCGGTCTATAGGCGGTCAAGCGCTCTACTCGCTGTGCCACTTCACTGTAGCCTGTCAAATGGCAAAGCGCGTACAATGCTCGCTTTGACATCCGTGCACAACTTGCTAACGCAAGTTCAAATCCCGGCAAGGCCAAACTCAGCCTTTCATCCTTCCATGGTCGATAAATGAGCACCACACACCGTGGTTAATAATAAGCACCGCTTAGATACCTCACGGTTCTTAGCGCTATATGAATAGGAAAATATTATTATTTTATTATTAACATACTCCGTTGCACTATCTTCGATAGCAAATAGTTTCACGCCCTAATAAATAAAATGATGATTTTTAATGAAGATCGGCTGGTGAGACTAATTTATGTTTTTTAAAACAGGTATGTGGCCCCATTTTGCCTATGTCACGATTTACAGACTCCAGTGGATGGGGTCTTCAACTGCCAGGTGCAGGTCCAAATATGCAACTTCATGACCCTCACCATTTTATGGGACAATCGCCAAGGACCAATATGCCCTTAGACAGTACTAGCGGCTACAAACAACATACCAACCAATAGGGTGGTCTAATGACTCATTTTTGGAGCAACCTTCTGATTATCAGAGCGACCATTTACTGCTTTTATCATAAACCAACAGCCTATCTACCGCAAAGGAACAACGCGTGGCTCCAAATAAACTTTTGCTGATCGACAGCAGAGACAATAGCAAATCGCTGAATATTCAGTAAACATTTCATGTGAAATAAATGTACTTTACCAAATGTACAATCCTGCTGTTTACTTTTAAACCACAGTTTCATATTCCGAATTGTGGTGCACTGAGTTGTAACCTGATCTAACACCCTCTGTACCGCAAAGGAACATCGCGTGCCTCAACATGAACTTTTGCGGATCGACAACAAAGACAAATGCAAATTGCTGAATATTCTCTAAACATTTGATGTCAAATAAATGTACTTTACAAAATTTACAATCTTGCTGTTTGCTTTTAAATCACTGTTTCATATTCCGAATTGTGGCGCGCTGTGTTGTGACATAATATGTGTTGTCTTCCGGGTTCTGTGTAAAGTCACTTAGGACTGGAGAGGACTGGGCGCGTTTGATGACGCACCCTGTAACGTCACGGAGAGAGGCGGGGAATATGAATGCTTTGATAATATCAGGCTTAGGGGCGGGAGATATGATTTAGTGTCGCAAAAGCAAGTCAGCCAGGTCAATAGCACCAGTCATAGGATTATCACATAATGTCGACGCACACCAGCCGGATTTATCGTTTCTTTAGTGGACAAAAAGTCGGTTGACGCCCATAGGAAATTGTACTATTAGCGGACAAAAGGAGTGGTCTTAAAACACTTTCACCCTGACAACAAACAATACAAACAACGTTCTCAGAACACCCCCATTTTGTGTAATTGCAACCATTTCGGGACACCGCAAGTGTTCTTAGAACACATTCAACTAGACAGATTACAATACGGACAGCGTCCTGAGGACACCCCCAGTTTGTGTATTTATGAACAATTAAGGACACTGCGAGTTTTCATAGCTCATTTTTACCTTCCTTGCGAACAAAAATGACACATACTCCGTCC
This sequence comes from Ambystoma mexicanum, assembly GCF_040938575.1. Classification (NCBI taxonomy): domain Eukaryota; kingdom Metazoa; phylum Chordata; class Amphibia; order Caudata; family Ambystomatidae; genus Ambystoma; species Ambystoma mexicanum. The sequence goes on along the minus strand of NC_090931.1, from coordinate 1,410,514,588 downwards.
TCTAAACACCCCACCATTTAGTTTATTTACAAAATGTCAGAACAGCCGTGTTCTCCGCGGACAAATCGAACGCAACAAAAACGTCTAGCACATAAAAAACAAAACATTGAACCTATCTCATACTCCCCCACCCTCCCCAAACACTCTTACACACCAACACACGGCACTAAATACAATTTTTTATCCACGTTTCACCGCGCTGTACGCGGTCGACGGCGAATACAAGATGGCGGGCGCCACAGAAAATCTGACGCGCTCCACGCCCCTCACCGTCCAATCAGCGAACACGTCACATGTCCGCGGACATGACGCAAGGGCATGGGCCAATCGGGGTGCTGTCCGCTGAGCGGACAGGGAAGTCCGTCCGCGAAGCGAACACAGATATCACTAATTTCTTTGCCTTACATTTTGGTCATTTTAAAAAAAACTACTGGACGGATTTACACCAAATTTGCAAAAGCACGCTTTCGGGACCAGGACGCCGCTCCTGCCGCAATTGGTGTAAATCCGTCCAGCGGTTCAGGCTGTAGCCGTGCACAGTTTTTTCCCATTCAGTCTATGGGAAAAAAAAAGTTTTGGGACCCCCCCTATACATTTTCCCCCCCTGGACGAATCCTCACCAAACTTTGCAAAAATATTCAGAGTGGGCCATATACTTTTTTTGCAAAGTTTGGTGAGGATTTGTCCAGGGGGAGCGATGTTATAAGCCGCCCAAAAAGTGCTCTTTCTATGGAAACACCAACTTAACCATAACTACATGGCCACTACCGTGGCCATGTAGTATATATATATATATATATATATATATATATATATGTATATATATATATATATATATATATATCAAAACGAAGAGAAAAAATTAAAGCAAATGCAGCTTTCCGGGCGGCACTCTCCTCAATAAAGAAATCACCTGGATACGTGAAAAAGAATCTCCATCATACGTCCTTTATTTTAACATATACAGTGGACAAGTAGCTCAGGAGAAAAACAAAACAACAACGCGTTTCACCCTTACGGGCTTCGTCAGATTGTAAACATAAACAAAAGGCTTTTCTTTTTAAACACTTTACTAATACAGTAGTTCCTCTTTTCTTTCAATTAAACACAAAACGTTGTTCAAAGCTTCTGTTAATCTGAGTGCCATCTCAGAATAATCAAACGCTTTAGAAAGTGTTAGCATTATCCTAGTATCAATGACTTTTTATAAAGTGCTTGGTGCTCATAAAGTCGTTACAAACCATCGGCTAAATCATTTGCATTCCCAACATATTGGTTGTTACTATAAAGTGCATAGTGCTTGCCATTCACAGAGAAATATGACACAACATAACCATTGTACCACAATGCTAAAATACTTTCCAAAATAGTAGTTTTAGTACTTTTTGGTGTTTGCATAATTAGCTTCTTTTTTGCTTTTATGCACATGTAATCTTATTGCTCGTTTAATATATGGAGATACCCCACATAGTCTACATTTGATTGTATCCTTCCTATGGTGTCTAACACCCCAAGTAAAGTACATAATGTGTCATGTGCATATTTCATTTCCCCCGTTGCCAAGGTGTATAGCATTTTAAGTAAGGTGCATAGTGCATCGCAACAACACCAATCCAGAAATAAAGTGCATAGGGCGTCTTGCGCAATTTGCACTCCCCCATCGCTAAAGTGTCTAGGGCTTTGAGTAAAGTGCATTGTGCATCGCATAGTGATTGTCCAACAGTACTGATAACTTATTGATGTTATTTAAGAGGGTGCATATTAGAGCATTACATTTCCCGTGTTACTAAAATTTCTACCGTAAAGTGCATAGTGTATTATAGCAACAATAATCTAACCATACAAAAGAAATAGCAAAGTTTGAGTTAAAAAGCCAATTGTCAGGATAAAACGCATAGTGCTCATAACACGTAAAACCATTTGATTATGCAAAGCATTCTTATCTTCCAGATATGTAAAATGTTAATTGCACGGAAAATGAGGAAGGAATAAACATGCTTTTCAAGTGTAAAAAAAGCCTGTAACAGATTGACAAAGTGCATACAAATTTATAAAACTCCCTTCATTGAAAAATTATGCAAGGAGTGTTGTATGAAAGAAAGCACATTGAAAAAAGTATCAAAAAAGCTAAGCAACACTATTATAATTTCACATTTTCTTCAGTATTGATTGTATTGTACCAATTGGATTAGCAATTGTCTAATTTCCCACAAAAGTATAAAGTTCCTCGTCCTTGTTATGACCACGTGGGTTTTTTGTGTGATAGTCAATGATATATTTGCATTCTGTTTGTCTCAACTTTAGTTCTCGATTGCCTCCTCTTGGGTGTGGTAAAATGTTATCTATGCCAAAATATTTAAAAGAAGAAATGTCTCCATTATGTTTGTCTTTAAAATGCTTGGCCAGTGGGTAAGTAGGATTTTTATTTTTGATGGCTCGAAGGTGTTGTAATATTCGAAGTCTCACTTCTAACTTCGTGCTACCTATGTACCAGAGGGTGCAGCCGCATGTAATTACATAAATCACATAGGATGTTGCACAGGTAATATGCTTAGTAATGGTCACTTTCCTCTGGGTTCGTGGATGTACATAGCATTTAAGAGATACCCCCATGTTTGCACGCATTACATTTTGGGCATTTGTAAAAGCCACCCTGGTTGTTTGTTAACCACTGACTTGTTGGCTGTATCGAGGTTATGAGGAGACTCGGCGATAGCTCAGATTGTAATGATTTTGCTTTTCTGAACGTTACACTGGCATTCTTCTGAATGCAACCTTTGATATCTGGATCCCTTTGTAACAGCTGCCATCTTTTGGCCAAATGTTCTTGATGTCTTTTGCGCCATTATTGTAAATTGTAATAAAGCGTATATTTTCAGACTTAGTTTCCAGTAATTTCTGTTCACTTTTCTGTTTATTTTTTCTGAAAATATCTGCCCGAGCTTGTTTGGCGCATTGGTTGAATGCACTGTTAATTGTAGACTTTTTGTAGCCTCTTGCCACAAAATTGGTCGCTGTTATTTTGGCATGCTCTTCAAAAGTTTTATTCTCGCTATAGTTTCTCTTCATTCTTAGAAATTCACTGTATGGAATAATGTTCTTTAAACATTTTGGGTGTGCTCTCTCCACATGAAGCAATGAGTCTGTACAAGTTGGCTTTCAATAAGTTTCTGTCGTTATTGTCTCGTCTCTTATCGTGATCTTAATATCCAAGAATACCACCTCTGTTAAATCATGATGTTCGGTGAATTTAAGATTCATATCCCGTGCATTCAAAATATAAAAAAACGACATCCATTCTTGCTCATTGCCTTCCCACAGTATAAACAAATCGTCTATATAACGACGCCATAGAGCCACCTTGTTGGTATGTATAAGTAGGGTTTCTTCCAAAAATAGGTTAGCTTCCCAAGCCCCCATAAAGACGTTTGCATATGTGGGTGCTACTATCGTGCCCATAGCTGTTCCACACAGTTGCCTATAGTGATGGCCATCAAATAGAAAAGCATTGTGTGTGAGGCAGAAGAGAATCATGTCTAGTAACATTTGTGAGTGGTCTCTGAAGCTTAATGACTTGGTAGATAGATACCTTTTAATAGCTTCCATGCCCTCCCGATATATATATATATATATATATATATGAAAAACAGAAAGAAGACTGGTACACAGTCTGAAGCAAAGCAGCACTCTGGCAAATGATTAGTTATGGTGAAAAATCAATCCATATCCAAGGTATTATTGCTGTGCAAACAAGTAATCCTTTATTAATTCAAAGTTTGGACATGAAGGTCAGCAGCAAAGAAAAACACACAGGCACAACATGTTTCACCCTACACAGGCTTCGTCTGGTAACTATATGTATAACAGGAGGTAATTTATTTGGTGCTCATGGTGAAAAAGAAAGAACATAAATAAAATGTGTGTTGTAAAATGGTGAAAATGTCTTTTTATACTTGTATGCTGTTGTCAATTCTATGTAAATCTTCAGGGGAAGTATGTTTGCAAAAAGTGTTGAACCTCTTTTACTTTCTATTATTAGATAACTAATCTCACTCATTTCCAGCCTGGAGGCAAGAGGGGATTACGGTGAGAACCCCATGGACCCCAGAAAAGAAGGAAAAAGGGGGGTGTCGTACCACACTCCCAACCCAAAAATGAAATGGGAGGCTGCAGTGCCCACTCCATAATGAAGGAAGAAAAGGGGTGCTGTGCCTCACCCTCCAACCCAAAGATAGAAGGGGAGGCTGGAGTGCCCACTCCATGATGAAGGAAATTGTGCCTAATGAAACCCCACTCTGCCCTGCTCTTCCCCACCAAAGAGTCATGGAAAAATGCGGGGGCATGTTGGGTGCATTTAAAGGCCACAAACTGAAGTCCCTTTCACAGGAAAAACTTTTTTTTCAGCACTGACACCAAAAACGGCTTTGCTTGTGACTGCAAGGGAAAACTAAAGGTCCATTTCACCTGGAAAGCAGGATTTCTAAACATTGACCCAAAAAATGGTTGGACATATGTATTTGCATTTTAAATGTGAAAAATGTACCACTGCTAACAGGAAACATGTCAGGGAAAAAGACACGGTGCATGCTGACAAAAAATAATGTATATTATGTTTTGCATACAGAATACCAGTGACATTTGAAGGCCACTTTGTTTTCTATGAATAAATGTCAGCCCAAGCCAAACCCTTTTGGCTTGTCGGTGGGCAAACTTCACAAAGAAATCTCCCACTGCAAGTCAGGATGTTACATCCCACATCTAATTACAACTGCAATAAAATGTGTCCTGCCAAAGGTTTGGAAACCCCAGTGTTCCCCAGACTTGCTGGCTCTGAAGGCATTGATAGCAAGAAAGTTCCCCTTGGCTGGAGCATGGTTAAAAGGAGACTGGGCACTACAATTTCAAAGAGCAAACAACCAACTTGAAAGAGACTCATAAAAAAAAACACTGGTCACAGGCTGAACCAACGAGACAGATGGTTGGATGAGGCAGATCTCCCATTTGCTGAACATACTGATTTAAAATTAATATTAAATGACTATTATATCTTATGTCTTTTTCCCAGCAACAATAAGGCAGAGTTTCTTCATTTATGGTCAATTTTTCAGGTAATTTCCAGGTGATCGTGGAGATTGAAAATGAATGCAGGTAGGGAACTGTAATGTCCAGTAAAACTAGGTTCCTGGCTGGTCTGAAGATGTCCCGAATATAAGGGTTTGCAAACTGGTGAAGGGTAAAATTAGGAATATGGGTAGGAAATTACATGTTCATAACTGTTATGCTATCTGTAAAAATGGCAGAAAATTGCCAAACAGCCACACAACAATGTGCAGACTTGGTTGTTGTCTTATTTATTTCCCCATGAATAACTGAAAAGGAAAATATGATTTTGCAAAAATCTGACATGTGAACAAATGGAGCTTGTAAATTAATCTGCCATATGTCTGCTACAGACCCCTAAACCAATCCTGACTGGGAACCTGGGATTGGGAGGAGAGAGAAGGATAACTTTCTGATCCTATTTTGTGTGACCTCTTGCATGGCACTTCCCCAAGATTGTAAAATTGGTGGTGTCATTGCTGCTATATAAGGCCGACTGTACTAGGAGGAAGGGAGAGCTTCTGAATGTACCATGAAAAGAGTGCTGCTGCAATTTACAATCTGACTGCTGCACAGAAACTCCAGTGGAGATTGCAGAGAGTGCTTTTGGGTGGAGCTGTCTATTGCTAGGAAGGCCTAGATGCTGAGTGGGTCATATGGTCGAGAGTGGGATGTCATCCTTGAGAGTGGAGTTATCAAACCCCTGCCCTATCTTTCCAGAGGGTCCTGTCATGCAGCGGGCTGTCTTGAACTTTAAACAGAGGCTTCTATTGAAGTACAACTGAGCCCTGGTAAACCAAAAGATGGGGAGTCTGCTTGCCTTAAATCCTTCCCCTTTATAAGTGAGGGGAACTATGTAGATCCGTAGCCTACTTAACTAATAGATTCATTCATTCTCCATTTGGTGGAACATTGCAGGGTAATTTTTGTTAAAAAATGAAATTAACAAATCTCACTTCCAGTGTGTGCTGAAAAACTATAGCCTGCATTTTAATTGGGTAATCCGTTTTGCCCTGTTGATCCTGATTTCTTTAAGAAAAAGGGGTATCTTTGTTCTTAATCTTATAGTGGGGAGGGAGGAGGCTGAAAATCTTAAATCCTCATGCCATCCCAATTTTTACCATCTAGCTTCCCCAACACATGCATTTCAGTGGAGGGGGGTCTGAAATCAAAATTCCCCAAATCATTAGAATGTTTCTGTCTGACTTCCCCAACACAGAGCAAAGTAGCCAGGGTCTGAAAAACAAGCTACTACATCACCATGTGTCTATTTTAAACCAAAAGTGTGGGTGAAATCATAATTACCATATGTATTTGTACCAATCTTGAAACCCTACTGCTAGCCTTTTGAGCCCGCAGGAAAATCAGAATTGCAAACCACTAGATTTATAATTGTTTTGGTATTGTTCAGTTTAATTATTAAGTGACATTTTTAGTAAGTAAAGAAATGTGATTTGTGTTATTTGAACTCACATTTGTTATGTATTTATGTTGAGAAAGGTTTATTGTGTTGCGCCAATGATAAAGTGGTGTTTTACATTAGAGTGCGAGTTTAGTAACATTTAATCGAAATAAACCTCAATATATTTTCCACCAGCCTGGTTCTTTCCTCATTGGTAGCTCAGGGGAGGGATCCAAGTGGCATGACATGTGTCTGAAGTGGGGCTGAATAAAATAATCTGTAGCATAACATCTTGAGTGGGGACGGAAGGAATTTGCTGTGTTAAGGGTGGCTTCTCAATAAACCATTACATAGCATAGTTCACATTTCATAATTCATCATAATGAATAGTTAAACCACATACATCATTGACAGTAACAGCCCCACCAGTCCTTTCTCTAGGTAATGCATAACAGTAGCTTAAGACCCCCCAAAAGTGCCTCTCAGCTCTGCCATGCGCAGCACCTGACCTGTTTACCAGTATGGAACATTTAAAAGCCTGGCGCTTTGCCTCTGTTGACTCCCAGCCTTCTGCGTCAAGTGATTATCATAAACTCAACAGCGCCCTTTTGTTGTACTGCTGTGTACTTGTATACCATTTGAGTTCATGTGTATTTTTGGAGTTAACTGCTTGGTAAACTGTTCTTTTTGGCTTCAGCTAATGCCAGTAAGTGACATTTTTACAAGTCCTGCAGGCAGTGATTTACTGAGACATGTAATGGATGCTTTTTACTTTTATGTCTTTCAATTAATTACAGCTTTTACTGTTTAAAAAATGGATGGCTTGGAAGGCACTGATCGAAGAATACTTTACAAAAATAATTATACCTTTCTGAACCCTCTACTTCCCTCTCGATAAACCCGCAGGGCAAGGTTCTAGCGTTTGAACAACACCTTTGTGACTGTGCAGACAGGTCCAGATTTAAGAATCCCAGAGTAGAATGGCGAGCATCCCAGCCCACACCTGAGATAGTCGGCAGATTTTTAGTAAGCCATGCACATTTGCCCGCTTGGGTTGTTTACCTTCAGAAAAGCCCCACAGATTGCCATAAAAGTCTATTGATAAATAGTCATTCAGTCAATGGTCAATAAAAACACAGAGCACACCTTTCTGCTCAGGATTATGTCCCATCTTTTTTTGTGCCTTCAAGAGCTGGCTAAATAGCTTCTTGACCTCCCATCAACCTTGGCTTGGTCTCACCAACCTAGACAACCGGAAATCATCATAGGGGAGCGGCAATGCCACTTAATCGTCAACAAACCTTTCTTTGTTACTTTGTGTATCCGCGCCAGCAGTATAGCCCAACCCCTTTGATAAAGTAATCAATGCCCATATACTGGACACTGGATAGTTTTAATTTCCAGGTAACATCCATCTAACAACGCAAACCATTGTAAGAAAACAACTTCTTCAAGATTTTCAGTGACTTCCGTGTTTAGATTCGCAGGCCTTCTGACGCAAGATCTACAGCCATCATCATAAAATTGGTACATCTACGTTTCTTCTAAAATGTCTGAGGATGAGTTCCGACTGCTCAACAAAGAATTGCCTCATTATTCCACAAGTTATTCTTAAATTAATTCACATGTGCCCCCAGTACTAGAAAGGTCACTTTGCTCTTCAGGTCTATATTGCAAAAGAAAACCTGAAGACTCACATGATCGTGCTCACACACACGCGCAGGTGTGCAAAAAACACACACAGATAACCTCAAAATGATGACCTGTGTCTAGTAAATCAGTGTCCTCGAGAGTGGTGATTTGCATACAGTAGACGTGTGGCTGTGCCAATGGTTTCTGTCAATGTCATGCATGGGCTGTTGAACGTTCTGTCAATGCTGTGCACATGCCTGATGCACATGCCTGATACTTGAGAGATGGCTGGTACCGGATGTATGTGCACATGGCCCAAAGACAATTCCTACTTGTAAAGATGACTGCTTACCTGTTTCCTGATCTACCCGAAGATAGATGTGAGTAGAGCCTCATCAGATGTCTGAGGACTAATCTGTAGAGTCAGCACCGTTCATTACAGTGGGCCTCATAATGAGTTGGGCGGTATCCATACTCGGATACAGCCCATCTTTATTTGCGTTAGTGTTATGTTATGTTATGTTAATTACACTTATAAGGCGCCAAAGCCCACAGGCATCCAGGCGCCGAAAGACAGAAGTAGTAGCAGATAGAGCTGAAAATATTCTATTCAAACAATATAGTCTTCAACTGTTTACGTAAAGCAAGGTGGTTTTCTGTCAGGCACATCTGTGTCGGAAGAGAGTTCCAGGCTTGCGCACCTCGGACACAAAAGGCCCTACCTAAGCCAGGAGACCTTTTTATCTGGGGCAACGCTAACAGAGACCCAGCCGCGGAATGTAAGCTTCTTGTTGGTTGATAGACATTTACTTTTCCTTCAAAGCCGGAGTGTTTCCAAAAATACACTTATGACACGTGGTAAGTATTTTAAATTGGATACGAGCTGCCCCTGGAAGCCAGTGAAGTTTTCTTCTGGCCGCACTGGTGGGTTTCCGAGCTTTTCATCTGGAAAACGATTCTAACAGCTGCATTTTGTATCTTTTGCAACTGTTGGATGTCAGCTTTATTAGCTCCCCCCAACAGTGCATTGCAATAATCTATGCGAGGCAGTATTACGGCTCTCACATGTTTTATGCGATTTTCTACCGAAATCAACGGGTCTACTTGTCTCAAAACCTTTAGGTGGTAGTTTGTATTGGTAGTGATGGCAGTAACATGTGCCTCACTATCCAGACTTTCCTCCATATAGGTACCCAAAGTCTTAACTTTCTTTATGGTTTTGATTTTAGCACCTTCTATCATAAAACAATTATAATCTTGGCTTAGTCTGAATTGGGCATGCTGGGAGCCAAAAAGCATCAGCTCCATTTTCACAGCATTTAAACAGAGCCAATTAGTTGACATCCATTGTTTTATGACTTCATATGCTTCGGCTACTGTTTGTTGGTGAGCCTCATAGTTCCTGGTTATGTTCAAGACTAGTTGGAAATCATCTGCATAGTTACAGAAAAAGATCCCCAACGATCCTAACTCGATACTTAAGGGAAGAATGTAAATATTGAACAGCAGGGGAGAGAGACATGCTCCCTGGGGGACTCCAAATGTGATAGTCTGTGGCTCAGAAGCACAGTCACCCCAGTGGACACGAGACTGGCAACCCTCCAGGAAAGATCTGAGCCAAGAAATGGCATTTTTGGAAAGTCCACCTACCGACGCCATTCTGTTGAGCAGGATCTTGTGGTCCAGCAAGTCGAAGGCTGCCGATAGATCTAATAACATCAGCAACCCCGACTTTCTGTGTTCCAGTTTACCCAACATATGTGTCTGAAGATCCAATAAAGCTGTCTCTGTTCCATGGAAACTTCGGAAACCCGATTGCTTTGCATGTAATATGCCGGAGTTTAGTACATGGGCTTGTAACTGTGTGGTCTCTGCCTTATCTTTAAGTTTAAGGAAAAATAACGTATTTGTTATTGGCCTTAAATGAGTTGCATCTAATAGATCCAGGCCTGTTTCTTTTTATCAGGGGGGTAACAGCCACATTTTTTATAGAATAAGGAATGGAACCTGTACGAAAAGAGGACTTTATGAACAGGCATAGTAATGGGGCAAACAGTTCTTGATGCTCCAGTATATATTTTGAAGGGAAAATTTCCCCTGGACAATATGTGGGATGCATATCTTTCAATAGCAACAATGTTTCAGCTAAGTTTGGTTCAGCAAAATTAAAATTACCTGGAGTACTGATAAGGTTACCTGTTTTAGATATTTTAGGTGCAAACGGGGGGATTTGGCACGGGAGAAATTAGTATTTCCTGCTCAATTTTCTTTTGTGCTTTCAGCAGTTTGTCTGCAAAAGCCCCCTGGACTCTGCTACAGTCATCTATAGTGGGTTTAATCGAGGGATTACAAACAGTAGGTTTTTCCCATAACCTGAAAAGGCGGAAGAGTTCTTTGGTTTTATCTCCAGCTTGGTTTCTTTGAGTGTCATAGAAGGATTTCTTGGCTTCTGTAGTCATCACTCTATAACGCTTTTCAATGTGTTTCCAAGCCAGCCAATTATCATTTGTTTTGTTTTTATGCCAAGAGTGTTCAGCTTGCATTTTAGTGATTTTAAATTCAGCTAGTGCGGGCGAAAACAACTTATGACGATTGGGCAGATCTTTAACAATTTTATCCTTCATAGTTGCATGTTTATCTAGCATTTCTAACATGGCATCATTATAAAAGTTTATCAGTCTCTCAGGATCGTCTAAATCATCCGTTCTGTGGTAGTGCCCACCCGTCCGGCCGTATTACCATCGGATCATGGATTGGGTACTAAACGTTACCCACTGGGGATTTTTCGGTGCAATTACCGCATGGTCATACAGCTCTGAGCTGGGAGTAAACACGCCGGCTCAAAATTGGGAGGAGCGGTAAATGCAGTGGTAACCCAGTTACCACCGTATTTAAGGGCTAGCGCCCAACTCGTGGTGAGGCCCAATGCCTCATCAGGAGTGTGGCTGTATCCCAGTGGTAATACTGGTGGGAAACCGCAGCACAAATAGCGTTACCGCTACTCGGTCTGATGTTACTAGCACCAGATCACGAGTAGCAGTACAGCCGTAAGTTTCCATTTCCCATTGGTTAATTGGGGCTAATGGGTTTGGGGATTGCTATTTTCACCGGCGGTAAATGTGCCAGCTGTAATAGGGCCAAAAATGGCTGAAAACGGACAGTAAGGGAACAATTTTACCTCCAGCAAAAAGCTGAAGGTAAAACTCCCACTTACCACACGAGTCATGATTGGGCCAACCCTTAAATGTGGTGATAATAGCATTGCTGCCACATATAAGGGCTAAGACTCATGATAAGGCACATTTTGACAAGCCCTTGCATTGATGGGTGGACAGTGACAAGTTAAGAATAACCACCCCAAGAGAAGACATTGTTATCCTGTCGCAACTAGCCAGAGCAGTGCTCCTGAGTTTATGGAGGATGAAGCAGCACTGAAGGTGCTGTGAGGGCAGTCTCTGCTGTGTGAGGCTCTGGTGTTGCAGGGCTGATGGTTGGAGATAGCCCGTGAGCAGCATGTGTGGAGGCTCCAACTCTACTAGATGGAGAGTGTTGTGTCCTGTCCTTATTCAGGCATGCTGCTGTGGTGCTGGGGAAAGAGGAGTGTTAAGATATATTGTGCTTTAATTATTTTATAGTGCATGAGAAATGCTGCAGGTGATTTGTGGTAGAACCCATAAATATCCAGGTGCGTGGATTAATCACAGTTTATCTAGCTAAACATCTCTTGGCAAGGGATCGAAAAGACGAGTAGAACTTTATTTTAATGGAATCACTGAACGAGCCATGCTTTTAGTTATTTTATTAAACCAAAATGTGGATTGCAGAGATCGGTTGCTTGGCAATTTCATAGTCAGGGTGGCATATAGGAGAACGACTGACCACCTGCAGGGCACGTGTTGATCCATGGACATTTTTTTTATTTATTTATTGGTCATTTGATTGAAACAATCAAACATTCAGGATCTTCATGGTCTGTTGTACTGTTGCTTCATTAGTAGGAAGAAGTGAAAAGATCTACCCAGTCCATAATAGGCCTCATGAGTCAAACACAGTATTTTTAACTGACCCATGTTTGTACAGGGAGTCCAAAAACTGCACTATTCACCGGAGTAATGTCCTCTTTATGAGGGACATTCGTCAATAATTGGACTACCAAGTTTTGACATTTTTTTAAGTTTATTTCAGCAGAAACAGTGGTACCATTATATAGCTATCACTTGAACAGTCCAATTTTGATACAATCAGGGAAACTATTGCTTGTGTTTGGTGTGGCCATTCCATACCTAGGAATAGATTGAAAAATATGCAAAGAGGATAAAAAAAATAACTTTTAGGATTGTGGTTTCCTGTGTTTCACGAGATAGTTCATCATCTATGATCACACCAAGAAATTTGGCAAAAGTAGCCAAAGTGTGGCATATTCACAATGATGTGGGGGCATGAGGTATTAGCATCTAGTTTGGATGGATCAATGATCAGAACTTTGGTCTTTGTGGGATTAAGCTTAAGAAAGTGTTGAATCATGAAGAAATTGAGAGGAACAAACACTGTCTGCAAAATTAGAAAACATGAACAGACAAAAGTGTGGATTAACTTGGTCAAGTGTTGAGATACATATTGAACTATGGGGGTGACAGTGGCGACCCCTGTTGGACATCACAGATCGCCCACATAAAATCTAGCAAGGTTGAGTGCATGGAAACCTATTGCGGTCATTTCTTCAAGAAGGAGGTAAGCCAGTCAAATCTATGGTGTAGCTGTCATGTCACTGTGTTGCTGTTGTCAGAGTTGTGCTTTCAGTCCTAGCCGTGTAGTCTCGGCTAGAGTTAGCAGAGAGGAACTTACTCATCCTGTCACACCATTGTTGCAAGGAGGCTGATGATCAGTTTGCCATTGGAAGGACAGTTGGGGGAAAAAGGAGGGAAGTGCTGCCTGCCCCATGTGCTGGCACTAGAAGGCAGTGGTGTCTGGGCCACATTGCCATGGAACTTGTGTGCCCCAGCGCTCCCAGCAGTGCAAAGCCAGCAAGAGCCGTAGGGTGGAACCAGTTATTACCCATTTGAAGTACCTGCTGCCCTTGTGATGGAGCTGCAGTAGTCATTCACGCTGGTCTCGGTGCAGCTTCCCACGGTCCTGAGTGGGTATTTTTCTGTTACCATTGTTTCCAGGCTGTGCTCCGAAGCCTTCATTGTGTTCTACTTAAGGGGCAGCCAGAGGATACACATGCATGCTCCAAGCATTGGTGAGGTGTTCATCAACAGTGACGGAGGACCGAAAATAGGTTTGTGGTAATGTTTTGTTGTTCGATTGTTCCTGATCTTTAATAATGTGGTCTGTTTGGGTCCATGTGGGTGGTGCAAAGTTCACATGCAGGTAATTTGTGTGCTATGCTAGAGGGACATATTAGGGGTTTGGCTGCATGCCTTTGCGGAGCCAAATGAATATGTTGCCTGTTGGCAGTGCGTAGGGCATAATTGGTCAGTTACATTTCATTTTGCGGAAACAAACTACTTCGAGTAACAAACTACTTTACTTCAAAGTGTTTATTCAATTTATGTTAACCCCCATGTCCACTCTCCCCTTCAGTATTTCCCCTAACCCACACCCCTGCCCTTTTTACCCCTTACCCCACAACTACATACACATTTCGAAGCAATTTTGAAGTAATCACTTCTAAGTGAATTACTTATTGAAACCATGGGATATCATTTGGTCATACATACAAAGAGACATGCACATGATTTGGTTCTGTCCTGCTCATGATAAAGGAAATGCATTGTGTGTTTTATGTTCTGACCATTAATAAGTAGATGCTTTCCTTGTTTTGGTTCTACTCATGATGGAGTAGATGCACAGTGTCTTTTTTCTGGCTCATGATGGAGAAGATGTCTTGTTACCCCGATGGTTTTCAGTGTCTATGTCCCCTGGTAGGGAAGATGAATAGAATGTTGGTCACTGAGAGGCATGTTGAGACTGTGTGTGTCACTTCTGCTGTCAGTATGAATGTATATTATTTTCCTTGCATTTGTGTTCCGCCTTGGATAACCCTGGCCACTCAATGGTACACTGACCCTTTAGATGTATCATTCCAGTTCCCAGATTGGTTTTTGGTGTCTTCCCTCATGCTGTGTTTAGTTATTTATTTATTTATTTGTTTATTTATTTATTTATTTAAAATTTGTAAAGAACAAACTAAGGCCAAAAAAGCATTTAGGCATTAGGGAGGCAGTACATCAAGAAAGACAGCTACAGATAATATAAGTAGAGCCAATTTGGCAGATCAGAACAAATAAGTTTTCAGCGCCCTCCGAAAAGGAAAATAGTCTTCAATGGCTCGTAGTGAGGGGGGAAGTGAGTTCTACAGTCTGAGAGCCAAAATTGAGAATGACCGGCCCCCTAGCTGAGCCCGCTGGTACCTTGGTATTTTTAGAAAGAGCTGTGAAGCAGAGCGCAACTGTTTGATTGGACAGTATTGTTTGATTGTCTTCTTAAAGTATTCTGGACCTGTATTATGCACAGGCCGGTGAGTGACGCAGAGCGTCTTAAACTCTCTCCCTGCCGCCACTGGGAGCCAGTGGAGATGATGCAGATCTATAGGCAGAGTCAGCCAGGGCACCATCAATGCCAGTCTGGCTGCTGAGTCCTGAACTTGCATCCGCTGAATTTGGTACTTTGGTTGACCCAAATAAATACCATTACATTAATCCAGTGACCCCATTATGGTTGAGCTAACCACCATATTACGGCATGCAGGTGGGAGCTTGGGGAGAATTTTCCTCAGAATTTTTTACTTCCCAAACCCTGCACTTAAAATTGACGAGATCTGCGCTTCTCGCGAGCTGTTTGGAAGTAGCTTCATCCCCAGGATTTTCACAGATGCACAGGCAACTGGACAGGGGCCCAGAGAATCAAGCCAGTAGTGGGAGTTCCAGAGGGTATCAGCCCTTTTTTGGCCGAACACAGGAATCTCTGTTTTGTTGCCATTTAATTGTAACCATTTTGCTGCTATCCATTTACTGATTTTATCCAGACAGTCCCAAAGTTTTCCGAGAGGTACAGTCTGAGGGGAGTCCAGGCGAAACATTAACTGGGTCTCATCAGCATAGGTATAAAAAAGGACTCCACACTCAGCAATAAGATTGGAAAGAAGGTGGATATACAGATTAAAAAGAAGGGGGCAGAGTGCTGAGCCCTACGGAACACCACATGTCAGATCCAGAGTGGGTGACTGGCAGCCCTAAAAAAAAAATGGTGTGAGACTGCCCCTCAAGAAATGACCCAAACCAATCCAGCAGGGGACCCGCCACTCCCGTTTGCTCCAGCTGGGTTGATAGAGTATAATGATCCACTGTATCGAAAACCACAGAGAGATCAAGGAGAATAAGAACTCCTGACTCTCTGCGGTCCTGGAAAAGAGCTAGATCAACCAGTAATGATATCATAACAGATTCGGTGCCCATAGTGGGATGAAAACCGGGCTGAAATGGGTGTAGACAGTAGTTGTCTTCCAGAAATCTGGAGTACTCAGGAGTGATCACTACCTCCATCAGTTTCATGATAGCAGGAAGAAGGGAGATGGGAGGATAATTTGCCACCTCCTGGGGATCAAATTAGCTTTTTTCAAAAGAGGGGCAAAAACAGCATGGTTCAAACAAGCAGGAAGAGTCCTCATGGCGATGGAGTATTGAAGGGCATTTGCAAACATAGAGATCACCCTTTGCGGAAGAGCTTTTAAATCCGGAGCTAACTGTACAGTCTTGTGGTTCCCTGTCTGCCAGGAAACCGTTGACGATGTTGTTTCAGTGCCTCTGCCGGTTTACTGTGTATAAGTGCTGATGTTTGTGTCCTGTCTTCTGGTGGTGTTGTATGACTTCATTTGGAGATGGTTGAAGTGTTGGTAGTTTGTGTGCTGTATTGTGGCCCTGCTGGTGTGTCAGTGCCATGATCTGATTGGCTATGGTTGTGGGAGTGGCTTTTCAGCCTGCAGATGGGCCAGAATGTTTGTGGGAAGGATGATTCTGACAGAAAATGGGAATCTTGTTCTTTTATGCACATATACTTCTATGTTCTCCTTGGAGGGAGAAGAGTGCTAATTGATGATGTATTACATTGTTTTAGGGAGGAGGTGTGCGTGGTTCTGCATTTTTTTTAAAAAAATTTAAATGTATTTATTGCATTCAAATTGTAAAACAATTTTTTAACAATGACATTTAGATGTAAACTATGACAGAAAGAAAGAGGAATAAAAAGATGGCAAAACCTAAAAGGATGCAATAACAGAACAGATTAGAATTAATCAGCTGAGTGTTCCAGTATCAAAAGATAATCGCTCAAAGAATTATACCAGGGATATAACATGTTGGATTTTCGCACCTCCAATTAAAATTGACCACCAAACTTGGGGATCAGAAGCAATGAAACCTGAAAAAAGATGTCTAAAGTAAAATGTGCGAAGATCTTTCAGCCCAGTGCATTTCAATGCATTTGTAGCTTTCTGATGTATTTTTTTTGTAACTTTACAATGTAGAAGTATGGTGAGCTATCCCAAGTGCCTTTGAGTGTAGAGAGGCAATCTGCATATGCTAAATGGGTGAATGTCTGGATGTTGTTTGTGTGTTATATATGGGTTGTGGAATGTTGCATGGATGATGCACGACTGACTGAATGTTCCACGATTGACAGCTGCAGTATGAGTTGCTAAAGGATGTATGTGCCAGTGGATCTAGGACATTACTTACATTGAACAATGGCTACTTAGATATTATCTGATTTACTTCAATAAAGATGCATTTTAATCTTACCTGGTGGCTCAAGGCTGATCTGTTGAGTTAGCATTTTTCCATTGCAACACTCGCCGGACGTCCACAAAAGAAGATCTGCATCTATGATCAATTGCACCCTAGAGGCTTGAAGAAAGTCGAGCATCTTCTGCCAAGTTTCATATTTACCTCAAACCCCAAAGTCTCTGCAAAACAACCTCAACAATACAGAATCCTACAACATTTTAAAGAACAAACTTTCCAGCAGTTAACAGTTCTCCAGAGCTATGTAGGTCATGTTCCTTATAACATGCGTAGCTTCTGCACTACCTGGCTAACACCCATCCCAACTCTCCGCACGGAAGGCATCTTGGCTCTGCTCCCAGCTCATCCAGTCGATTTTCTCCTCTATCCTTTCATGCAGTCTTTTTTATTTCTCTCTGCACATCGGGTTGTCGTTCTTGTTTTTCTTCCTCATTCTCCCATTCTCTCTTCTCTTCCCCTGCTTACCTCCTTTCTCTTTCTTTATACTGAATTCAGAGTTGCCATAGTTACCGACTAGTCAATTCAATGCTTCCAGATCTCTCCCAGTGACATCAGGATGTCTGATCGATCACTCCATTCAGAACATCGGGCCTTGTTACCCAATACATATACGTCCTACCTTTCAATGTTTCATCTGTGGTACATCCTCGCTCTGCGCAAAGGAACTGTAACATGCAGAATCATGAAACGGCACAACACGCTGCACAACGTTAAAACCCTTTTTTTGCTTGCCTGCAATTTGTAACCCTTGCCATAGCTATGAGATCTTATGTGCTGGGTTCAGAATCTTAGCACACTGTTGTTTTGCTTTGTCTCTAGAAAATGCATCATCTTGAATGCTAGGAAAGATTTCTTAATTGTGGGTAATTTTCCTTCCATGTGGCAACCCCTAAGCTTTTGGCTGTTGTTTTACACCCTGATCTAGACTTTACCAGAGAAGCGCAGCCTTCCGCCGCACTCCTCTGGGCTTTCGCTCCATTCTTATGGGGAAACTGACATGCCCTTAAGACAGTCAGTACCGGGAAACAGTGTTTACCGTAGTTCTTTTTCTCATGTTGCAGCTTTCGTGCAACATGACATAAGAGGGCACTGTAAGCTAAGTTACTGCTCTCTTGTGTCTCTAGTCACTCTACAGGCCCTAGAAACTCTCAGTGGATTGTTAACGAACGGTGCAAGTGAATCACGGACGGGACTGGTGGCAGCGATCGTTTCTTTCTGTTTTGAGCTCCTTTTGGATGTTTAAGCGCGTTTCTCGCGCTTAGCCCAAAATGGTGGCCTGGCTTCCAAAATGGCCAGACCACGAGGTTCTTTGTCCTGCCCGCTGACCGTCTTGCCCCCTTCACATTCCCCAGGTCGAGCTGACACGGGGCCTTCCTTATTTGGGCATGTACTTTCCCGCGAAACACAGATGCTTTCGCGGGCTTTTGCATGCCTTGTGTGTGCCTCCAGGATGTGAGCTGGAATGTCTGGTCCCAATACACATCCTGGGTGCCAGAGAGTCTAGTGTGTCTTAAATGCCTGGGACCACTGTGGTCTGTGATAGGTCCACGTATGGTGTGAGTGCTTTGTGAGCAGATCTCCCATTGGGTCCTCTCTGTTTTGGAGCGAAGGGAACTCTGGATAAGAGGAGGCTGGAAACACCACTACCATATCGATCTCCTGAGTTCTCACGAACGACGGATACAGGAGCCAAGTATCCTGCAACTAAAAGGCTGAACCAAGGAATCGCTGGTGACCCGCTGAACTGCTGTCGCCCTGTGAGACCATTCTGCCTCTGATCGAACGAGAAGGCCTGTACTGGCACTTCGACACTTTGGAATAGTGGGAAAAACTATTCTCGGTATCTTCATCATCTCCTGCACGTAAGCCTTCGGAAGCGTACCTGGGCCACCCAGTAGACTGAACAGCTTACCCAGGAGCCTTGCTCTGTCACCGCCGTCAGGTTGCTGCTGAATTCCTAGTCCTTGGCACCCTCACACGATTCGTACACCTGGAATTCCCAGGTCTGAAGTGAAAAGTGTGCATTGGGCTGAAATACACAATGCCACTGCGTTGCCCTGCTGTGGTAACAATCTGTGCAGGTTCGCTGCGTTTGGGACATCCTCAACTCTAACTTCTGCTGCCGCAGAATCTACATGATGCCGAGACATCCCCTGCTCATATCTGAACCTGCCAGCACTGAAACTGACGCGGAGAAGCCTGAGTCTGCCTGCATCGGGGACCGGTGAGTAGCAATGCTAGGAACCGGTCGCCCTCCTGCAGTAGCCTGTAGCTTTGCCTCGCTGTGTTAAACAGCACGCCTTTTTCGCACTTGCGCTCTGCTTCTGCCCACAAGTGGCGGCCGCGCTTGAGTAGCGGAGATCTGTTCGCCCTCATTTGTTCACCGCTCTGAACTGCCTGATTTCCTTGAAGAGACTCCCCTTGGCCCGTTGGCACCAGCATGTGCAGGTACTTTTGAGCACAAGGCTCCACTCTTCGTAGGGCTTGGACTTCCTTCTAGTTAGGTGTCCTCTGAAGGCGAACTGGGTCTAACGATTACTTGCACTGCCTGTTTTCCTCCCCATCTAGGTGGTCTGCATATTTCTTGCTTCTAACTCTTTAGACCCTTCGGTAATTGTATATATATTGTGTTTGATTGTGATGTGTTGGTTTACTTGAGTTTCACTGTGATTCTTTACTATGGTCAATGTTACAGAGGCCTTGTAATAAATGTGTCTATATGTTTAATATAACACCTGCTTGGAGTGATTTGTAAGTGTCCTTGCTTTGTGTGCTCATTGCGGGCTTTCAGTCAACCTCACCCCTTTTGACACCTAGTCTTGACCGCCGCCATCGCTACCCTGATTGGTCTAGCTTGTCCAGAGGTTACCCTGTTCCAAGAAACTAGGCTGGCCTTCTGAACCTCTGCCCCTCCAGGACAGAGTTCAGAAATCCATCTTAACATTGAAGCAATTGGTTTTCCCACAACGCACAGCCCATTTGTTGTTAGTGGGTTAGTACATATGTTAAAAACCCAGATGCATTTTCTTTATCTTTTTGCATTTACAATGCAGAGTTTCTTAGTTACTGAATCATGCATTTCTCCAATTATCCTAACAAACCCAACCCCCCAAAAAACTAAGGGCTAAACACCAAACATTTTATGTCGGTACTAGCTCAAGAAACAGTGGCGCACGTTCTGATCTGAGAGAGCAAGCAATGATAACAGATTCTGATTAAAGGTTCCAATAGAGATGCTGGATACCAACACATATAAGATTGTAAACAGAATCACTGAATCAATTAACACAAACGAGTAAAGTTTGACTATGGCTCATAAGTCTCTTAGCTATTAACTACAATATTGAGATTTTGTTTTAATTAACTCATCTCTGTTCTTTTTTTGATTTTATAGATTAGAGTTGCAGGATAGTGTCTTCGGTTTGGACATCCGCACGAAACCCTAATATGTGTGAAATCCAGCAGGAAAGGGCACAGGCGTTCGGCGGCGCCTGCAGGGTGTTTGGTGCCGTTGGGTTTCTGCAGAGCGCTGGTGGTCATTTGGAAGACTCCCCTGCTACCGAGTTAGAACAGCACTCTATGCCAGAGCTGGGGAATACCAAGGGGCTGATGGTGAAGCACTGAGCTCTGGAAAAAGCTACATTAGTGCAGGAACTGTGATCTCTGTGGCCCTACCTGGATATTGCCAACACTTATTGCCAGAACAGAGCCGTTAATCATTTTATCTAATTAACTTAATTATGTAGAAACGGAAGGCCCTGATAACTTCTCTTCCCCTAGTACAGCCAAGAAGCAGACCCAAAGATTTGATCAAATTTATTTGACCTTTTTTTCGGTCTAAAATGCAGGGGAGACCGCGCATCGCCCCCCACACTCCCTCAACCTAATCTATACCCTTACCCACCCCCATATATTTAATTAGATTTGACCGAAAACAAGGTAAAAAAAATTAGATCAAATGTTTTAGGTCAAATGTTTTTAGGTCAATTATGCTAATACCCTGAGCGCCAGAGTGAAAAAAAATGCTAATCGTGAATTGTGTAGTATTAGCACCGTTAATTCCTGCAGCCCCATCCTGAATCTGTGTATTGTATTTAATGCTCCTGATGACTAACCAACGCTCCCATCATCGAGTGGCTTGGTCTGAATCCCAGGTAAAGTTAATTTTAACTCTGGCAATGCTATAGAGGTTGCCAATAACATTAATATTTCCGTCAAGCCTTCCAACGCTCAGATTTCAACTGAGGACCTAAAGGTCACTGTTGATACTCTCCAATCAGTCACCAAGTCAGTGTGATTCTCCCATTATAGCAAAATTCGCGCAAGGAAAAGGTTGCCACGATTTTAAATTCTGAAAGGTTTTACACATGTGAAATAGCTTTAAACTGATCCCAACCTGGACTTTAAGATTTCAAATGTTTCCTGCTGACTAAATCATTGCTTGTGATTGTTTGCACCTATTCAAAGCGGCACCCATAAGAATCTAGAACAATTTAACTATTTTTTACCACATGTGGTGTTTTGGCCCAGTCAATTCTAAAGACAATTGTAAAATCCATCTGACAGCTGAAAAGTCAATTCCGTTTTTCTCTTGGTTCTGATGGGGGGAAGGTGGGACTGATATTCTGTTTGATTTGTGCTATTCCTGACTGCCTGCTCTCTCCTCCCATCTCTTTACATTGCTTATTGGGGGCTTGAGGGGTGTTGCAGGGGGAACCATTAACCATAGTGCCGTCTGTCCAAACCAACACAAAAGTATTCTTTTCTGTGCTGCACATGCTTTGGTGCTCATTACTTGATTCATAGTTTCCTTAAAGCGCCTCGATGCCTGTGGGTTGTAGTGCGCTCTAGAAATGCAAAATAAATAAATAAATGAATAGTGCATTAAAGATATTATTCTGTGTTCTGTCACCCCATTGGTGATTGTTGTTTATCTATTAAAACATACTGTGATTACATTTTAAATGCATGAATACATAATTACCTTTGCAAACTAGCCTGATTCCTGGTTCATTGTGACCGGGGGGTTCCAGGAGAAGGGTGTGATATCAGTGGTATATCGTTCAGAATATTGAACTTTTAGACAAAAATAAATAAGGATTTCAGTTGTGCACTACATGCTGGGTTTTGACTTGGGTGTGTGCTGGATTGAAATCACTTACAACTTGGGGGCTCGTCGCTGGATCCTGAATTAGACATACCACTTGTGACAGTCTAACACAGCGTGCTAGCCAATGGGGTACATACGCCTTGTTGGGTTACCATATTGTGCTACACTGTATAAGCACCCCTGAATAGAAATACTCAAAGGAGTTGGGCCTGTTTGCAAAAGTAAAGTAACCCTGAGATAAGCCAGAAGGAAATTAATATTTCTGGAATGGCGACCCCAGTGGAAATCAATATTGCTAGGGAACATCCACTGCACAAATTGTCAGTGGTGAATGGCTAGAACAGGACGAACAGGTATGGCTGCTGGGAAAAAAACAAAAAATCACTGAAATCAACCTTAATATCTGGCAGGACAAGGGTCCATTACATCAAGCACTTATCAAATTGTATATGACCCCTAAAATGACAGAGGAGCAATGCAAAATTGCCAAAATAGTGGCCAACCTGTACATCCACATAGGAGTCCTACAGGAAAAATACGCAGACCATGTAGATTTCACAATGAGGCAAGGCGAAGCACTGCAGAAAACCCAGACTGAGCTGGACTCTGCAGAGCAAAGGCTCCAGAGTAGCCAAGAATCTGAAACAGAGGCTAGGCAATATGCCACCAAACTCCAAGAAGATCTGGCTCTCTTACTGCAAAAGAATGCAGAGCAAGATGCACATGTGCAGACACTGCAAAAAGAGTGTCAGGAAAGGTAGGACTCCCTACAAAAGAGTCAACAAAAGCTGACACAGCAATTCACTTTTAACAGAGTCTGTGCAGAACAGTTCAACTTCTTACAAGACCAGATAGACAAATTAAAAGAGGAAAATAATAAATTGATTATCAAAGACCTAGAATCCCAATCAGAGTTTGATGAGGAGCGCCAGAAAGCTGGTGCACTTCAAAAGCAGAGGGACGACCTGGCTGCACAGAGGGGCACTCTAAGTCAGGAAAGGGACTCCTTAGGCCAGGAAGTCAGCCATTAAAAAACAAAGTTAGAAGAAAATCACCTGGCCCTTCAGGAACTTGGTGAAATCAAAATGGATTACAAAAAGCTACTAGAGCACACCAGGCGGGTGGAGGATGCCTTGGAAAAGAATAACCAGACCAGTAAGGAACAAACTCGGGAGGTGAGTCTCCTGCAGCAATAATTGACATAATACTCCCAATTCAGGCAGAAAGCACAGAGAGACAAGCAGGAAGGCTCTCTGTGAAAAGAATGACAGGCTCCATAGACAGATAGCCATGCAAGAATAACTCATAGAGACCAGTAAGGCCTTAATAGAGGAACAAAAATGTCAGATATTGTAATGTCATCAGGAAATAGGGGCTGAAAGAGATGAGGTAAGATGGGAAAGAGAAATTCCTGAGCGTAACCTCAGGACCCCTGGAATCAGGGACTTTAATCCCTTCAGTTCCATGGACTCTGCCACCCTCATGTCCACTGGCTCATATGAACCAAGGGCCACGGGGTTGGTAGACTTCAACACAATGGGACATATGGGACTGACAGATCAACGCCTCCCAGAAATGGATGGGCAGGCATCTATGTACAGGTTCCCAAATGCTAGGGCCAGCTTCTCTGATCAGGGAGATTCCAGTGAGGGGAGAATCAGAGAACTGGATACTCAGACATATCACCTACCTAGAGATCAGTCAGTCAAATTTGGTGGGGAATTCGATGAGAATAGGCCCACTAAGAGCATCTTAAAGACCTCATTCCAGCTAGGACAGTGGGGGGAGGTACTCAACCAATCCTGGGAGCAAGGGAGAGTCAGAAGACTATTCTGAGCAGCACAGGTCTCAAGAGACTAGGCCCCCACATTCTGCCAGCCATTCCCAAGCTCGCAGAATCAGGGAGAGCCTAGAGGATCAGAAAGCCACCTCAGGTAGCAGTGCCTCTGAGTCAGAGGATGAGTGGACCAGGGTGAACAGAACTAAAAAAGCCAACAAAGTTAAGAGAGCTTTACTGAAGGAACCCTGAAGCAAATCAAAGCAATTAGGAGCGTCATCTCGCCTTACCATAAAAATGCCAAATATTCAGTTTGGGAGCACCTCAAATTGTTTGAGCAAATGATGGAGACTTTCCACCTGAAGGACAGCCAAAGCTGTATTCAGTATGTCAAGTGGACATTTTTACCTGAATACTCCAGATTCTGTGCGGGGCTGGTGGAACAGAACCATTCAAGATTGTCCACCTATAGGACACCCATCTTAAAGCATTTTTCAATCCATAGAAACCCTCAAGAGGACCGCAAGGCAGCCTACATCCTGCAATGTGGGGAAGACCAGGCCCCACAAGAATTTGTCCAAGAACTGAAACGTGCCTGTGCGCAGACCACCAGAAGGGTGCGCAGACCACCAGAAGGGTGCGCACAGAAAGCAGGGAATTTGAAAATACCTTCTTTAATGCACTCCCTAAATACATTATCACCCAGCTGGTGAGGGAATTTCATGAGAAAAGATCACTAGACTGGGTCATTGAACAAGCAACTCACATTTATGAAGTATTGAAACCAGTAGAAAGTAAAAGTGCTAATAAAAACCTAAAACCGACCAACACCCCTGCTGCTGCTAAGGTGGCAGAGGTGAAGGTTGCCCCCATTTTAGATTTGGAGATGGGGGGGCTTAAAAACATTCCTGCACAGAATCCTACTAACCCAACACCCAGAAGGCCCTCGGGCCAATCCCAAACAGGGAGTCGGGAAGGTAACCCCACAAATGTGACCCCTAAGTCCCCTGACTACATCAGCCCCTGTTACAAGGGCAACAGATCCAACCTGGGCTATGTGTGGACTCCCCCAGCCGAAGGGGGGGGGGAATCCAAACAGGTAGCTGCCAACCCAGGAAACCTCCCTCCTCACTTTCCCCAGAAGAGCAGTAATCCCCCAAATGCTGGGTTGAATTTCTTTCCCCGGTACCGCCAAACCTCAACCCCCAAAACAACCCTTCTTTCTTTCCCCACTTTCCTGAGCCCAGACAGCCCAATCCTGGATAGGGGAGGCCAAGGGTGGAGGGGTAGGAAAATGATCCCAACCAGGGGTATTATGGAAGAAGGGACGGTTACCCTTCCCATGATCAACCAAGGGAAACCCAGAGGACCCCGTACCAGCCAGAGCAGGTGTCCCAACTGGAGCACCAGGTCCAGAACATGGCACAAGATCTGTGTCGCATGTTGAGGGTGCAGCAAAACCCTCCAATGAACATGGTTACTTAGAACTCCTCAAATCAAGGGTCTGGTGCTCCAGAACAATGACGGGGGAAGAACCCTGACAACCCACTGTTTTCCAGGGAGGAGGCACAGGGGTGAGGGTGGTGTAAAGACTTAGAGGAAGGTTCCTTCGCCACTTGTGGAAAGCCCCTGGCAACCCAGGAACCAGAACCAGAATCTTCTGCCCCGAAAGTCTGCAACCTAAGGAACAGAGGGCGGGTAGGAGAAATAAAGAGCCTAAAAAGGCCCACTTTGTGGAGGAGGTGCAAATCTTCCAATTTGAAGGAGAGGGGTCCTCAGAGGATTCTGGGAAAAGGATCTTCTCCTTCAGGGGAACTCCTCCCAAAGAAAAATGGTTCCCAAGAAATCCTGATCAAGACTGGGTAGATGTGGGGACCGAGTTAAAACCGCCCATCATCAAACCCCAGAATGACCAGCAAGAAAATCACCTTGCACAAACCAATTCTGGTGACTGCCTCCAAAAAGGGTCGGGGGGAGCAGCCCAGAATCAGAACCAGTAGAGCCCAAAACTCCCCCCATATCCAATTGCCACCTTTTTCTTACAGGTTCCCAAGATCCCAAACAAAATCCTGCCCAAATCACCCCTTTGTCAGAATCCAAAGTAAAGAAACTAACCCACCAATTGGCCAAAAAATGTGCATTATCTTTGCCCCCTTGAGGAGAAGGAGGGAAGATTTTATGCCCCGGTCCAAATACAGGGGCAATGTAGAATTCTGGCACTGGTGGACACTGGATCCCAAGTCACCCTTCTGTCAAAAAGGGCCTTTGATCAGCTGAGTTCAGGAAGGGGGGAGAAATACCAAATCCCTCTCACCCCTCTTCCTGGACAGCTTCAGAACTTCGATGGGAAGGAAATTCCTCTCGAGGGGACTGCGGATTTAGGCATTAAAATTGGGTGACACAAGATGAAGCACCCGGTCATAGGTGTGACTTCAGAGGGCACACGATGTTTACTCAGGAATGACATGCAGCGTAGATTGTCTCCCCTCACAGATTGTGTAAACAAGGTCCTCTGGACCCAGAATAACCAACCAATAAAAATAAAACATAGTGTCAACCATGGTGGTTTAAATGGCACATCGACATGGTTGAACAAAAACCTGAACAACTTGAATTCCACTTCCAGAACAACCAAATCCCAGATGTGACAATAATTGCAGTAGGACAACAAACTGGTGATGGGGAGTCTTCTCTATTTCTGAAAATCAACCTTCCTTCCAGTGTAAGGTGGTATTCCACACTGGAAGGGAATACTCTGAAATTCTATACAAATTCACAATCAGAAAATCCCACTCCTATAGTCCAAAATTATCCGAAATCAGCTCAAAGCTTGGCTGACATTCAGAAAATTAGAGAACAACTGTTCATCCCGATTCAGTTAAATGAAGGGAAGGACTCTGTTCTCGCTTGAGTATGTGTGAACAACGGTAAGAGCTTCATCAGCGAGGCCATGTTCCGCAAACTCCCAAAAGATCCAGCCATTCCCACATCTAAACTGTTAGACAAATGGGAAATGGACCTGGAAACACCCAATTCCAAACATCTCCTGCCTAGCAGGTGTACGCTCAAAATGTCCATAGGCAACAAGAGCATAGTCCATAATTGTTGGGTCGTGAAAGATGTCCCTGCCGCATTTTACTGAGGCAGTGATATTCTCAATCGCTTTGCCATTAGTTTGGACCTAATAAACTTCAAAGCTTGGTCCTGATTAGCGGGTAATCCCATGGACTTTGATGACCCAGAGAAAGCATTTCGGTCACCTCAACTGCTGCCATACGCAGTTGAAATTCAGATTGGAGAGGAAGTCACCATCCCAGAACGGACCCGACAATCTCAATGGGAGTGAATATTAAAAGAGGACAGAAGCTGAAAAATCCTGACGCCTATGTTCATCTCAATGCTCATTTCCAACAGCAAGGGTTGGGGGTAAACCCAACACCACTAGTCAACATAGAACACAACACCATTCCAATAGAGGTGGATAACAGCGACCTAAAGTGTATCACCCTGGGCACAGGCACCATTATTGGAATGGCGGTTGATGACTGACATTTTTCCATAGATCTAGGTAACAAACTGTTAGGACCAATCCCCAAGGACTGTTTTGACAGTGATAGCGACAATGACACAACACCAGACATGATCTTCACCTGGCATGGGGGAATTTCCTGGTGTACTCTTCATGTCCTTATGGTGAGGAAGATGTGACCTGTGACTTCAGGAGGGATGAGGTGATCTTTCATGTCCACCAGGACTGCCTTCTCCACCTGAAGTCATCAGTCCAAGTCAGTACTTTGACCAGGGACTTCTCCACCCAGCTGGAGGAGGCCACTGAGATAGCCAAACCAGAGGTCTTTCCAGGCTTCAGGCAGATGGTTGAAGAGATAGTCAACCGAGCTGATGACTGTGAGACTCTGGAGCAAAAGCAAAAATGTAAACAAGTTTTCTAAGATTTTCAAGATCTCTTTGCGGTGGACTCATATGACTGTGGTCGCACCGACATCCACACAACAACAATTCCCACAGACCCTGGCATGACTCCAGTGGTTTGTGAAGCAATATTGCTTGCATCTCGAATCAATGTAGTCCCTTACTGAAATAATTAAGAACCTTGAGTCCCGTTGGATAATTCGTCCATTCCACAGCACCTTCATTAATCCAGTGCTGGGGATTTTGAAACCAAACGGCCAGTGGAGACTCTGTGCTGACCTAAGGGAGTTCAACAAACGGGTCCATACTTGCCAATGGCCTCTTCCCTACATTGACCAATGGCTGGCCCAGATCCAGGGGTCAAAGGTATACACTGCTATCGACCTGACCAATGGGTACTGGACAATACAAGCTGGCCTTTACCTTCAGGGGCAGCAGTAAACATGGACCCGGACTCCCTTTGGATACATCAACTCAGCAATTAATTTAACATCTTTCTGCATAAGGCCATGCCCGACTTGGGTGAAAGGGGCAACCTGGCCTATGTAGATATTGTTCTAAACAAAAGCTGAACTGCGGAGGAACACATAGCGGAGATCCGTTATGTTCTGACACAGTTGAGAGTTTTGCCGGAGCAAAACTCTCTTTCCGAAAGGCACAGTGGTGCAGGACCCGTGTCAATTTCTTGGGGCATGAGATAACTCCAGAAGGTCTCTGTCACCAGGAAAAGAAAGTAGAAGCACTTCAGAAAATAAAAGACCCCACAACTCTGCGGGAACTAAGGAGCCTCCTTGGACTAACTAATTACAGCAGAAAGTTCATTGAGGACTATGCAGAGATCACAAGACACCTGATCCATCTGTTGAAGGGGGGTCACGTGGGAGTGGGGTCCAGAACAAGCTGAGTCAGTAAGACAACTCAAAAGTAGCCTCTCACAAACGCCTTGCCTAGCTTACCCTGTAAAAAACAAGGAGTTCTTCTTGGAGACAGGGTTCTCAAATACATGCTTGACTGCAGTATTATATCAAAGGTAATCTCCTATATGAGCAAGACTTTATCCTCTTTGGAGGAAAAATTCAACGATTGTGAGAAGGCACTCCTGGCAATGGTGTGGGCATTGAAGAATTATCGCCCGTTTATCCAGGGGGAACACTTCATGGTGGAGACTCCTCACCAACCTTTGCAATATCTTCAAAGTGACAGAATCCGGGCCGGAAATGTGAGTAATTCCCAAATTACTTCCTGGATTCTGTCAATGCAAGGTTTTCCTGTGGAGAAGAGTCCCCTCGTGCAAGGTCTGGCTGACTTGCATGATTGTGCCAGATAAAACTGTCTCAAGGACGAAAGTCATAAAATCAAGGACATCATGGAGGCATACCTTAATTCCCCACACAAGGTCTATGAAGAAGACAAGTGTGAGGGAATGCCCACTGTCTATATGGATGGGTGCTCATACCATGTTGACAACAACGGGGAAATTATGCCCCAGAACCCTCCACTGGGTACAAAATCAGTCCCCGAAGTAGTCAAGTGGCAGAGCTGATGGCTGTGCATCAAGCCATCCTCACTGCCATCCAACACCAACTCCACGAACTGGTCATAATCACTGATTCTGATTTTTTACGGAGCGGGTTCGTGGAGCTCCTGATTAACTGGAAAACCAGAGGCATGCTATCTTCTAATAAAAAAACCTTTAAAACATGGAAAATGAATACAAAATATTGATGATCTGGTCACCTCGAATGGGATGACCATCTACTGGAAAAAGATTAAGGGTCATTCTAAAGTAGAGGTACCAGACAAAACTGGAAATGATCTAGATGATCGGCTGGCCAAAACCAGAGCCATCCAAGGGGATCTACTTGAGATCGAGTCCATGTTGGGGGAAATTCAGGTCACTGCTATCATTAGGTACCAGACAAATGCTCACAATGAACTCTCAACTGCACAGTGGCGTAAGGAGACCCCAGATGCTGATTTGATTACGGCTCAAAAAGGGGATTCAATAATTGGTACATTTTATTAACACATTGAGGACCCTGAGAAATGTCCCCTGACGGATACCAATTGGATTGGGAAAGAGGACCTCAGAGTGTTGATGAAATGTCCAAAAATCTTCCGAATCCAAGGCAGTTTGTTGGTGAGGAAATCCATATCTGGCCATGACCAGTGGGTGGTCCCTACCTCATTCCGAAGCCTGATGCTAAATCACGCACATGATGCGGCCACAGCCGGTCATCAGGGGTTTCATATGACATTAGAAATCTTGTGAGAGGTTGCATACTGGCCAAACATGGGGCAGGACCTCGACCAGTACTTGAAGGGGTGTTTTGTGTGTGCATAATTTCAGCCAACATCACTCATACACTGTGCTCCCCTCCAAAAGATGGGGATTACACTGCCTTGGTCAGATTTGCATGCCGATTTTATCGGACCTGTAATTCTCTCCTCTAGAGGGAACAAGTACATGTTGACCGTTACATGCTTGTTCACTAAATGGGTTGAATGTCTCCCGGCCCCAAATTGCAAGGCAGAAACAGCAGCTGCTCACGTTTTGGACTACCCCAAAGGATTGAGTCAGACTGAGGTAGCCACTACACTAGCGAAGTGATGACAAAGATGTGGAAGATACTTGGGGTCAAAAGGAAACTACACATTGCCAACCGTCAGTCCTCTAGTGGTGGATTTGAGAGGTACAAGAAAACTATTGTGAGCATATTAAAAAACATTTGTGGCAGATTCTGGGCCAAGTTGGGGCATTCAATTACCCCTTGTCCTGATGGCCATCAGATCTACCCCTTCTTCTGCAACAAAAATGTCTCAATTTGAGCTGATGACTGAACGAATGATGGTGCTACCCCAGCATCTGCTCTACAGAACCCAAGAGCAGACCTTGATAAATGCCTCCATAACTCATGAGTATGTTGAGAATCTGAGAAAACACCTTCAACATGCTTTTGCCTATGCTCAGCGGTATCTAGAAAGATCTTCAGACAGTATGAAGACCCATTATGATCTCAAGACAAATAAAAAGGAATATCAAGTAGGAGACCGCGTCTACTTGTATAATTTCCAAAGGAACCAAGCCAAAGAGTGCAAATTCCTCCCAACTTGGTGGAGTCCTTTTGAAATTGTGGACAGAATCTCACCAGTCTCCTACATAATCTGCATCCCCAAGGGCAGTTTGGCAGAAGGGGAAGACAAGTGGGTCCACATAAACCAGCTGAAGAGTTGCCATCCCAGGCATACTTTTCGGCAAATAGAGGAGCAAACCGGAAACCCTGAGGGGGAAAATCCAGAAACATAGAAGAATGACTAAGTGTTCACTGTGTACATGCAAGAAGAATGTTAAAACCATTAGTAAACATAGATGGGGAATATTGCCAATAATAACCAATGCAAGTGTCTTTCCCACTGCTGACATCCCCAGATGATGTGTGGACACAGTAGTGGGAAAATATCCATAACCATGTTATGGACTAACAATCATCCAAAGGACTACCAAGGAGGACCACTCGGGGACCGGGAGGAAAGACCCAAGGAGCCCGGAGTGCCGCTCCATACTCCCAGCCAAAGCCAGCAATATGCCTAAACCAGAACCAGCAATACTCCTGACCAGAACCGGCGAGGAGAGCGGGTCGCCTCCAGCACTGACGGGAGAAGCGACTGAAATTCTCAACACGGACAGAAAAAGAATATCCCAATCTCCCGACTTCCCCTTGATGGGAGGTCAAAACCAAGTCGGGAGGGGCAGCTCTGTGGGATGTATTGACACACTCCGCTATGCTATGCGGCATCACCCTGCCAGCTATGGTGACAGAAACAGCAAAATGGCCGCAAAACCCTTGTGCATGCCCAAATCCCCTGAAAATCGCGCTTTTCAATGCACAGAAAGATTGTTGCCCAATCTGCCACGCATCTTTTCAGTGGTGGAACAGAGCTGGGCTCCACAACAATTGAAAGCGGAGTACAGAAGGAAAAAGCAGTGCTTTGCTAAATAAAACTTCAAATATTGCTTTAAATCACCTTTTCTTTGCTGCTGAAACTTTAGAATGCCGGTACATAACCCTTTCCAAATATGCAAAATTCTTGCTGGGTGCTACAATTCACTTAGTTTAAGGAAACACTGTGAATTTACAAGGTTCTGAAAGGCTAAGAGCAAAAGAGATCTCCACAGCAAAAGTGGCCTCCCTGTGGATCTGTCAAAGAATCTCCGTGCAGCAGAGGGCTACCTGTAATGACAGCTGTCAGGGGCCTTCCTGATTGAACTTTAAAATGTTATAACTGAAAGGCAAATGTTTGCAAAATTAGAGGCCTGTTACTGATAGTAACCCATATTGTAGTTGTTTTTGCTCCCATAGTTTTAACATCTTGAATGCAAATTCTATCTGTTATTTGATGCAACAAGTTTGTTTTGTGCTAAAGTAAAGCCAAAAGAATGTAACAATTAAATTAAGCCTGGCTGGGGGAAGTAATTCTATCTAGGGGGAGGGCATTCCTCTTAGCAGATGCTGGCTGAACTGTCCTAATTACAGGCTAGGCCAGACTATTGTCTCCAGCCCAGGACTAAACAATGGACATCCTCGAACCCAGGATATTGAAGGTGTGGAAGGTCATAAAACTGCTGCAGCTCAAGAAACTCCTGGCTGACAGAAAAACATTCCAAAGGACGGGGCTACCACATGCTTCAAGGAGTGACAAATACTTACCATTTGGTGTTAACAGGATAACTAATGGACATTTTTAGATGGTGTATAACTTATTATCAGAAGGGGTGCATAATCTGAAAATGGCATATTAATTAACCACATTTTTAGTACTACCTCTGAAAACTTAGTACAACCATGCAATAATGTGGTTTATGGGGACTGTATTTCAGCTACAATTGTGAAACTTTATACACACATTACCATGGTGAGCGTGCATATTTGTGCAGAAAGTTGAACCAAAGTCTCAGAGCTGTGGGATTTTGAGGAGCAGATACTCCATAAAATATGCAATCTGTGTATGCGATTTTTATAGAGGTTGCACATGTGGAAATATGTATTTTGCCAAAATTAGACTTTGTGTTCCAGTGGCTAGGGGTGGATTCTCAGCATCATAAAATTATACCATAAAGATGACACTCTGTTTCTCTCCTCCTATCAAGGTAGAGAGTAGACTCTGAACCAGTCACCTTTCACAGGGCAAGCTTACCTAAGCCGGCCCAATACTCCCCTTTCGTGATGTCATCTGGCATAATATATAGGGACAGCTGACAACACATAGGGACTTCTGCAACTTTTCTATCTCCTGACTGCTGGCAGAGCGTTCTGCTGCTGAAATCTACATCTTCCTTGTTCAAGACTCCAGAAACTTGGCAAAGCAAAGGCCTATGCATAGCTGAACCATTCTCAGCTAGGCCTCAAATTCTAGTAAAGAATCTCAAAAGCCTAGGGGAAGCATCATAATACAGCCGGGCGTGCTGTTAATGCTTGCCTGCTGAATTGAAATATCCTAAGAACCAAGAGAGGCAGATCCCGTGCAGTCCTGTGCCGTGCTGTGACCAGAGAGCCTTGATGACCCTGTCCAGTCCAATGTGCCCAGCTGTCAGTCTCTGATGGATCCGATTCAATGGTCCAGAATCCTAACAGTCCAAAATCCTAAATCCATTTGTTTTGTGCGTATTAACAGGAAGCTAGAAACTGTTGATTACCGTGCATTATCTTGTCCCCTCCTAACCTTTGAACTATCCTTACTTCCATAATCATTAATATTGTCTAAATCTGTAGTGAAATCTTAATCTGTCTATCGGTAAAAGCATCCTTGTCCTAGTCATTTTGTCAACTTTAATCTATTAATTTCATTTGAGTGACCAGCCTAGCGCTCCAGGGTGGACATTGAGGAACCAGGATTGAGTCGCGAATCACTTCTGACTCTTACGTTGTGCCATCCTGGTGGCTTATCTTGGATGCTCTAGTCCATAGTCAATATTTTTCTGATTTTAAAACTGAAGTCCAAATTCTTGCGCCTAGTTTACAAAAACAACCTTAACTAAACGCTCTATAACTCCCTCAGTTTTTATGATAGAAACGAAATTTCAACTCCTACCTGTACCTAACATCTGTAGCTATCCATAGAAAGTTGATATAGCAAAAATTGCACAAGGAAAAGTTTGCCGCGATTGTAAAATTTGAAAGGTTTTAAACATGTGAAATAGCTTTAAACTGATCCCAACTTGGACTTTAAGATTTCACATGTTTTCTGCTGGCTAAATCATTGCTTGTGATTGTTTACACTTATTCAAAGTGGCTCCCATAAGAATTTAGAACAATTTAAGTATTTTTGACCACATTTGCTGTTTTGGCCCAGTCAATTCTAAAGACAATTGTAAAATCCATCTGACAGCTGAAAAGTCAATTCTGTTTTTCTCTTGCATTTGATGGGGGGAAGGTGGGACTGATATTCTGTTTGATTTGTGCTATTCATGACTACCTGCTCTCTCCTTCCATCACTTTAAATTCCTTATCGGGGGGTTGAGGGGTGTTGCAGGGAGAACCTTTAACCGTAGTGCCATCTGTCCAAACCAACACAAAGGTATTCTTTTCTGTGCTGCATATGTTTTGGTTGATGCTCATTACTTGATTCATAGTGTATTAAAGATATTATTCTGTCATTGGTGATTGTTGTTTATCTATTAAAACATACTGTGATTACATTTTAAATACATGAATAAATATTTACCTTTGCAAACCAGCCTGATTCCTGGTTAAGTGTGACCGGGGGGAAGGGTGTGATATGAGTGGTATATCGTTCAGAAGATTGAACTTATAGACAAAAATAAATAAGTGTTTCATTTGTGCACTACATGCTGGGCTTTGACTTGGATGTGTTCCAGGTTGAAATCACTTAAAGGTTCTACAGAAGATATGTATGCCTTTCCTTGAAGCGCATGTGAGGAGCGATACAACGGCAAGCAAACACCTGGGGTGGAGGTTGACACAGGGGTTTTTGAAGCATGATGGGCTGTATTCCTAAAACCTCTGATGCTAGCAACAACACAGCCAGAATTAAAATGGCCAGCTTGGAGCCCACTTGTGGCAACATATTCAATACAGGGATCAATTTTGTTATCATCTGCCCTACTAATGGCCCCAGGACTTAAGCTGCTCTGCCTTCTTCCCACATTACATAAGCTCATTGCACCACTCAATTCCGTCGCTCCTGTCAATTTCAATGCTACAGAGGGACTGCATACCAAGTGTCAATACTATGGTGGGAAATTTAACTCATGGGGTTGGTAGATCTAGGCTGTAAGTGATTTCAATCCAGCACTCCAACTAAGTCAATGCCTAGTATGGGATGCCCAATGGAAACCCTTATTTATATATTTTTATGTCAAAGTTCTTTTAATTCTGGATGATGTACCCTTATATAACGCCCCTCTCTTTGAATTCCCCCGGTCTCACTGAACCAAGAAATTAGTTTGTTTTGCAAATTAAAAGATTTATTTGAAGAATTGAACAATATAGATATCACACTTTTATAAATATGGATAATATTGGAATGTCACACTTATTAATATTTCTACAATGATCAGCAATGGGTAATATTACAATATCAACAATCTCTTTAATCAGTTAGGAGTAGGAATAGGAAAAATAATATATAAGAGAATACTTTGTATGGGTTCAAGAAAATGCAATGATAGAATTAAATGCAACACAGAAATAAAACTTGATATGACTTCAATCAAAAGACAATATGATCACTCTTTCCCCCTGTTATTACTCACTCCCCCAGTATGCAATATGAAGAGGTGGAAGAGAGCACACAGGTTTCAGGAATAACAATCAATAATGCAGTTCAATCCGATTTCCCCAGCAAGCTTAGAGAGAACAGGTATGATTTTAAAAACAGGTCAAAATGCTTTTGAATGTGATTTGCAATGAATGGGAAAATGCTAAAATGATTTTAATTCGCTAAAGGTGATTCAGCACTAGTGAGAGTGGCTTTGGTTTGGTTCAGGTCAACACTAGCAATGATAATAGAATGATTAGCAGATGGCAAACGAAATTCAGAAATTGAAAGCAAGAAATAGCTGTTTTACCTAGAATGAAATTGTGCCAAATTGCAAATTGCGCAACTTTTCCACGTGGAATGTCGTTTTGGATGTTAGCTTCAAAATGACATTTAAATTTAATTTCTAGGACGTGCGGTTCAAAAGTTACAGAGGTTTTTTGTGAAGGTCGATTTTCAGAAACAGAGTCAAGATTTCAAAATGACAGATTGCGCTTTAAAGATTTGTAACCAATATGGACTTATACTAAGAGGCTATTAAAGTACAAGATACCCAACGGGACAACCACCAGAACAGGGCGCCTTCCACTCTGATTGTTGTGCGCCAGGACACTTGACTTTCTTCATAAAATATCAGCGCACAGATGATTATCGCTACAATTATCACAGACTATATGATGAGAAGAATTCAGGATGGACACAAGATTCGATAATGCAGTTCTGGACAGATTGAAATGGATTGAATAGGATTACTTTAAACTAAGAGATGACTATAGACAGTTCTAGACTAAATACTCACTCCTATGGCTTTAGAATGGAATGGGCTCGTCACAGATCTGGTCAAGGGTTTGGCTGGGATTCTCTCGCCACCGTACAGGATTCAGGGCACCTGGACTCTGCTCTCAGCAAGGCACTCGGCGCGGCCTCTTGGACTGGATCCGATGGGTTCTGTGTTACAGCTCTGCTTTGCAGATCTGGATCTTGGTTCTAGAACGGGGCTATTAGCTAGAATAACAAAAAAAGCTCAGCCAGGCTGTTGGATTTTTGGGTGCCCCTTGGAAGTTTAGGGGTTAGAATAAGGTTGCAAAAGTTTCTGAGGCCCGCTGAAAAAGGGTTCAGCTTCTTGGGTTAGGCCTCTCTGCTTCAAAGTTCTAGAGTTTAGTTCTAGAGTCTGGTCTCTGGATCTATGTCTGGAAACTGGATCTTCCTGCAGGGTGCTTCACCAAGAAATCAGTTGATGAGTGGAAAGTGTTTGTGTTTCTAGGTCCTCAACAGTGCCTATTTATCCATTTCCAAAGTGGGTGGGGAGGCTGATTATCTATGCCCAACCCTCTAATGATCTGATAGGTCAGAGAATTTCCCCTCTCCTGATTTGAGAAAGGAGCAGTGTGTCATATGTGTCAGAGTGACACTGTGTTTATGGCCCAAAGGAAATCCCTCCCCTTTACTTTTACATAGAAACTCTATGTTTCACAAAAACATATTTCCAAGATACACACGTTGTTCATAATACATCATTACATGACAGATTGCCTAAAGTACATTCTTGTCCAAATCCCATTTTCCTACGAGCTATGGTTCATAAATTACAACTTTTTCGCGCTTTTGGTGGGTTTCTCAATGTTAGTTCTGCACCAATTTTTATACATGCATGCCCATCCCATCTGGGTACATTTCTGTAATTGTTCATGTTCCTGACATACACACAATGGCTACAATATGAATAATTTCCGGGGTTAATTCTCATAACATCATACAGATTCCAGCTTAGTCTTAAACTGTGAGCAAATTGTTCATTTAACAATCTCCAAGTTTCATATTTTTGTCAGTTCAGTACACTTTACTATAAACATTTTTCTAAAACCTATATTTAATCCAATGTCAAATTAACAATTTCAGTCTGGTGCGCCTCCAGAGCTGGGCTGAGTCAGAGGTTACCATGGCTTGCCTTCCTGCCAGAGCAGTTGTTTGTCAGTTACACCCTAATTAGCATGTTCTATTCAGCCCAAGGAACCCATTGTTTCTTTCTCCGGGCAGCAGAGGAAATCTCCTCCCCTCCTGATTAACATGCCAATGCAATATCCTCCTTTTGGTGGGAATGAACAAGGTGTGAGTTTCTCAGGGGAAGAAGACCTCTTGGAAGTTTTAACTGAATCAGGTTACCTTCTGGTCAATTGTAACATAGTTCCTTGTGAAAAAAAATACATTTATAAATTAAAAATAAGCAAACATATCTTTACTTCCAGTCTTTTTCAACATGAAAATCAATGTGTGGCACTCTTTAATGGCATTTTGATGGAATTATCTTCTTTGGCATATTTAACTTCTGAAACACCAGTTCTCCTGTCAGAATTAGAGATCGCCAGCACCTGTCGGAGGCGAGTAACGGTACTGCACCCATTTTTTACAGCTTTCTTTCCACCAAGTATCTTTAAAAGAGGATTTTTTTTCTGAAAACATATGATTCTTGCTGACATTGTATTTATGTGGATTATTGCAGTAGAATAATGTGGACCACCCAACAAGGAGGTTGGATCTTTACGGTGGTCTGTGAGCCATGATTTTTGCAAATTTTTGACAATCAAGAAAATGGATTTCCAAACAGCTATGTGTTTCTTTTAGGCAACAAGCGTTGCTTTTTCAAGTGATTTCAGGCTACTTTGTGGGTAGCCCAATGGTGGATATTGGCAGTGGTCTCCTGTGTTACCACTGACATAGGCAAAAATGGATGGTGTCCTATTTTTCAGATTTTTACTGCGCACTTTCTGGTGATTTTTAGCAAGCAGCATGCTTTCCGGTGGCCATTTCTGATGCTTCTGCTGCCAGCAATGCACAGTAATGGTGCAGGACCTGGACTAGTTAGTTGAGACATCTCACAAGGCCCAATATTATACATAATGGTGATTCCTTGGAAGCCTTCAGACCATATTTTGTGTAGGGTAATAAAACAGGGCAGGTTGCCTGAGTGTGCAAGTAAATATTGATGCTATTAGTTTAAAAGCTTAACGTTTTTATTTGCCTTGTGTGTTTAGGAACTGATGTAGTTTAATGGATCATCGGGTTCTCTGTTTGTTTTAGATAAGTCCTCAGCTACATATCATCCTTGGGAGGATAGCACTGGCCTTGGAAGCAAGACGAGATGCGGAGCAACACAGGTTTGATCCCCGGGTCCGCGCTTAGAAACCTCTGGGTATTAGGCACGTTATAAATAACCAATTACAAAATTTAGCAACCCGATTATAAAGTGTGAAACTGCAAAGTGCTTATATCCCAACCAGCTCTTAATTAGCAACAGATGTTGCTTGATATGTGCTGAATTCTTTTTAAACATGTTTTTAAATTTGTTTTAGGATAGGAACACAACTGTCGCTTCATCTGTCCATGCATTAGGTTTGCTGTAACTGTCTCAAATGTAAGGTTTAAATAGAATATGTGTGAAAAATGTTTATTTTTGAATTTTATTATTGTTTTGTAAGTGCCATTGATGTACTTTTATGGCCTCAGTGAAATAAAGTTACCAATGATGATGAAATTAAAAACGACTATTTAACATCTTTCTATTTTGATTTGTATTAATGTGTTTAGTTCAAAACAGTGTTTTTAACCCTTAGCAAAAAATGTGTGATTTGCTGCAAACCTGTTGTGCCCTGCCAACACTAGTTTCCTGCATAGGGCACCATTATATATAAGAATCATGAAATCAGCATTTGACTTGAAAGGGAAATTCACTTATTTAGGTGACATTGTGTGAAGACATACGCAAAACAGCACATATGAAACAATTTGGGAGATGGTAAATGTGAAGGAAAAATCGAAGGGAGAAAAGTCACTAATGGGAGAGAAAAGATCAAAGAACAGAAAAAAACACAATATTTTGTTTACTTATTCATATACTCAATGCTTTATAACTCATCACACAGAAACATTACATTTGATAGAGACTACAAAGTGATGTAACTTGTGTGGCTTCTTAATGTGCCAGTTAAATATTCCTATCCTTAAACCCTCATGCCATTGGCTGTATTTGTTATGTTTATCAACCCTTTGTAAAGCGCTCCGTCGCTTCTCGGAGCTAGGTCTGCACTCAATAATTGAAACAGTAATTGTTATTATTATAATTATAATGATAATAACCTTTGATGGTGCTTACATCAAATTTACAAATAGAATATTGTTCCTGCATTTTCTGAAATACTATTTTTCTAAATTCACCTGTGATGTAGAGTTGGGAAATAATAAGTGTTAAACTATTGGCTAGCTGTTGTAGATTCTCAGCATGTTTGGAATCATGCACTGTTTACTCACCTATGTTCAAGGAGGTCATTTGAGCGTCACCAGGGTTCGCAGCTGCGACCCCTGAGGCCTCCCTTGCTACCCTTTTGGCCTCCCTTGCTACCCCTAAAAATACAAATAAATACATCTTTCTTCTTTTTTTAAATGGAAGCTCCTGGGATGCGGCCAGGGCCATGTGGCTCTTTGTTTCTGGAGTGGCTGGCTTTCTTGTTCAATCCTCTTAAAAAAAAGGGGGGGTTCCACTAGTGTAACACGTTAAGCAGTGAGCCTAAATAAGAACGAATAGGAATAACATATAATTTGTCTTTCTGGAATTCTATTCAATAATTGCTAGACTCATTAAAGGTTTATTTCAGGCACACTTCAGGGGGTGAGTCACTCATTTAGTCTGTTCTTAAACACCTCAAATTCGCAATGCAGACAGAAACTTCGTAAAAGCATTTAAGGTAGAATAAACATCCATTTCGGAGTATGTATTTTCCTTTTCACAAGTTGCAGTTACAGCATGTTTGTTTCTGCCATTGTCTCTGTTAGGATCCTCACAAAACATTCCATCTCGGTGTCCTCGGTCACTGTTAGGAAAGATTTCCCTTAGGTGCAAGTTTCCCTCCATTTGTGAACCCCCCAAACCTTTTGCTTTTGTTTGGCTCACCTAACCTGAATTTTTTCCAGTGGAACACTGCCTTCAGCTGCACTCCTCGGGGCTTCATTTGTTATGGGGAAAGTGACACATCCTTCAGGTTGTCAGTACTGGGAAACTATGTTTCCCTTAGACTTCGACTATGTGGCCATTTCTTGGTAACTTTTTATCTATGTGCCAGGCACATTAAAGTACCGGATAGGGGTCATTTTGTTTTATGGCCCTTGCCACCCCCTAAGGATTTTTGGGTGTTTGTACAAGTGTGCCTAGGACAAACTTGTGGCAGCAGTTTACTTTTAAAGTGTTTCTACTTTGTTTTTATGGACCATACAGTGTTTATCGTGTTTGGCCCACGATTGTGGCAAGTGCTGAAAATGGCCATGCAATAAAGTCTTTTGGTCTGTCTTTTGGTAATTTTGTCCCTTTGCCTTGCCCCAGGTCAAGATACCTGGGTATTCTTTAATTGGGCATGCAGCCTCCCAAGAAAATTACATCATTCTCAGGCTCCTGCATGTCACGTGCGCTGTTGCCCAGTAAAAGGGCTGGCACTGTCTGGTCCCAATCCGCAGTACTGGTACCAGTATGTCTGGTAGTCATGAATAACTGGAACCACCATGGGCCACAATTGGCCCACGCCTGGCATGCATGCAAGAGAGCAGATCCTCCATTGGCTATCTGAGATTTGTGCGAGAACCAAAACTTGGTTAAGAGAGGGGGCTATGCATGCATTCCAGGTCGATCACCTGAAGCTCACACCAAACTTCATAAGGAGTCAAGTATCCTTAACGAACGACAAGACTCGAGTAACTGTCGGTGACGTGCTAGGAAGATTTGAAGCCCTGACCACGCTGTTGTCCTGTCGGATCCTTGCTTTTGAATCCTACCAAGAAGGACTGCAAGGGTGCTTCACCCCTTTGGAGTAATGGGAACAATTACTCTCTGCACCTCCTACTTACCCTTGCAAAGAGCCCCTTCGGAAGTGATCCTGAGCCATCCAGTGAATTGTCCAGCTGGAACACAGGGTATAGCACAGGGACGCTGCCATCCGAATTGTGGCACTTCTTAAGATTACCCTCGATCTCTCCGATATCACTCCTTTGTATTTCTCTTCTCCCCTATGATTCTTATTGCTTGTTTCACTTTATTTGATTTGTATTTAAATGGCATAATCCCCCCTCAACTCTATGCTCTAGTTTTACCTTATTCATCTTCTCGACCGCTCCTTTCAGAATGTCTCCTATCAAACCCTAAATCCTGTGTGCTCCTTCCCATTTATGTTCCTTCTCCTTTCCTCCCCCCAAAATTTGGAACACTCCTCCACCTGAAATTGTCTTCCTCTTGTCCTGTCAAATTTTCCACTCTAATCTTCCTATTCCCCCCTCATCCATTTATTTGCCGAACAGCTTGCTACATAATGCCATCTCTTGTCTTTTTCTTTGGTATGTACCATTCTGTGCAATCTTATGTACTGCGCTTTGGGGAAAGTGCTATATGCAGTCAAATAAAATGCAAAATACAAATATGTCATGTGAAGTTAGAGCTAGTAGGTAAAGCCCCGGCCCACTTTTGTCATTCGGGCCTGTTGTAGAATGACATTTGCGGCCTGAGGAGTCCAGTTTCTCTGTTTGTTGTTATTCTCAAGTGGGGGGGGGGGGTTCATCACAAGTTCCTGGTGGTGTAGATCTAGGTGGTCCAGTGATATATGTGCCTGCTAGCCGCTCTAACTTGACTGCACTAAGAGCAAGCACTGTGATTTTGCTTTGCTCTCTCTACCCACTGCTCCCTGCCGGAAGGACCTCATGCAGTGGTCGAAGTGTACGAAAAGAAGTCGTGGAACTATGTTCCCTGCTGGCCTGCTCCTGCTCACCACAAACCGCTTTGCCACACCCCGCTCCCACAAGTAAACAAAATCTCCAAAAAAACACACCTGCAAAAGGGAATGCTCAGTGCAGTACACTGAAGTGCACTTGTTCCTACACTTTTATTTTAAAACTAAACCATTCTGGAACGGTTTCTTTTAAAAATAAAAGTATAGGAACAGTAAAACTTTAAAAACAGTAGATGAACACCATTCCCAACCACCGCCACCCACCTCAACCAATTGACTTGCGGTGCTGTGGAACTGGTGGCCAGGTTGCGGGCTCTCTGCTGCTGATGTGGGGCACTTCTATTTGACACATTCTATCAGTTTCTTGTGCTGATGTTTTCTCTCTGGAAAAGATAGAAAAGGATTGGCAAGCATTTTGTAGAGGAGGTAGGCATGAGAAAAATGTGTAATGCAAAGAATCATGCTGGCACAAGTGAGGGCAGGAACTGGGGCCATCTCAAATGCCACTGAACCCTAAGTGGTCAATCTGGATCTCTCCCTGGAAGGACTCCACCACCAGCTTAGAGGGGATCCCATCCCTAATTGACAAAGACAGGGTACTGCCCTGGTCACACTCTGTATTCCATTACCTGGGTTTGGGACAATGGGGATCATTATAAGTGTGCCGGTCCGGAAACAACGGTGCCGCTAAGCTTACTGGCACCGTTGTTTCCAGACCAGCAAGCTACAACTTTGCGGGCGGATGCCGTCCCGCCCGTCAGGTCAGACCTACCATGCGGGACGGCACCCGCACGCAGAGTTTTCACGAAAGCACCAGCACTGTTAACAATGGTGCTGGTGCTTCGGTGGTCCACATTCCCATAGAGTCGTACAGGACTCTATGGGAATGGGGACTTACAATTCGCCGGCGTCTGTCTTTCTGGTCCACCGGAGTTGTAATGCACCAGTGTTATGGGCAAATTAGGTGCCAGTTAATATTTATGGGGCCAGTGGTAACCCGCCTCTATCACCGGCACGGTTACCGCCAGACCCGTAATGATGCCCAATGTCTCTGTCTGTGCCATTCACTATATGTGTGTGTGTTTATCTGTGTGTCTGTATGTAACCTCGAGCTCAGATCTAGTAGTACATCCCATGGTTACCAAGCATTAAACACTATTTAACTGGAGATCAATGTTCTGATTTTAATTTAGATATTCATTTGCCTTGAGATAGTAACTCTTTCTTTTCTCTTCTGGAAAAATGAAATAGCCCAGTGATGGTTCAGGCTGTGCTGTGGGATTCTTGGAATGTTTAAGTGTGGCGCATGAATAGGTCACCCCAAGTTGGTTGGGAACTATGCATTCATGTGACAGTTGAAAAAGTGAGAGGAAAGGTGTGATAGCTCCTGGGGCTGCCACCTCTGCGGCAACTTGGGGGACTAGTGGGACTTGCCCAGTTCTCCAGGTGTCTTAACCAGCACCCACAATGTTGACTCTGATGCCATGACCTTAGACTCCTTGAAGGCAACTCCCAGAGTGTATGAGAGGCCCACTCTCCAAAGAGGCTGCCATTTGGGCTCTGCTGTGCTACTGTGCCAGGAGGAGCACCACCCTGTGATGCCTGATTTGGCCAGCAAGATAGCATTTGCCCCACACTGGGTCCACTCATCCACCCTCTTTTCTACACCAGGGAAGGCATATCTTAGTGTTCTTTTCTTGCCCTTGAAAATGGGGAAATCGTTGGGCATTGGCCCCATCCCACTGGGGTTGCATCATGTTCCTACTTTGGTAACCTGCATGGTAAGAAACATGCATACTGTCGGAGTCAAGAACTGATAGCGGTGAGTCTTGCATCCAGTGCCACAGGTATGACACTGGTATTGGTGGGAAGCTATATAATCTGCAGCGGGAAATAAGCATGTCTACTGAGAGTACCATTTGGCCATCTACAGATTCAGCTGGGTGTGAAAT
The DNA here is from genome assembly GCF_040938575.1 of Ambystoma mexicanum. Lineage (NCBI taxonomy): Eukaryota > Metazoa > Chordata > Amphibia > Caudata > Ambystomatidae > Ambystoma > Ambystoma mexicanum. The sequence continues at coordinate 1,410,470,341 of NC_090931.1, read as the reverse complement.
GGAGAACATTGAGATAGCCTCGGCTGAAATGACTGCCCCCTTCCTGACACCCGCAGTATTGTGCGACAGCGGGACAGACACTGCCTCACATCCTGTGGAGATAGGGAGAGGGTTGTCCAAGAGCAATGGAGGCCAGCCATCTTTGTTCAGGACTGATATGAGCCATGATAGGTTATTGACACCGAGAAAACATATGATTTATGTTGTGGCCACAGCGAGTTGTTGTTAGTGTAGTGGGAGACAGTGGCAGTCTTCAGCTGCCCAAGGCTTGGTTGTACCTATTTTATTTCCATGCGGTCCGTTCCCAGATGCTCTTTGCAAGGAGCGAAAATGGGGTATGGCACCTTACCCAACTATAGAATTAAGAACAGACTAGATAGGAGTAGAGTAGGTAGGTTGAGTAAGCTGGAATCCATGCAGATTGGAAGCTTCAGAGGACACCTATCAGCAGCAGAAAAGGAGCAGCCTAAAAGTAACAATTTGTGTCTGCATTGTGGACAGGCAGGTCATTTCATATGCACCTGCCCTAATACTCCTCAGAGAGGGGTGGGTGGGGCCAAGAACAGAAAGGAAATGGGAAAAGAGATGGGTCGGCCTTAGGGGGAACACAGGTGACTGGCCCGAGTGAAGTAAGGTTCCCCAGATGGGTAGCAAACACGGTTGGAAGTAAAACCTCTCATTTGTATATATTGGTGACCTTGTGTTTTGCTTTGTCTAAGAAGGAGGTATGGGCAATGGTTGATTCAGGGGCTATGGGAAATTTTGTAGACATTACTTTGGCCGAACAGTTAGGATTACCAGTACTGGATAAGGAGAGGGTGGAAGAAGTGCAGTTAGTGGATGGTTCCCCATTGGTATCAGGACCAATTTGGAAGCAAACAGAGAAACTGGAGATGGTATGCTCATCAGGTCATAGAGAGGAAATTACATTCGATCTGATAGCAGCACCTCAGTTTGGTGTGATTTTGGGGATGCCCTGGTTGAGAAGACATAATCCAAGAATTGATTGGGAGAAGCAGGCATTGTGGTTTGAAGAACAGAGGTGTCAGGAGCACATGCTATCTGAATTGGCGCCTGCAGCTTTGTAGGCCGAAAGGAGGCTAATCACCCCAGTAGCTGGAGTGGTGGAAACACGGATCCCTGCCCAGTATATGGAATTTGCAAAGGTCTTTGACAAAGGAGGAGCTGAACAACTACCCCTGCATCGACCTTATGATTGTGTTATCGAATTAGAGGAGGGGGCCAAGTTGCCTTGCAGTTGTATATATGCTCTCACAGAAACTGAAAACAAACATCTAAGAGAAAACCTTGATGAAATGTTGGCTAAAGGGTTTATCAGACACTCTACTTGCCCGGTTTCCTCCCCCTTATTTTTTGTCCCCAAGAAGGAAGGCACGTTACGAACATGCATTGATTATCGTGCATTAAATAAGGTCACTGTTAAGAATAGGTTTCCTTTACTTTCGATTTCGGTATTGTAGGATCAAGTGCGGTCTGCACAGATTTACATTAAGTTTGATTTGAGAGGTGCCTATCACTTGATAAGAGTGAAAGAGGGGGATCAGTAGAAGACGGCCTTCAGGACTAAGTTTGGGTTGTTTGAGTACCTTGTAATGCCATTTGGTCTATGTAACGCTCCGGCGGCCTTTCAGTTCTTTATGCAAGAAGTGTTGTGAGATTTTAATGACATTTTTGTTATCGTCTACATTGATGACATATTGATATATTCAGATTCTCCAGAACAACATGTAACACATGAACGGGCAGTGTTGAAACGTCTGCAAGAATATCAACTGTTTGTGAAATTGGAGAAATGTGCGTTCCATGTAAAGCAGGTTGAATTTTTAGGATTTATCCTGACTCCAACAGGCGTGGTTATGGATCCCAAGAAAGTGCAGGCAGTGACTGATTGGCCGTCTCCCCAGTGCATCAAAGATATCAATCCTTCCTAGGATTCGCCAATTTTTACCGGCGTTTCATTAGTAATTTTTCCAAAATAGTCTCTCCCATCACACAATTACTTAGGAAGGCAGTAAGATTTGTTTGGAGTCCTGAGGCAGACAAAGCTTTTATAGAATTGAAAAAAAGGAAATTGACAGGTTGTGAGCAAAATTATTCCAATACTGACAAGGAATTGTTAGCCATTCGTCAGACTTTCTGGAATGGAGACATTATTTACTAGGGGCAAGGCATCAGGTGGTGGTGGTAATGGATCACAAGAACTTACAATATTTCAAGACTGCCCAAACCCTGAGTCAGAGACAGCTGAGATGGTCCCAAAATGTTTATGAATTTGATTTTGTGGTGACATTTAGGTCAGGAAGTAAAAATGGAAAGGCGGATGCTTTGTCTCGACAACAAAATACAGACAATGTAGTAGGGGAAGTAAAGACAAATATTGCTCCAGAAAAAGTCATTGGTGCAGTTACTAAACAATTAACTGACCAAATAAAGAAGGTTTTGCCACCGAGTCAAATGCAGAAGTGGAAGGATAGTGATTGAACACGAACGGTGCGGTAGGGGTTGCCTTACCATCAGGCGCATTTGTACCTACCCACCAAGGAATTACAGGAAAAGGTGTTGTATTAGTGCCATAATTCTCCTTTAGCAGGACATGCAGGTCAGAGGAAAATGCAAATCATGTTCGAGAAATATTTTTGGTGGCCTACATTGAGACAGGATGTGGAGAATGTGAAAATTGTGCATGTAACAAGGCTGAGCATGTTAAAAAGAGAGGGTTCTTACAACCATTCCCCACCACTGAAAGAGCATGGACTCACCTGTCAATGGATTTTATTACTGATCTACCGCTTGATAATCAGTTTGATACCATTTGGGTGGTGGTGGATTTTCTGTCCAAACAAGCCCATTTTATTCATTATGTTGGAATTCCGGGGGCAGGCAAGTTGGCAGAGTTATTTTTACAACATGTGGTCAGATTGAATGGCATGCCAAAGAGCATTGTTTCAGATAGGGGCTCACAGTTTACATCCAGGTTTTGGTGTGCTTTCTGTCAGATGTTGGGAATCAACTGTGCTCTGTCTACTAGTTATCACCCCCAAACTGATGGACAGACAAAAAGAGTGAACCAGACTTTGGAACAATACCTGAGAGGTTATCTGGGAGATGGCAGAGACTTGTGGGTGCAGGCACTGTGGCTGGCAGAGTTTACATATAATAACACTTTTCACAGTTCCTTGGGAATGGCACCTAATGAATGTTGGTATGGGCATGAACAAAACATGATACCTGAACAACTACCGGATATGGAAAATATGCCAGTGTTACAAGAGCGTAAACAGTTGCTTCTGAAGGTCAGACAGAGGGCACGCACAAATTTGGAGAGAGCCAAAGAAGCATATAAGAAACAGGCGGATAAACACTGGCAAGAGAGTCCTCAGTATCACATGGGGGATCGGGTTTGGTTATCAACAAGAAATGTATCCTTGGTGGGATCACGTAAATTCATGCCTCGGTTCATTGGTCCTTATGAAATATGTAAGTGTGTATCAGATACCGCAATGAAACTGCATTTGCCAAAAACTGTACCTGTACATCTCCGTATTTCATGTATCTTTACTTAAACCAGCAGCTCCAGGAATGAAGACCAAACGGCCCCCGCCTATTGTAAAAGATGGACAAGAGGAATATGAGGTGAAAAGGATTTTGGATGTCAAAAGGAAGAATCAACAAATATGGTACTTGATTCAGTGGGTAGGTTATGGACCAGAAGATTGTTCATGGGAACCAGCAGAGGCAGTGCATGCCCCCAGGTTAGTGAAATTATTTCATTTGAGACATCCGGCAAAACCTGGTCCTGGGAAGAGGCCTGGGAGAGGAGGTAATGTCAAGAATAAGGGCTGGATCCGCAAGGGGAGTGACAAGGTTTGCATATTAGGCCTGGTGTGGAAAAAACTATAATTCCCAGCATTCCGTGGGAAGAACTGTAGTTCTACACGCGCGCGTTGCCAGCTGCAATTGATTAAGGGCAGCATAAGGCAGCATAAGGCAGCAACGCGCGCACACGCAGGTGTGGCTTATTTTTCCTTTGGGTGCGGCTGGAGCTGGACGCTGAACGACTTTCACAGAATGAGATCTAATTATTGCTCGTGAGGACACTGTAGCGAGGACGGAGTGGGTGGGCAGGCTGGCAGATTTCACGGCATTCTCTTCAGAATCCGAGTGGTCCTGTGGGGCCGCTCGGAGCGCAGATAAGTACTGGGCTCATTGCGGGGTGAAAGAAAAGTGTTTTTAAAGCAGATACATGTCAAGACTGTGAATACTGAAACCGCTTATGTTATAAGGCACACGGCAGATTGCTTCTATGTCCATCCTCTTTGGGTCATCCAACTAGCAATGTGTCTATGGCAAAAAATGTTGAGTGCAGTTAACTCATCAGTACACTGGGGAAATATGTTACAGGACATTCAGTAGGAGCTGTTGGTGTAAAACATTATCATTGTTTCCCTGTCTGGGCATGTATACTACTACTATGTGTGTTATGTGTTGCTTTAGCTTGCCCAATGGGCCATGTGTTATGTGTTTCATATATAATTCCATTGTTTGTGTTCATCCTTGCTTGCTATATGTTCATCTTGCTACATGTTCACACGTATTAAGGTGTGTTTAGATAATCTTAGAAGTAGGTCAGGAGGCAGGGTTAAGAGAGTCTTGCAGAAGGTTTCTGAGTAATCAACTAGATAGGGAGGGTTTTTCCCTGTGCTTCCCATTTCCCTATCCAACTTAGGAGTTCCCTAACCCTCTATCCGGTGTTCCTAACTTCCCCCACCCTATCCACAACCTCTCCCTAACTCCTCTTCCCCCCATTGGCTGCCACGTGGTGTCCTGTGTATTATATCAGGCGCATGTGCCAACCATGGTGGGAGGGTCGAATTCATTCAGCTTCTGTGGTTCAGGAGAGACTGTCGATTTCTCTCCTCCATTATTGTGTGCATTGTGACATAGCCTCCAACTTCCTTCTTCTACATCCTTTGTCTGTCTTTTCTCCTTTTCCTTCTCTTCAGTTCTCTGTCATCATAGCAGCACTAACGCTAGCCTTAGCGCTTCTTTACATTTTTCCTGCTCCCGTGTCGCTACTTCTTGCTGCATTCTATCTTCTATCCTAGTGGAAAAAGGCCTGACGTCCTCCTTCTTCCTCGTTCTTGATCCTCAATCCATGCTTCTAGCTTCCGATTCCACAATCCCACTATCTCTCGCTCCTCCAGCCTTAATCTATCTGCTGATTTAGCAGTCGAGAGAGTTATTCCCTTCCTGCTCTCCTTTCGTAACCTCTTTGCAGCCCTAAGCATTGAAAGAGTCACTTTTCCACTTCCTTCAGATCCCAATTGCTAGGAATCACATCTGGTTGAGGCACTACCTGTGTCTGTCTCATAGCCACTGGAGTAGCAGCGTGGGAAAATGAAGGTATGAAGTCTGCACCACCCTCTGCAGGCGATAAAGGATAGCACCCACATGGGTGTGGTGCAGATGGAACACCTGCATCCACCTTTCTCAGCCCCTTTTCGATGCTTTTAACTCTATGACCCTTCCTGCCTTTTTCATGCATTCGCCAGATTTCTAAGACCTTTAGACACTTTTATTTATTTATTTATTTTATTGTGTAATTGTAAGGCACTTACACAATTCTCTAATTTCGACACCTTATGCTTTAAAGTCAAGATAGTATGTACATTCTTTGGTATTCCCATATCATAGGTTCCCTCGACAGGCCAAGAATATATCATTTTTCCCATACTTTCCAGTAACCGTTCTCTATGATATTTTAAGATTTTCACCTTATATCCAGGCAACACCTGGCACAAATGATTCAACAGAGTCTCCATTCTGAAACCTAAGTTATCATAAATTAGTGCCACAAGAACCTGCTACTGAGACAAACCCGTGGCACAAAAAAGAATTTCATCCAAATAACTCACCTTTTACCCTTGCCCAATTCCTTTTCTCCACACTTACTCACCATATTTGTTTATATATTTGTTTTACCTCGCTCATGTATTTACTTCAATTCTACATCTCACACATATACAAAAGACAGCATTTTAACAAAAACACTCCACTGGCCAATATCTGTGACATATCCCCCACCACTCAAGGATAGTAGAGGCACAATGCTTTCCTCTATAGCGCTGCTGGTCCCGCTTCTCTGTCTTCTTTTCCTAGTACGGGCTTCTCTACTACAAGACCATCTTTTCCTGACTACAGGAAGTTTCCCCTTCACTACTTTGACTTACCAAGAAAATCGAGGCGAGAGATCAGCCCGTACAGCCGATACACCATGAAGACTGCCAATGCTATACTTCAATAAGGTATCTGCTGTTATACTTAACATAAGATGCCACTGCACCTTTAGGTGGGGGCTCCAGCCAACCAGACAAGCAAACTTATGAGTATCAAGACACCCCCTATGGTGGGTGTGACGGGTAGGATACCACCTAACAAACTAGGTAAAAATATATACAAGGGACTTACAACACAGAACAGTTCAATCACTCCGTCAAAACATCCACTTTTCCAATCCCTGCAACCTTGACTAACTCCAAACCCCTGTATTCCAATTCTACCCTTACAAAACCCCAAGAATCAAAAGAAGCAACCCTCTTTCCCACCTTGCTTTATTTCCAAAAGTAAACTCACATGACCCAAAGCTCCCCGATGTGGTGTTTCGTCAAAGTCGCCCTAGACAGCTGGACCACAGTGCCACACCTCTGGGGAGCAGACGGGCCATTGACCAATATGGTGTCTGCCAATCTCTCTTTTTTCACCTTGCATGAAAGACTGGTACTCGCAACGAGGTGTCACGGCCGAGTGGTGCAGACAGAAGACCCCCAAAGTCTCAGAATGTCTGGGGTTCCCTTCTTGATTGCCAAATCTGTGGGGGCAGACCTCTAATTACCTCAGTCCAAACCAGGTCCACTACCTGAGGAACGAGTACACGCTTTTTAAGTAAAGCAAGGTTTATTGTACACATTACCCAGGGAGCAGTTGGATAGTCCTGTGCATCCAAACCAACACAAGTCTAAATGAACCACATCAATTAATACATTTGTATACATTTTAGCAACATTAAAACACTCCAGGATTTTTTATTACCACCCACCCCTCAAACATGATTGGACAAAACATTTACAAAGAAGTTCCATCTTTTCCAAATTCCTTCTTTCTCATTGGTCATAGACAATTTTTATGACCATCTTCAGATCATATCTGAAGTCTGCCTTTGAAGGGGATTGGTCCGTAGTAGGTTGTGACCTCATGTACAATGAAACATTCACATATAACATAATTCATTACTTAGTAACAACTGGGCTAGAGCCTTTGATCTTAAGTGTGAATGCACATGGTCCGCTCGGATATCTGAGCAATTCGAGGAAGGGCTGAAGAAACAAGTATTTATTTTAACTATTGATTGCGATGACATCCGCCCCAGACTCCTGTCATCTCTTAAGACAATCTAATTTATGCAACCACTACTCCAACACATACAGCCTCTAGCTTCATCCCGTGAAAGCAATTTAACACCGGATACCCTGGTCTCGTGCCCCATCTTTATTGCCGGCCCAAACAAATGGTCAATCTCCTATATGCAACTTCGATGCAACACGTAAGATTACATATGTTCCTTGTTGAACTGTTTAGCCATAAACCTTCATCCTGTTCACAGCCTGACCATCTACTGGTGGACTAATTTTTCCTATGTCTACCCCCTAAGCCTTAACACCTAGAAAGTACCAGCTAGCTAAAATTCATCACCCAACTGTTATCTGCAAAGTCCGAATAAACTCACAAAACCCCACTACATGCAGATTTATATGAACTCCTTATTCAACTTCCTTTTATATATTCACCTGTGTGTCTGTTTTATCAATATTATTCCTTCTTTACCGCAGGATCTCAGGACAGGCTCCCCTCCGCATGCGCATTGAAACCTCTCTGTCTCCTAGTTTCCCCGTGTTTCAAAGAACCCTGTGTGTAGATCTTGTTCATGTTGCATTTGTTATTTTTACATTGTATCATTCTATGCATGTGCAACTCTAATATGAATCAATACTAAACAAACAGTAACACTAAAAGTAACTTATCCCATCAACAATGAACTATGTTTGATACATATGACATTGACATTGCAACATCGTGCCCAGTTCGCCACCACCCCCAGGCATCAGTATGGCATGCGCAACACTAACCCCTCATTGTCATGGTGTCCTACCTGACCACCCCAACAGGGGGCTGCACCCACAGATCAGATTCTGATACAGTCTCACTAGCAAAAGGTGTGTTAACAAAAATCAGAGGCCCATTATAAAGGCAGTACTGCACTCTACTATCTCTTCTCTGTCAGCTCCTGCAACGGAACAAGCTAAATTAAGACATGAAGATAGTGGGGGTTTGGGAAAGTGCACGAAATAGCAAAATATACATGGGTACATAGATCCATCGATAATCAAATAAAGGGAGTAAAAACATGATCGTTCATATTCGTATCCAATTAAATGAGGACGTATTGCATACATATTGACTTGTTCTTGAATGTATGGAAACATGCACACGTTAATTGATGAAAGTTATATGAATGTATTAATGAAAGTTATATGAATGTATTACATCACGGGGGATTCATCTAGAAGTAAAATTAAATGTGGCATTCATGTTGTTAATTTGTTTTTTAATGACAAGTGACGACAGTGATGATTTAATGAGACCCATTTATGCAGCCGACTGGAACAATAAACACTGCTGTGATACCCAGCACAGAGGAGAATTCCGGATTGAAATGTTCCTATTAGGGCATAGGAGTCCTGTGACCCACGAGTTCAATGTTAAATCAAGTGTGTTTAAAAAGCCATGAATAAGGGGACCACTGAGCCCAACCCCCAGGCCATCATACAAGAATGACATCATCCCCTTACCAGAGTCAAAGCAAACAGCAGTGGGAGACGCAGCCTGTAAAGATGATTGGCGCCCCTCACAGCTGGCTGTGCCCTTTTAAAGGCAGACAGCCCCCGGGCACTCCGTCTGCAGCTCTTCGTTTGTTTGCAAAGACCTGTCTCTGTGACATGGCCTTGATGTCAGCCTCCCCCCACCACACAGCCCTGAGCCATGTACAGAGCTAGCGTGTCATAAATCCGACATCACTGTGCACATAAGGAGGGGTGGGATCTGGGTAATGACTAACACGAACAAGAGGGTTTGTTTACTTTGGTGAGTGGTGTCAGCTGTATATGCTGCCATGAGGAAAGTGCAGTGTTCAACTACAAATATATCAAGATGGGAGGGGGCAGTGGACTACCTATTACATGAACAGAGTCCCAATGGTTGCTTCGCTCCGTTTCTGAAGCACACTTCCACTATGATGTACAAAGACATGTTTGGATTATGCTGACGTGGAACATGGCATTAGCTTTCAAAGTCCCACAGAAAACTTCATCACCGTGTGAAGCAGTGTTGGTGAAGAGGTCTGGACTGGTTTTAGGTCATTGCAAAGCTCTAGACGCCCTCGATGAAAACCCGGCTACACATACTGTCTTCTTGATCCAGTTGCAGCATAAGCAATTCTGAACTTTCGATCACATATGTTTATGGGAAAAGAAATAAAAAGTGAATTTGGCCAGGAGATCTGCCACCTGCTACCTTGCCGTTATCCTGGTGGCAAACCGGCCACGATGCCGGCAAATGCTATTACTGTTTACGGCACTCGGTCAGGCGGCATTGCCACTGGACTACGAGTGCCGGAGTGACAGTGTAATACGACTCCATGAGGGGATTTGCCAGCATTACCAGCACTAACAATACCAGTGCCAGTAATGATAGTTTTATTTTTTGCCAGTGAGGTGCCACACTTACCTCCACCTAACACACAGTTGCCACAACGGAAAACCTGTATTCGGCCACTGCGGTAGAGTGCTGGTATACATTTATACTGGCACTGTAATACCAGACCGGCTGACTTCTAAAGAGTCCAATCTTTTAAATAGACCATATTCTATATTGATTATGCTCTCACCTTCAGAGAAGTGGTATGCTGGAGCCTGTTTACAAGAAAAGCATCCTGAAATGTATTCTCTATTCATCTCCATGGTTGCCCCTGGTTACAAGTACTAAGGTCCACATCTAATGGTCATTGACACAGCTTCAACTTCATTTCCAACTGGGACTCGTGGTACGCTTGCTTGCCTTTTATTATTATTACGGTATTTGGTGAGTGTGGACCTAGCATCAGGAAGCAAGGGAGCGCTTTATGAGTGAATGGCGGAAGGAAACAGTGAGGGATGGAGCGATACCAGGGAGTTGGAGAGCTAAGAAATGAGGCAGTTTGAGAGTGTGCAATTTGGCAGCAAGGGATCTACAAACAACTACGAAAGAAAATAGGGGCAGGGCTAATCATACGTTCTCAGTTTATGTGGAAAGTGGAGGGTGTGTGGGCCTAAGTGTTAGGGTGAAGCCTTTCGTTGAAGAGGAGGGTCTTGAGTTCTTTGCTGAAATGTAGAAGCAAGGGGTGTCGAGCCTCGGCTTCCAGACCTGACACTATTTCATGCATCACTCTAGAATCACTCTAGAATCACTCAAAGAAACTTCTGGACTCAAGACACAAGAGTGTACTCTCATGCTCTCACCTTCTAGGATCATTCAAAGCATGAACTTGGTTCTGCGGCTTCTCCCTTTGAATAAACACCCAAATCTCCCAGTGTTCGTCTTCCTTGCAATTGATTACTTATTTTTTTATTTATTTTTTTAATGTATTTTGCATTTGTAAAATCACGTATACATATACAGTAGGTAAAAAGCAACATTGGTATGTATGCATAATCTGGCAAAGCCTCAACTCATGGTATGGGGGCTACATCAGGTATGCGTATACAGATAGGTAAAACGCGACATTGGTATGGATGCATAATCTGGCAGAGCCTCACTTCATGGTAAGGGGGCTACAACAAGTATGCATGGAAAGGTAGGTAAAAAGCAACATTTCAAAATATATATCAAATACAGCACAAAGCTACCTGGTCAGGATAGGAATGAAGAGTGGAAGAGAGACAGTCCAAGGTGGACACCGGGTTGAAGTCATCTGTTATGAAAAGTCAGAGAGGAGGGGTGGATTCATAGTAGTATAGTATTGATGTTTACCATAGTGAGGCATGAGAATAGCAGGTTGGTCATCTGCCTCTGGAGGCAGATCGGTTCTGCAATTGTCCTTTGGTGGTGGGGGAATATGGTGATCGAGTGGATCAGCTCTATGTCGGGCAGTACAGACTGGTAAGAGTTACTTGCATGCAATGGAGGGGAAAGGGGAAGGTAGCGAAGTCAAAAAGGATCTGGGTCTGTTCAGAGAAATTCTTTGGCCACAGCAGTAACAAGGAAGTTTGGGGAGACAGGCAAAAGAGTTGGCAGTAAAACGCAATACCAAATTCCTGCTCCTGGGCGACCTCAACCTAGGTGTCAATGACCCGAAGGACCAAAGGTCAACAACCCTCACCACATCCCTTTATGAGATGATCTTCACGCAATCAGTCTCCGCACCCACCCTTTCCAAAGGCTGGATCCTTGACTGGATCTTAAACCACAACCTACCCTTCATGATCACCTCCTTCGAACCGACTACATCAACTGATCATTCCATGATCTACTTTACCATGACACTGAAGCCCACCTGCACCCAAAAAAACAAAGCCCACTTGCCAATCACTGCGAGATACACCCGTTAATTGACCCAGGAATAATTAGAACACACCATCCTTGCCTCCCTGGACTCACAACCTGACAGTGCTGACCCCAAAACCATCCTTAATGCCTACAATTCCACCCTCCTCAGTGCACTTGGCCTGCATGCCCATCTTAAACCCACAACATGCAAAAAAGTTATATGTCACAGCTGATTCAAAGATGAACTAGTCTCCCTCTGTAAACACAAATGTGCCATGGAACATCTCTGGAGAAAAAAGCCCTCCCGTCCAACATAGCGGCATTCAGTGCCACCGCTAAATCCTACAAAACAGCAATCATCATCACCAAAGCCAGCATATACAAGACCAGGATAAAACAAAGCCTCCTCTAACACTAAAGAGCTCTTAAAAATCCTCAAGGAAATGGAAGGCCCAGCCCCCCCATCAGTTAGCTTCCCGAAAAACAAAACCTGGTGCTCCTCAGTACAATCAGCTTTGGGTAACAAAACCCACAACCTCAGAAAAAAACGATGTGAAAAAAGCTGTGCTCCCAACTACAAAAAACAACCCATACCCCATAACCACATCCACCCCAAACACCCCCCCCATTTCACTCCTCCCCCATCCCACCGGCTGATATGCTTACCACCATGCAATGACTCAAAGCATCCAATTGCTCAGGCGACATCTGTGCTGCTCACATTATCAAGACCTGTGCTGACTCCATCGCTCCCACCATTGCCAAATGTATCAATGCTTCCTTTGAAGTTCCCAAATCCATCAAAGAAGCATGGGTCACACCTCTCATGAAACCCTCCCCTGACCCTACCCTCCCCACCAACTACCATTCTACCACAACAGTTACCTGCCAACGAACTGCCTAACACAACTGCAAACCCACTTAAAAATCCCATAATCTTCTTGGATCTTGCCAATCCAGCTTCAGGCCCAGACACAGCACTCAATCTGCCCTCCTCGACCTCAAGATTCAGCTTGATCAAATCTGTGACATAGGAAACCTGGCCATCCTCCTCCTATTAGACCTATTGGGGGCTTTTGACCTCATAGATCATGATATCCTATGTCACCATCTCACCGCCACCTTCAACCTCTGCACTGATGTGGACACCTGGATTAAATCCCTCTTGAGCAATATATCCTCCAGAGTCTTCACTGGTGCTGAAGCAGCCAATTCCATCCTTGTCTCCTACTGAGTCCCACCAGACTCCTGCCTCTCGCCTACACTGTACAATATGCACACCAACCCCCTCTTCAACCACCTGGACAGTCTTAACATTCCATAGACAAATTTTGCTGATGACACAAAGGTCATCCTGAAACTCACTGGCAACCATGAACTGTACTCTGCAAACTTTAACCGGACCTACAGCATCATTCAGGCATGGATGGCTAATCACCATTGTTGTCTGAATAATTGTTACGCTCACCTGGTCTCTGCTGGGATGTAGGGGCACGGTCGCAGCCCTCCCTGGAAGTGGATCCCTCTTGTCAGGCTTCTTCCTCTTCTCATATGCTGTGGGCTGTGACAATTGTTGGCACTGCTCCTGCATGGATACGAGAGATCGTGAGAATGCTGCTACGTGACTGCTGTCTCTCTCGAACCCTTCTTCGCAAAATGGGGTGAGCATGCGCCGACCTGTTGATTAATGATGAGGAGCTCTCCGTCCTGCTTCTCATTGCAGGGGCGCTTCTTGATGGACCGAGTTCCTTCACTGGCCCATTGTGCGTTGCAGCCCAGACCAGCTCTTGTTTAACCACTCCTGAAGGTAAGTGTCTTATCGCTTTAAAATATTGTGTTGTTGATTCGGTTCCATGTGATATTTTTGCCACAAAAATATTGCGATGCAAAAATATTGCCATATTTTTGTGGAGAAAATAACACATGGACCCTGCGGGGGACACCCCCGCAAACTCCGCATCATTTTTTTATATGCGGTGGACACCCCCGCGACCCCCGCACCTAATATTTTCGCCACCAAAAATATCGCCCATGGCCATTCCCGACGACCATATGTTCAGCGATATTTTTGCTGGCGAAAATATTCCCTGATACCGTTGATTCCTGGTTATTGTCCGTATCTTTTAATAATGTATTTCCTCTGCTTCTCCCAACAGATGAAATGTGGCCCAGCGGTAGTTGCGGTACATGGAGAGGGGCCAAATGGGAAGAGAAGGGATTCCGCGATACTCCGACAGAAGGTGAGTGTTGGTTTAAGGTTAAGAGCAAGGATTTGTTAAAGCGCGACCTCAAACGTAATGTGTTAGAAAATTCTAACCTTGTCTTTATCTTTTTCTCTTGCAGGCACCGTCTTCCGATGGATTGCTCGTAGTGTCACGATGTCGGCCTGGAGCGCTCCTTTCCAGAGGTCTGGAGATGTATGATGAATGCCAGAGTGAATGATTATGCGTGCCGAAAATAGATTCCGAGGTAAGTGCTGCGGCTGGTAGCTGGAAACAAGGTAAAATGCGCTCAGGCTGGTAGCTGTAAACAAGGTAAGATGCGCTCAGGCGGCGGTGAGCGTTATGCTGCCATCAGCAGAATAATGCAAAGAGCTTGCATGCAGGCTGGGCGGGCTTATATAGTCCAGCTGCGACCACACCCATTAGTCTTGGCTCACCGGCCCCACCCTGCCACTCCTGAAGGATGCTGCATGTGCAATCCAACCCTCTCAATAAGCCACGCCCGAACAAATGCACGTAGAGGCCTCTGCTGGAAAAAAGAAGTACATTGCACCAAATAAAAGTGTGCTAGTGCACACTTACTCATGAGCCTGGCGCCAAAGGCGTCAGGACTGGGTCCAGCTAGACCCTCTATGCTGTTTTGTCCCCAAGGGGCAATAAAAGGTTGTGTTACTCCTTGCTCTCATCCCCTGATGGTGCGGGGTCTGTGGTTCCAGGCCAATGGCCATGACAATAATGACAAAACTGAGCTCCTCATCATAGGGTCGCCACACCACCTGCAAACACCTTGACCCTTCTTTCTCCTCATTCTGTATTGACGGAAACAACACCCCTGTCTCGACGCATGTCAAAACGTTGGGAGTCTAGTTGGACTCCGAGCTAAACATGCACACGTCAAGGCGGTTTCCTCATCTGCAGCCTATTGTACCAAGCGTATAAACCTCTCCAGGTCATTCCTCACACCCAACAACTTCCTCATACGGGTCTGGGACATTATTGGCAGAAAACTAGACTATTGAAACTCAAACCTTGCAGGTACTTCCACCAAAAACATAAACACACTACAGACTGTCCAAATAATGCCATCAGGGCAGTTTAGGGTTTGAAGAGCTAGGATCACATCTTGCTAGTAAGACGTTAAACACACTTGCAACCAATAAAGGCACCATCAAGTTCAAAGTTATCTCTATCACTGATCGCTCTCTCCACAATACTGTCACACTTACCTCACCCATCGCATTGCTAAGAAACTCTATCCTGGCCTCCTGTGATCCTCCTCATCCACCGCTTTGACCACCCTGAGATATACCAGAAAAACAGTTGGAGGTACCTGCTTCACTGTCATCGCCCCAACTCTCTGAAATTTTCTCCCTCCCTGCACCCAAGATGAAAATTTCTATCTGATCTTCCGGAAATAAGTTAAAACTGCACTATTCAATAAATATGCCTAATAGCTATTGCTTGTACTGTTTACAATGATGACTCACCTCCAATTGCTATTCCAATCTCCTGTCTGCTACACTGTTTTTATCTTTACTGATTGCCTTGTGACCTAATTTTGACCACATTTGTCACCACACTGCAATGATTACGCTCAAATGTGAATTCACGTAACCCGAATGTCACAATGCCTATACTGTTTTGTAACCACCACTAGCACCGTGACACCTCCATCAACAAATAAAATAAATAAATACATTGCAGTAGTTGGCTCTGTGTGTGCAGCAACAGGGGTCTGTTTTTTCCGCCTAGTGTTCTTTTTAGAGAATAAGTAAGTAAGCAAGTATGGAAAAGGAATGAATGTAGCACTGCTGCGGCCGGACAAGCACAGACAGGGGTGAATGACTGTTGTGTAGACGTCACCAGACTAGTGTGGTGATGTACAATAAACGCTGCAATGCACCTTGCATTCGCGGGATAACTGTGGAGCTTTGTGGACCTGCCTTATTGTGGTGCAGCCCATGCCCACTTACGTTGCCTCCAAGCACCTCATAACATGGACTGGAGCTTCGGCAAAGGGGCAGGCCAGAATAGAACACTCGCAATGAGCGGGATTCCGGCTCGAAAGCAGAAGGGTATGGGAGATAAAATAAATAAATAAAATGCATGAGGAACCAAAACAAACACAGCAACACACATGCTCCACAAGAGGGCAAACAACAGCAGACCAGTTCCACCCTGATGAAACAAAGCAGGACTCCACACAACAAGGAACAAGTAAGGAAGAGACCATGATACGCAGGAAGTCCCATCAGCCAAGTGGGATTTTTAACTAAGCTCTAACAACAGTAGGAGTGGCCCTTCACCTCACACAATATCACACTTGCAGCAACACAAGGCCCATCCACCACTGCTAGATTAGCACCAACGTTTAGCCCAAATATCGCACCACACCCACAAGTACACATGGACATGCCTATAGCCCCTTTTGACCCATATGCAGAACCATAATCTGTCAGACCCAAATGGGCACTCTGGATCCAGAAATTCATAATGGCCATGGACTGCAAAAACAGTACCACGCCCAAAAAGATGCAAACTCACCTGTTGTTAAATGTTGGAGATGACTCTCTACACATCTTCAACTCACTCCCAAGTGCACCAGACACCGACAATGAGAACAAAGCAGCGAAAGACACACTCACACACAATTTCATGCCCCAAATCTACCCAGATTATGAAATCTTCAATTTCTGCACAACAATTCAAAGCGAAGCAGAAACACTCAACGCCTACCACATCTGACTGCAATGGCTCGCACTGTCGTGCAAGTTTGAAAATACAGACAAAAGTAAATAGACGCAAGGTAATCAAGCGGATGTGCCATGAGATGCTGACGAGTATCATACTGAGTTAAAAAGCATTCACTTATCCCGCATCCTGGAGTACGACGGCCAGACGGAAGTCTCCCATGCAAGAGCAGAGCATATGAACACGACTTTGCAAAGGTTATAGCTAACGCTGGCCCCATCGATTGCAGCAATCACAAACAGGCCACCAGAAGGTGATGAAAAAAACCCATCCTAAAACCCTGGATGGCGACTCATAGTCCCTGGCCCCAACTAATGTGGGTGGTGCGGTGGACAGCGACTTGGAAAATGCAACTGCCCAGCAGAATGCACCACAAACAGGGCAAGTGGCTATCTGGACCACTATGCCAGAGTCTGATTATCATCGATTAACCCCAAAGAACAAAGACCTCAAACAAGGAAACTGCCACCTAGGGACAGAAAACAAGCAAAGGCGTGCCAAGTCGTGGTCAAGAACGACTCCTCACCGGCAGAGTCGGAAGACGAAGAAAGCGGAACAACAGCAGCGATTGCAGCTCAACAACCCCAGAAAAGGAAAGGGAAAGTCCATCTAATCGCTGCACTTCTGTGGGGAGACAATAAACAAGAAGACGAAAAAAGCTAGGTGCAACGTTCAAGTGGGAGAGCAGGAAGTGGCAATGACGAAAGACAATGGGGCTTCCGTGAACGTAATGCCTCTCGACACCCTATTCACAATGTAACGCCAACCAGCAATGAAGGACAAAAACTCCTGACTGTACAGGTATGACAGCAGGAAGGCATGCAAATACAATCAAATATCTATGTCATAGACGCAGGAATCAAATGTCAACTGAGTGGAGACTTGGCAGAAGATCTAAGACTAATCAGATTCATCAGCGACATCTTGAAAGCCAACAAGTTATGTGACCTCCTGTGTACTCACCCCAAGCTATTTGAGGGAATAGTGTGTTTGAAGGGAACGGTAGTCAAACTGCACATAGACCCGACCATTCAACTGCAAGCGGTACCACAACGGAGAAAACAATTCCACATGAGGGACGTAGTCGCCAAAGAACTACGGGAGCTCGAAAAAGCCAGAATGGGTTTTCCCGATGGTGGTCACAAAAAACGTAAACAACCGGGGAAGATCACAATATATATAGATATTTGCCAATGCAGCAACCATCCGAGAAAGCCACGTCGTCCCAACACTGGGTTAAATAATTTCAGACCTCACAATGTCCAAAGTATTCTCCAAGAGTGACCTAAAAGCGGGATATCATCAGCTGAAGCTGCACAAAGACTTGAGATATATAACCACATTCTCAACACAGCTGAGGAGGGGAAAGGTATATTATCTGCTGTAGAGGACTTTTAACAAACCATTCACACCTTACTATAAGACCTCCCTGGAGTACTTAATGTCAGTGTTAACATCTTGGTACATGCTTAAGACAAGGAAGAACGCATGGTGAGGTTAGCAGCAGTCCTTGACAGGTTGGAGGAAGCCGGACTAACATTCCACAAAGACAAATGTGAATTCCTCACGGCGGAACTCATGTTTTTTGGATATGTGTTCAACAGGAGGGGCATTTCAGAGGACCCCTTCAAGGTGGCCGACAACAAGGGAGCCACATCACCCATGACACCGATGACAATCTGCAGTTTCTTGGCAATGGCTACAAACGGGGAGGTTAATCAACAAACTGGCCACCCTCTCAGAACCACTGCGAGCCCTCCCAAAAGCAAACACCAAATTGGAGTAGAATAAGCAATGCCAAGAGGCTTTTGAATACATCAAAGAATCGTTGTCGACCAGCACAACCATAGCCTACTACGACACCCACCTACACACAGAACTGTACGGGGATGTGAGCCCTGTGGGACTAGGAGTAGTACTAGTTCAGAAGACCTCAACAGGTAAAACACTACCTGTTGCTTATGCGTCCAGGGCCCTTAACCCCACCAAACAACAGTGCTCTCAAATTGAGAAGGAGACCATCGCCGTCCTGTGGGGGTGCAGACATTTCCATTTGTATCAATGTGGATGTAGGTTCAAGACATGCACAGACCACAAACCGCTAATCCCAATTTTTATGGGCTCAGCACCACACCCCTCAGCATGAGTCAGGAAGTGGTTACTACAACTGCAACAGTATGAGTTTGACCTCATCTACACACCAGCAACAGATAACCCTGCGGTCTTCCTATGATATGATATGATATGATATGATATGATATGATATGATATGATATGATAAGGCATTTGTAACGTGCCTATACACAAGTGTTTCAAGGCGCGACGAGGCAGGGAGGGGGGAACAAGGGGAAGACAAACAACGATCCTACTAGGCCAGGTGTCATTCAGAAATCGCGCAAGTGCAGGGGTAGGGGGAAGGGAAAAAGTGCATGGGGAAGGGGAGGGGGGAAGTGCAGTACAAGTAAGTAGAATAAAATAAATAAATAGGGCCAGCTGGTGGCAAGTGCAAGGTAAGTGCAGACAAGTGCTGGGAAGGGGGGGCTGTAGGGATACAGAGACAGTCCCGCAGTGCAGGGGTTGCCAGGGAGGCAGTGCAAGTGGAGAGTGGCTGGGCCCAGGACCGAGGTCGGTGAGAGTGGCCCAGTTGCAGATTCAGTGCAGTTTCAGTGAGGAATTTAGCAGAGGAGAGGGAGAGAGAAAGCAGAAGCAAAGAGGAAGGTTTTGAGGTGCTTTCGGAACCGGAGATGGTTCTCCTCAAGTTTCAGGGAGGCAGGAAGGCTGTTCCAGAGGGAGGCCCCTTCCGCAGAGGGAGATCTACCCCCAGCTCGTTGCTTCGAGAAGCAGCTGACCCTGAGGGAGTTGGAGACGGATGAGCGACGGGCTCGGGAAGGAAGATATTTAGGAAGAGTGAGTTGAAGGTATTTAGGCCCCAGGCCCCAGAAGGCCTTGTGGACAATGCAGAGGGTTTTGAACTTTATCCTCGCAGCCACTGGGAGCCATTGTAGAGATTTCATTCCTGGAGCGATACGGTCCCTGGGCTTGAGGCCAAGGACAAGTCTTGCAGTTCTGTTCTGGATGGGTTGCAGAGGGCGGAGAGTGGAGGCAGGCAGATTAAGATAAAGGCTGTTACAGTACAGGCACCCGTGAGCAGCCACTACAGCTGAGATCTCGGAGTCAGCGGAAACGGAAGAACACATATGCCTAGTTGTGGAGGCAACACAACTGAAAGCGGTGTGCACATCTGAACTGGTGGAAGCTACGAACAGCGACCCCTGCTGCACCCTGACAAAAACCAATCATAACCGTACCCGGGCTGCAAAGGATTTCCTGTCAGGAGTTTTCACGGTCCAACATGAGCCATCCATCATGGATGAAGGCCTCATTCTAAGAGGGATATGCATTGTAATACCACCCAAGCTGCAAGACAGACCAGTAGCTCTGGTGCACGAAGGCCACCCGGGATGAAGAGGACCAAAGCACGGATACAAGTGAATGGAGGATAGCACAGGGGCAACGTGCTGGTCTTGGAAGCAAGACCACGCAGAGCAACAGAAGTTCGAAATCAGGACCCGCTCTTAAAAATCGAACTCCGGTACAGTAATAGGTGCATTGAAAAAGAGCAATTAAATAAACACAATATCGAGCGTAGTTCCCACAGATTGACACAAATGTTGAATCAATTATCTCTTCATGCCTCCCGTGCTGCTACTACCCTAGCCAATCCGATCCGCCCCAAGAAGCACATCACGCTGGGAGTGAGTGATTGTCGACTTCTGCACCATACAGGGGGGGACCTACATAACACTTAGATGAGTGACTTAGCCCAAGAGACACTCAGAGACAGCCATATAGTCAAGCACAGAACACTTGTTTCCCACTACCCAGGTTTATTTGCCCGGTGTGTGTCCCCTTGTACGCCCATTTAGTAAAATCAGATTCCATTCCTTAAGAATATCCAGCCATATTCTCCCTTTGCTATTACTCTGATTCAAGGGTATTTTACATATGTTCTGTACATAAGGATAATTCCCGATCCCTCCGAGTCAAAGCATTTAGCATTCAAGTCCCCACAAAGCATAATAGATTTAACTTTTTCCCCCATACACCAAGTGGTTAGCAGTATGTCAAGTTTATCCCCCAGTAATTCTGTATTCAGTTCCCCTGGGGGGGTCATAGATATAAATAATCAGGTTTTCATTACACCCTGCCCAACAACGTGGTGGATTTATCTCGATCACCAAGATATTTCCACCCGAGCTATCCTGATAAATCAGTCTAGGGTTATAAGACGATTTAACACATGTCAAGAGACCCCCTTTTGGTTTTCTCCTTTCTCCCCTTATTGCCATGGTGTGACGTTCTGATGTAATTATGATAGAAACTAGTACCGAGTAGTGAAGGTATTGAAGACCAGGAAGTCCCTACTGTATGGCCTTTCCTCTAATGCCTGCAAATTCTTTTGTTGGTTGCCTAGGAGACGGGGGAGCAGGAGGACGAGAGCGAGAAGGACGGTTTATCGTGGGCATATTAAGAAGAAAAAGAAAAAAAAAGGAAACTGACTCGATGTACATTTTTGCTGAAGCCGAGGCGAGGTCAGTTTCAACCGTCAGATGCCACCGACGAGTCGGACTGAAACCACGCAGTCGGAGGTGAGCGAGCGAGTAATATAGAGGGGGAGAGGAAAACCATACCGCTTTACTCGCGAGCGGAGTTCATTAAAAACGACCGTTGTCGTCCAGAAAACATTAATGAAGTTGACGCCGTTGCGTCTGTGTTTTTTTTTTATTGTCAACGAAGTTAAAAGATTGTAAAGGTTCAATACGCGCCGTTGCGCAATCAATGCTTGGGAGCACTTGAAAAGGGAAAAGAAAGGTTAAAGCTTGCACCAGCATGGAGAGTTAGCATTCATGCATCCAATGTGTACTACAAAACCATACGTTTAAGAGAAAGCGATGAACTGAGTTGGTCAATAACTAAACTAAAGAGGAGTGATTCGTTATAAAAGGGGGAGAGAACATTCCCATCTGAGGATATCTATATACAAGAAAAGGAAGCTGAATACCCTACAGTCAAAGGCTGTACCATTCAAACGAAAGAGCTGAACAAAAGAGAGAAAAGGAAAGATAAAGAGATAAGAACAGTCCAAAGGAATAGACCAGAGAAAAGGAGAAATAAGAAAAGGAGTCCTGAGGAAGAAGAATTATATTTTTTTTTCTCTGAAGTTTGAACTTTGCGAAAAGGAAAAAAATCTTATAGTCTCTTACCTGAACTGTTGACTAATACTCCATCTGCCCGACACTTGAAGTCTTCAAGAGAAACTGTATCCTTTTTTTTTGAATATCTAGAGAGAAAGAGAAAGAAAATACCTATTAAGTTAATAAAAGAATTGGATTATCGTTATAGTCCAAACAACCTACGTATTGGCTCTGAGTTTTATTCATGTTTTAAAGGTCATTCTCACAAGTGGTGTCAGGAGTGGGATAGGAGAACGCTATGGAGGACCTTATTAAAACCCTAAGTGAAGGACAGCAATTATTACAACAGGCCTTACAATTACAAACTCAGCAGGCCCAAGCAGACAGACTAGCATTTCAACAAGCCTTACAAATGCAGCAAGCACAACTACTCGAGGTTACTAATACCAGGAACAACACTCCAGTTCCTACCTCTGTGTTACAAAAATATTCAACAGGAGAAGACCCTGCACATTTTTTTGTAAATTTTGAAAGAGTTGCTCGAAATGCACAGTGGCCAGCCGAGAGATGGTGCCATTACATCGCACCATTGATGACCGGGGAAATGCAATCAGCCTATCAAACCGCCAACCCAACAGGAGACACCCCGTATGGAGATATGAAGAAAGTAGTGTTAGAGAGGATGGGACACGATGAAGAAACGTATCGCATCAAATTCCGAGACATCAAGTTGGGTGGAGAGGAAACTCCTAGACAGTTGTACTACCGAGTTAAAGAATTGGCAGAGAAATGGTTACAGCCCACGGTGTCCTCTCCGAATGAAATAACGGAGAAAGTGATATTAGAACAATTTATTGAGGCTCTTCCCGGACCTGTTCAGAGATGGGTTAAACAACACCATAGACTAACTCTAAGGGAAGCAGTAGATGTGGCCTCGGCATATCAAAAGGCTGGACAGGGTCGGATAATGACATATCCGATAGCTAGCAAGTTACATCACCCAGTGAACAAAACTATGCCTCAATCGAGATGGCCACATTCTATGTTGAAGAAATCTGAAGGAGAAGCTTCACGGTCCCGACCAAACAGTGAGGGCCCTAGCAATTATCGTCCTTTTACATCTACCGTTCGAGGCCCTCAATGTTTTGATTGCGGGGAATGGGGTCATCTTGCTAGGTTCTGTCCAAACAAAGCAAAAACGGAACCAATGGATGTGGGGGCCTTCAGTTCCATGAAGGAAAGTGAATATCTGGAACATCTACCTGGAAAACAGCCTCAATACCTATATACCTGTGAAGCCGAAGTGGATGGAAAAATGACAACGGCGCTGATCGACTCCGGGAGTCTACAGACTGCTATAACACCAGAGTTGGTAGGTGAAGCTTATTGTTCTTCTGGGGAAATCCCAATACGCTGTGTACATGGGGACGTAAAATCTTACCCATCAAAGGATGTACAGATTAAGCTAGGCGGGGAGACTATGGGGGTGAAAGCAGCGGTTCTCCCCAATCTTCCAAAACCATTATTAGTTGGGTCAGATATACCTGAGTTACCTAAATTAATACATAAAATTGAGAAAAGCTGGTGGGAAAGTGCCCCTTTCTTTGACGAAGAAATCAACCCACCAACCAGTAAGACATTTAAGAGTAAAAAGCTAAAGAAAATTCTGAAAGAAGAATGGAAGAGTAAAAATGTACTTCCCATAGCAGTGGACTGGAAGATAGAGGAAGATGGTGATAGTTTCAGGACTGCTCAAGATCTAGACCCCTTACTTCAGTATGCCAGAGAACGAGCTTTGGAAGATCCCAAAGGTCAAGGTCCACATTTCATCAAGGTGAAAGGGTTGTTATATCGAGTAAGTAAATCCCGGACTGGGGATGAGTTAAGGCAACTTGTAGTTCCTCAGAAATATTATCCAACAGTACTAGAAGTCGCTCACGTACAAGTTGGGGAGGGACACCTCGGAACAGAGAAGACTACTAAGAAAATTTTGGACAGATTTTACTGGCCAGGGGTTTATCAACAAGTATTTAGATTTTGTCAAGCCTGTGAAGAATGTCAGAAGAAGAATAGGGCTAACATAAAGAAAGCGCCCCTGCAACCAATGCCCCTAGTACAAGAACCATTCAGCAGAATTGGTATCGATATTGTAGGACCTATTGATCCCACGAGAAGAGGTCATAAGTACATCCTCGTTGTCGTAGACTATGCCACTCGATACCCAGAAGCTTTCCCCTTAAAGGCCACTAATATACAACAGATATGTGACGTATTGATTCCCTTTATAGGCCGAGTAGGGATTCCCCGAGAAATTGTTACCGACAGGGGAACGAACTTTATGTCCAATGTGATGAAACAAGTCTGCAATACATTAAAGATAGAACATCTGAAGACAGCAGTTTACCATCCACAAACGGATGGGTTAGTAGAACGCTATAACCAGACTATCAAGCAGATGATTCGGAAAACAACCTCACCAGAAGACAAAGACTGGGACCGAATATTGCCGTGGATACTAATGACCCTCAGAAATACTCCACAATCTTCCACAGGCTTCTCACCCTTCGAATTATTGTTTGGAAGACCCGTGAGGAGTTTATTAGACGTATTGAAAGAGAATTGGGAGGAGCAGCCCGAACAGGAGTTATCCCTAACTGAATATGCCTCACAACTGCAAGAACGAATAGAAAAATTACGGGTTGTAGCAAGAGACAATCTTCTCCAAGCTCAATTGAACCAAGAAAAGTATTACAACCAGAAAGCCCAACTTCGTACCTTTAAGAAAGGAGATCAGGTTCTAATCTTGATGCCCACATCAGACAACAAAATGTTAGCCAGCTGGAAGGGACCTTTCGAGATCCAAGAAGTTTTGGGACCTTTAACATATAAAGTGAAACAACCCGGTAGTAGACTCCTGTATCAGACGTATCATGTGAATTTGCTTAAGGAGTGGATTCCGCCAATACGGAGTGTTTCTATGATCACTAACGATGTACCATTAGAAGGGAACTTTCCCCAGATAAAGGAGAAAATAGGTGTCGAAGGGTTAAATATCAACATGGAGTTAACGGTACTACAGAAATCTGAGCTGTCTCATCTTTTACAAGATTTTATGGACATATTCTCTTCCCTTCCAGGAAGAACTAGTCTAACCCACCATCGTATAGAAACTAAACCGGGGTCTATAGTAAGACTCAGACCTTATCGGATACCTGAGTCAAAAGTAAAAGCCATCAACCAGGAAGTTCAAGAAATGCTAGATTTAGGAATCATCGAACCGTCATTTAGCGACTGGAGTTCACCAGTAGTCCTAGTCCCGAAGCCAGATGGTAGTGTAAGATTCTGCATGGACTTTCGGAAATTGAATGAAATTTCTAAATTTGACGCTTATCCGATGCCACGCATCGACGATCTCTTGAATAATCTAGGGAAGGCCAAGTTTCTAACTACCATCGATCTGACCAAAGGCTATTGGCAGGTACCGTTATCAGCAGCCGACAAAGAGAAAACAGCCTTCGCTACGCCAACCGGACTGTACCAGTTTACGGTTTTACCCTTTGGTCTACATGGCGCACCAGCAACCTTTCAAAGGTTGATGAATCATTTGATAAAAGGGCATGAAGGATATGTGGGTGCATATCTGGACGACATAATTGTATATAGTAAAACCTGGCAAGAACATATGGTTCATTTACGAAAGCTGCTCGTAACACTAAAGGATGCTGGTTTACATGTAAACCCGAAGAAAACCCATATAGCTGAGTTCCATACGAAGTATTTAGGGTATTATGTTGGACAAGGGATAATTAAACCCCAAGAGGAGAAAGTAAAGGCCATCAAAGAGCTGAAGTTCCCAGAAAATACAAAACAAATACGGGCCTTCCTTGGGTTTGTGGGGTATTACAGAAGATTTATTCCACACTTTTCTACTTTGGCTACTCCACTAACAAATCTGTTGAGGAAACCCTCCTTACCAAAGAAGGAGTGGCAGAACACTGAAGCTATGGAAGCCTTTAACGCTTTAAAAGAAGCTCTCACCAGTAAGGCAATGTTACAATGCCCTGATTTTGAATCCCCATTTGTTCTTCAGACAGATGCTTCAGGAACGGGACTTGGGGCAGTCCTTCTCCAGAATCAAGGGAACGGCGAAAGACCTGTGCTGTTCATCAGTCGGAAACTATTACCTCACGAACTTAGCTACCCAACAATAGAAAAAGAATGTTTAGCTGTTAAGTGGGCCATTGATGCTCTTAGATACTATCTACTGGGACGTGAATTTACTCTAATAACGGATCATGCACCGTTGGTATGGTTAGCACGCAACAAGGACTCAAATCAAAGAGTACTAAGGTGGTTCCTTTCCCTCCAGCCCTTCTCTTTTAAAACTGTTCACAATCCTGGGAAGCTGCTGTCGCAAGCTGATTATTTATCCAGGGCACAAACCCTTCCCGAACATAAGGGTTTAGTAGAGGGGGTGTGACGTTCTGATGTAATTATGATAGAAACTAGTACCGAGTAGTGAAGGTATTGAAGACCAGGAAGTCCCTACTGTATGGCCTTTCCTCTAATGCCTGCGAATTCTTTTGTTGGTTGCCTAGGAGACGGGGGAGCAGGAGGACGAGAGCGAGAAGGACGGTTTATCGTGGGCATATTAAGAAGAAAAAGAAAAAAAAAGGAAACTGACTCGATGTACATTTTTGCTGAAGCCGAGGCGAGGTCAGTTTCAACCGTCAGATGCCACCGACGAGTCGGACTGAAACCACGCAGTCGGAGGTGAGCGAGCGAGTAATATAGAGGGGGAGAGGAAAACCATACCGCTTTACTCGCGAGCGGAGTTCATTAAAAACGACCGTTGTCGTCCAGAAAACATTAATGAAGTTGACGCCGTTGCGTCTGTGTTTTTTTTTTATTGTCAACGAAGTTAAAAGATTGTAAAGGTTCAATACGCGCCGTTGCGCAATCAATGCTTGGGAGCACTTGAAAAGGGAAAAGAAAGGTTAAAGCTTGCACCAGCATGGAGAGTTAGCATTCATGCATCCAATGTGTACTACAAAACCATACGTTTAAGAGAAAGCGATGAACTGAGTTGGTCAATAACTAAACTAAAGAGGAGTGATTCGTTATAAAAGGGGGAGAGAACATTCCCATCTGAGGATATCTATATACAAGAAAAGGAAGCTGAATACCCTACAGTCAAAGGCTGTACCATTCAAACGAAAGAGCTGAACAAAAGAGAGAAAAGGAAAGATAAAGAGATAAGAACAGTCCAAAGCAATAGACCAGAGAAAAGGAGAAATAAGAAAAGGAGTCCTGAGGAAGAAGAATTATATTTTTTTTTCTCTGAAGTTTGAACTTTGCGAAAAGGAAAAAAATCTTATAGTCTCTTACCTGAACTGTTGACTAATACTCCATCTGCCCGACACTTGAAGTCTTCAAGAGAAACTGTATCTTTTTTTTTTTAATATCTAAAGAGAAAGAGAAAGAAAATACCTATTAAGTTAATAAAAGAATTGGATTATCGTTATAGTCCAAACAACCTACGTATTGGCTCTGAGTTTTATTCATGTTTTAAAGGTCATTCTCACACATGGTTTGAAATGTTATATAACCATCGAATTCCAAGTCAAAGTTTACCCAAGTTTCCTGCAATAGGAATAGGTCAGCTGTCAAAAGGAAGTCACGGGAGGCCCCCTCATTCAACCAATGGCTAAAGCCCCTCGTGTTCCAGCTGATGATGGTCGAGGTTCATCCTCTTTTTTTCTGAGCAAACATTCCTTGTAACCACTTCCACCCTTGCTCATCACTGAGCCTTTGTGCAGGTTTTGCCAAAGATGTTATGGCAGGGTTAGTGGAACATGCACAAGAACACTTCTGCCAATTTTCTAACCTCGGCTCTTTCGGGATAGGCACATCTAACACATATCCCAAATATCCCAGCGATGCCTGATTTGCCATTATCATAGATGCAGTTTCGGGCAAACAACAGTGGATTGTTGTAAATTGCACTCCATTTATTCGTGAGGGTTCCACAAAGTCGACATCACTGGAATTTAGGATTCGTAAAGATGGTATTTTTAAGAAGAGGGCAAAGAGTGTAGGTCGGTTCAATTGAATGCCAGGTTTACCACCCTCCAGCGGGGATATGGTTAAATTTGTTATGTCGACCTTACCCGGCACCTTGGGCACACCTCTTCCCACAGTAGGCATTTCAGGGGGTGGTCTAGAGTGTGACACAGGCTCCTGCATGGGCACTTATTCCGGGTGATGTTGAGCAGAGCCTGTTTCAGAGCAAGAGGCCGACTGATCCACAGACTGCTGGCTTATGTGAGCCGGCTGTTCCTCCATCAGCCAGCTTGTCAAGGTGCCCACTGTTTGGGCTGATCTTCTTTTCCTTCGTGCTGCCCGTTTGCGTTGTTTTTTTTAGATGTTTTTACCTGGTGGTCGTGGGTGGAATTTCGAGGAGGGGGATTAGCTTTCTCCAAACATTTATTAGCTTGTCTTCTCTGTTTCCAAGAAGGATGAGCCCCAATTGCTGGCTCCCCCACTCCTGCCAGGGGAGGACCATTCTCTTCCTGGATAGTAGTATCCTTGTCCCCAGTCGGCAATGGATTTACCCTATCCCGACTATTTTGTGGGATAGCCGATGGCGGTATTCCCCTCAGGTCGATACAGGGGATAGTGGGTATTTTATTAGGTGGTCTCAGGAGTTTATAGAAGGCAAGAATCACCGTCCCCTGTGCTTTTAGGTCCTCATGCATCGTTCCACATAATTTTAGTAAGATTTTAATGGCAAGAGTGAGTGTGGCGTTACTCCAATTGTACAGGTTCATGTGACGAGTTTGCTGAATCAAACGTCATATTGGGGCTACCTGATAGGCATGATACCCTAGGAGGTATTGCTGGGGTAGCTGGGGAAGTCTCCATTTGGGATGCTGACGACACATAAACGGGGAGTTCTTTATCCCCTGATATAGGAGCTTTGACTAGTTCCTCTGGCATGGGTACGATGGCCCCTTCCCCCTCCTGTATGTCTGATGTATTATTGCCCGTTACCAGGTAAGCCAGTGTCTTTTCTCCAGCTTGTTTCCCCTCTTGTGTTCCCACACGTTCTTGCAGTGCATAGCACAGTTGTAGTAGGGAATCATTGTCCAAATCTAAGGGGAGGTAGATGCCTTCGCCTTCTAATTGGGAGGTATTGCATTCATTTGGCCCGGTCAAGGCCCCTCCTTCCGCAGGTTTACTAGGGAAATAAGCATCCAATGGGCTCTTTTGAGGGACCATGGGCTCATCACCAGTTTCTTTCCTTTCGCCACTTTCCAAGGCCGTCTTGTTGCCCATACAGTGGGTGCCACTTTGTTAGAGCGTAGGACATAGGGTTTCCTTCCCCGTGTCGTTGCCGTTTTGTTACGGTTGATTGCTTTGCCCGGCATTTTTAGTGTCTTTATTACCGGAATTTGGAGGGGCTAAAAGGGGGGGGGTGGTATTCACTAGCTGTTATTCCGGTAAACCACGTATATCCAAAGACAGACCCACACCGGGGCCGAAGGGCCGCGGGCTACGGCAGTACAACTGTCACACTCCCAAGGTTCCTTTACAAAGGCCGAAAGCGGGAACCCAGGGCTATGGCAGTAGAGACTGTCACACTCCCGAGGTACCCTTACAGTGGCCTTCTGAGCAGTCTATATGGTCAACGTTAGCAGTAGCAGAAAGGAGTGTGGTATGGGCCGGGTCCTTAAAGTTTACAATGCCATATAGAAATGTACCTGCATGCAAGCGTGAGCTTTCTCCTTCCTTGCTCCTTCCACGCTCCCCGAGGAACACGAGAAACACACTGCGCGCACTGCACGCTCCGCAATGTAATCCCTATTTGAAGTCCTGCCCTTTCCAGAGGGAATAATGGACAGCGAAAACAGACTGCTGCAGGTCCAAAACAAAGCGTCCTAGCCTCCAAACACGAGAAACACATTGTGCACACCGCGCACTCCACGATGTAATCCCTATTTGAAGTCCTGCCCTCTCCAGAGGGAATAATGGACAGCGAAAACAGACTGCTGCAGGTCCAAAAACGAAGCGTCCTAGCCTCCAAACACGAGAAACACACTGCGCACACCCTGCGCATAATCGTGGATATTAACCTCATCTTTGTCGCCATGGTAATGTATTCACCCCAAGGATCCCTCAAGCTGTTTTTGCTCTAAGAGGGGGGGCCCCAACCATCATGTTGAAATGGGCCTCCACACATCTTCAGCTGGGCCTGAAAGCTCTCCAGGCAATTTGTAAGATCAGAAAGAGGAGGTGGGCAGGGAGGGCGGGGCAGTGGTATAGATGGGAATATTCAGGGCAAGTGTGTTCTGGTTTAAATATGAAGGAGCATTGTTTGTGCGTCATAACTTGAACCAGTGGTAGGATAAGCTCATTGATAACATGCTAACTCTAAAACGATCCTTATGTTAGCACTTTATGGGGAAAATAGCAGAAGACATATATGTTAGGTGTGCTACAAAAGCCAGCAGTCCTGATTTAAGTACCAATCACTGGGAAACTAAGAGAACATTATATATGTACACGTATATTTACAAGGAGCATCGGTAAGAGCGGACCGTGTTTGACTAATCAAAACCCCTCCTTGATTCTTGTGTGGTGCTGAGCACAATAACACACAATATTATCTGTTTATGGAGAAAAACAATCTCTGGACACATGACAAGAAATGCCACATTGGCTCTGGCATTCATGGTACTGTTTGGCACGTTCTGTTGTTTTTTTTTTTGTTTTTTGGCCTGCCAGGTCAAATGCACTAGGTAAGCACATATTTGCTCCCTCGCTGACGCAAAAACAGATTAGGACATCTAACACACCCCTGCATTGGCTGCTTCCTGTTAATGGCAATGATTTCTGTAAACAATGTGTG
Source organism: Ambystoma mexicanum (assembly GCF_040938575.1). Lineage (NCBI taxonomy): Eukaryota > Metazoa > Chordata > Amphibia > Caudata > Ambystomatidae > Ambystoma > Ambystoma mexicanum. Next base: position 1,410,439,604 of record NC_090931.1, on the reverse strand, counting down.
TAGGTCGATCCGCTCCTGCTTGGGATGGGTAGTCATGGGCGAACATGTTTGGGTAAACAATGAAACGCATGAATTTTCTCAGATTCAGATTTTTACTTTACCAAACTTCTTACAGGAACCAGTCAGGTTTGGCCTCACAGATAGTAGAAACTGGACGGAAGCCTTTTGGGATGATAGTAAAAACCCTGATAAAGCACATCCCTAATTTGCGTGTATTGATGTTTTTTGATAGAATAGACAAAGGGAAGAGCATTACCTTGCTGGAGAATGCGGGCACTGATCTCGCACCCTCTCACGTGCTATGCGAGTGCTCTACAGTCTGAGCTTGCTCCCCTTGTAAGCAGCCAGCTTTAATACACAGCTTCAAGGCAGCCTTCAGGTGACTCTGCTTGGCTGTCCAGGAACCTTTAGGCATAAAGTCACTTATCTTCATCTGCTGTATTGGAAATAACAATCTCATCTGTTTGCCCAAACCACAATTCCTTCAATGAGGCTGCTAGTAAAGCTGCAGATGACCATCAGTTGCAATGAGGATTGGCCAACTGGGTATAAATAGTAAAGTGACTCCACTCCCACCCCATCCACGCTGGACCTGCGCTTGGAATCAGGAGACTGCACACCAACCCCATAGACCTGAGAGCCAAATTGAGAAGGCGCATGCACTTTATTTCCCTCTGTATTTATTGCTGTTTGTCATCTTTACCAATTTGTCATATTGTCTAATAGTCAGAATATAAAACAGACAAGAGTTAGGTCTGGAAATGGCATCCACGTTCCCTAGTTTGTCCCATAAAGAGAAAGTGTCCCACCAAGTGCAAGCAAGTGCAGGTCAAAAGCGCGTGCCGGGGCAGTGCAGCTTTGGAAGTAGGCGAACATGCCTGTAGTTATTTGTGGGCAGTACAAGTGACACCACACTTCTGCTAAAGCATGAAAAGGTTACTTGCGATATTAAGAGGGGCCTGGGGGGGGGGGGGTGCAGGCTAGTATTCTGCAGGGTGTTGTATAGTCTGGAAAGCGCCCTGCTGGTAGGAGACTGTAAATGCCAGGAGACAGGAAAAGTTCAGCAACCCATCATGTCAATGAAGACAAACAGATGAGTGATAAGAAACACAGATACAATATGCTTTCTCGAAACTGTGCTCATGCAGACAAGACTCACTCTTCTGACAGCTCCAACCTGCTCCAATGAAAATGAAATAAAAGAGCATACTGAGGTACATGGCCGCAGTGGCTCACGCGTCTGTCTATGAAGCAAGACAACGCAGAGCAACAGGGTTTTACTATGAATCAAGACAACAGGGTTTCAAATCCTGCTCCCACAAGTCAGGGCAGTTAATAAATACACATTTCTGGTGTTTATCAGAGCTCAATAAATTAAAATAATTCTGGTGTTTATCAGAGTCTCCTGAGGGAGGAAACAACAATGTTTCTTTCGGAATTTACTGGAAAGCATATACATATCTTTTTTTTCTTTTAATACCTTTATTTGCGTAAGCCATATCGGTAGTGACACAACATTATAATTATATTTCACCAATTAACAAGATACAAGATTAAAAAGTAGAACTAGTTTAAGAAAGTATTAAAAGACAAAATTTGTATATTACTAAGGTAAAAACCACAATAGAAAAGCTTGTCAATGGAAACAATCTCTTCTTATCAAGAAGGTACAATACCAAAATCATTCATTGAGTAGAGACCTTATACCAATGATATCATTCGTTTCCGCAGGTTCAAGGGTTTTAACTTAGGGCGTTGGTGCTCCTCAGCCAGGATCTGTGAATATATTTGGCGACAAAATAAGCTGCCGTATGATTCATGGAGTTTTTACAAAGGCAAATGTCTCCACTAATGGTGGAGACCCTGTGCAGTCTAAAAAGGGGCTTCAGATAGGTGATTCTAAGATCTTTCAATTTATCACAAAATTAGAAAAAATGCCTGGTCATTTTGTCCCCATTTTCACACATCGGGCAAACATTGCTAAGTGATCCAGCCCAGTTTTTTGTGTTGTCTCTCTCACAGCAGGGATCCTAAGCGTAGCCTCATATACAATGCGTTTGCATAAGCCGGTTTAATGATGTTCAAATAGCTCTCAAATCGCTGTGATCTTTGCTAAATTGGCAAGACCAGTGGCCAGGGCAAGTGTCAACACTGTGGCCCATAGGTCTTTGTACCTGGCAAAGGCTTTTTTCAATATCATTTTGGGATTTTGGTCCATCTGCTGGGGGTTCTGCCAATAGGCAGAAAGTCCCAACTGGGACAACCAATTTCTTATGTGCACTGGCCAGGGAATCTTCTGCCAGCCCCTCAGTGATAGGATGTGCTCCGGTGTCAGGTGATACACCTCTAAGTCAAGACTACCCCAGATCCTTGCCCAACAGAAAACCAGCCTGATAGAGATTTCCTCATCTATTAGGGGGAGGTCACACTCCATGTGGACAGAGTCGGTAGGGGTGCTCTGTGTGAGCAGGAGGATTGCCTTTAGAAACGTATGTTTGGCTGTTCTCATGAGTGATGCATCAGCATGCCCCCATACCTCGGCTCATAGATGGCCGATGCCTTAGCCTGTGCCTGGTATAGACCATGGGCTGGCCCCAGTGCCACTCTATCGTGTTTAAAATAGTATGCTTTACCTGCCCTGCTGGCTTTCTCCAAGACAATGTTTTCTTTTTACACTTGATTTTCCCAATCCCCCGCTCTGGAAAACTGAACCCCCAAATAATCATACCAGTCCACCTGTTCCAAGGTGGTACCATTCGCCCAATGATTCAGATTTGTTGGCCTGGTCTCCTTGGAAGCAAAAACCATTGCCTTAGTTTTTGAGGCATTTAATTTTCAAGCCCATTTTTCCGCACTCGGATTAGAATCTTACTAGAGCACGCCATAGACCCATCGGGTAGGTGGAGAGGAGAACAGCGCTGGAGCCTCTCTATTATAGAATTGATAAATAGGCAAAATAGGATGGGTGCAATTATGCATCCTTGTCGCACCCCTCTGGCCACCCTAAAGTGGTCAGTCACCTCACCCCCAAGAACCCAGCTCAGCACTGCCCTGTTCTTAATGTTGCTTTTCACTGGCAATTCATACTCTCATCATTTTTATAATTGTATTGATGATTATGAAGACTATCGATCAGAGTATCCACTTACATGGCCCACCATACTTCTCAGAACCTAAAATAATCAATCCCATGGTAATAGTGAGATTTTTTTGTAGAATTAATTCCAAAATTCATGATACCTTTTGTCAAGAAATCTTTTAACCTGGGCATGACTGGTATGTGTACTAAATTTGCTTATTCAACATTATTCTCAGACAACAACCCACCTCAACAGATATTCTACTAATTTTCTTTTGGGGGGATGTACAGATCATTTAAAACTAAAAAGTGATGTTTTTATACATGGGTGGTGTTGATCATGGTGGTCATTACCTTAATGAAAATGTCTGCTTTGTTGCTCTGAAGTTGTTATATTGTGATTAGTTTTTCGTCTTCTTCTTGAGTTTACCCAGGTTGTTTTCAGATTGTTGAAAATATATCCCTGGTTGCATCTCCTTCAGTATATTCACAACCAAATTCTGAGAACATTCTTGACTAGACTACATGCTGAATATTTTCTTTGTCGTTTGAATGAAATGTACGCTTATGTATAATTCACACTCAACACCTATTTGTTAAATGTTTTAAAAAAATAATGATATTATTTATCTTAGTTTTGTTATACTGTTACTAATTATAGAATTCATTCAAGGATCTTGAAAAACTGTTGAAAAGGGTTCCGGTGTAGTTAACAGGAATGAGCCCAGATAATGATAATAAATCTCATCCCCTTTGATGTCCCTCCAGGTCTCACACCATCCGGGCATATTTTATTTGCACACTTTCTTGAAAAACCTTGCATCGGCACATTTATAGAATAACAATTCCTTTTAATAACATGCTACCAGGGCTGTCGGGATTTCAATGAATGTCCTGCCATCTGTATGTGCTAGGGGGAGAAGTGAAGGAGCAGGCAAGACCCATGCCTGACCTGGGGAGATGTAAGAGGTCTGGAGGACCAAGGATGCGGTGAAGCTGTCTGATGGAAGGTCTGTTGTTTTGCTTGCTGCTCATTTACCTGGGCCCAGTAGAAAATACTCCCAGTGGGCAGACAAAGGGATGTGCTGGAGACCCACAGAGAGGCTCCCTGTCTATCTCTGGGAAGAGACACAAACGTCCAGAACCTGAAGAAGCAAGAGAGCAATACAAAGTGTGGGGGCAATCAAAAACCCAGGACTGTGTGTGAGTGTGAACTGATCAATCTTTAATGAGGATTTTCCAAACTAAAGACTCACCTGATGAATGACAAGTGTACCTATTTAATGAAAATTAAGGGGAAAAAAATACATTTTTGGCACAAAAATGCTTACAAAACATTTTTTTATTTTAATAATTTGTTATTGTTTAAGATGCAAAAAATTATACATATATTAGCAAATTACAGGCTTTGAGCGGAACTAGTAACAATAACAGATGAACAGAGATTAAAGAAGAACTTGATCAATACTAAAAACATTTGTTAAACAAATTGGAAAATTATTCATATTTAAACAAGAATAGTGGATGGAAGTCTGTAGAAGACAAATCTTAAAGGGGAAAAGAATAGAAATTTGGGGAGACATACAGGGAGACAGATATAAGACAAACAAGAGGCAGATGGGAGAAGGGTAAGGGGGAAGATGGGTATAATGAGTTATTTGATCAAACTGTTATTAACATTGCTATCATAATATGAAACAGGCATTTGAATATAACTATAATCATCTAGCTAGTAAATTACATATTAGAATATAGGTTCAGAAGCCATGAACCGTTGTATTGAAAAAGTTGAGATAACAGACGAAAAAATACCATTTAGCATTGTATTTAGGAATTGTATTATGATTATTAGCCATGCACATTTCCATTCTATGAGTATGACAAATAGCGTTCCACCATCCTCTGGTAGAAAGAGATCAAAAGTCTTTCCAGTTAGCTGTGATACATTTTAAGGCTATACAGATGAATAAATCATATAGTCTGGTTGGGTCAGGAGAAATATATGTTGTTATAGCCAAACTTCCTAAAAATGCATTCACAGAGATTAAAGGAACATTCACACAAAAAATAAGCTTAATGAACTTCCAGACGTCTTGCCAAAATCTCAAAATATATGAACATTCAAAGAACACAATCTTGGATTGTAGGGGCAAAACAAAGTCCTAGATATTTGATGGAGCTACTGCACCATTTAAGACCAAAAATATATATGTCATGTTTGAGGCAGTAGGGATTTAATGGCATCATTTCTGATTTCTGTCTGTTTAGTTTATATCCGGATACATTACCAAACTGAGATAAAGCATTAAGGAGATTAGGTAGATGTAGTTTGGGTTTTTTGATAAGAATAAGAATATCATCTGCATATGCTGCTATTTTGGTAATTGAGGCACCTGCTTGAATCCCCGGGATATTTTTGTTAGATCTTATTAATTCCAATAACGGTTCGAGTGAAAGAATATATAATAATGGTGAGAAGGGGCAGCCCTGCCGCGTACCTCTAAGCAAGGGAAAAAAGGAGGATGTTTGGCCATTTTAATAGATAGAGGATTTAGGGGATGAATAAAAGAGTTTAACATAGGAAATACATTTTTCACCACATCCATGCCAGCATAGAGTTTGGAACATAAAGTTCCAATCCACACGATCAAAAGCTTTCTCTGTGTCCAATGCAGTGGCAGCATAGCCTTGTCTACCTTTTTTGTCTTTAGCTGCTAGGTTGATGGCATTGAGTAGAACTCTGGCATTAGAGGATATAATGCGTCCTTTGACAAGCTAGTTTGATCTGCTTTTACCAGGATTGGGAGTGAGGATTCATACAAAACATTTTAATGTTGATTTACAGAGAGGAGGACCTGTGCCCTTAACAATGGGTCAGTGGGTGTGGCTATAAGACCAGATGAAGCAGAGGAGGTAGAAACACGAACCAGGGACGAGGATACTAGAGCCGTTATAGGAACGTTATAGTGGTGGAAGTGCTACGTTTTAAAATGAATGGGTGAGGGATAAGTGGCACACAGGGAGATGTGGTGGTATTTAATCATTCAAACTCTGTGTTTGACCCATCTTGATCTCACCTGTTCTTGGGACAACACTCAAATAGAGGTTTCTGACGTATTCCCGCAAGCATGTGGATTGTGCTGTTAAGAAGATCAGCTGTCCAACAGCATTTTAGTTAATGGGGTGCATTTCCAAGTTCTGCAGGTGGTTGCAGTAGATTATGCACCTTGAGGCCTCAATCCCCACCCGTGCATAGTGATTCTGAGCAGGGGGAGTGCATGGGGGTAGCAGCTTTGGTTGGGAGGTATCATTTGGAATTCCCCGACTCCACGAGCCAATGGCCAGGGTTTTGGCACCTGACATTCAGTAACGCAACCACAGAGAGTCAAGGAACTATCAACCACTGTCCAATATGAGATGTAACAGTATCCCACAGCACCACACTAAGACTTCCTGGCACTGCCAGCAGTGGGGTGGTTTCGTGGAAAAATGTAAATAAAAGAAAATAAACAAGCATAGCGAATCTATGTAGTATTCTGTGCCATGGGTAATAAAGTAAGGAAAATCGGAAAGGATGCATGCCTGGCTGGCATCTTATACAGAATGGTTTCAATCTGTGTCCATCGGGGCATTGGCGAAGATTGCAAAGCCTGATAACTATATGGCATGATTTGGTGGCTGTTTTATAAAGTGTGAATTCTCACATCTTGGTGCTAGAAAGTGTGACGTGCCTTATGTAATACACAATCATACTTTTTGGAATGTGCTATGGGAGGCATTAAGGGCTGTCGAAATGTAAGGTGTGAATAGTGGAAGCACCTGGAAAATGCACTGTGCATGATTAGGCCCCAAATGTTGAGCAGTATGTTGTAAGAATGGCATTCATTATGGCAAATTGCAATGCGGCAGTTGGTTTAGTGCCCTTCATCTAGATCCCTGAATGCCTTCTTATCCTTTTATTTATGTATTTTATTTACATGTTTATAAAGCGCCTGCAGCCCACAGGCATTGAGGCGCTACAAGAACACAGGAAGACAACAAAAAGGACGGGACAGGGAGCAATCAGAGATATAGTATCACTTATGAAGGAGTCTGTCTATCCTTTTCACTAAAAATGCACTTTGTCTTGTGTGTACTTGCCTTCTGAATGTGGATTTGGAAACTTGCAATGCAGGTCATCATTATAAGAGCAGCATTCTGAAAAAATTGAAACTTTGGTAATGGATGCAAAAGGGAACTTGAATGTGTAAGGTTGTGCATTGTGGCAGCATGTGGAAACTGATATGTGTGCATTGTTGACCATTAAGGTCATTGCAAGATGTTTTCCTTGCTCAGTCCTCAAGTCAAGTTGCTCTAATTTCGAGTTTCCATTTTCTATCCATCACTCATTAATCAACACTTTGTCTGCTGCGAGTCTCCGTCCTTATAACATTTGCATCTGCACTGCTTCCCTTAACGTCTATGGAAAGAATACAAGAGAAGAAAAGCACCACCTTTCGAGCACATTTATACTCCTGCCAGGACACCCAAAATGAACACGTAAGACCTCCTGCAACCGCATTCCCTTCAGTCCAAGAACCTGGGTTCCACCCTACAACCTTCAGATAGTGCTCCGAAGACCTACTAATGGCACATGACTGCTACACTTCATCGGCACCATTGAGGACAACGTTGCACTAGCAATATCGGTCCTACGTTCACACTCTATGTTAGTTTGTAATGCCATTTGACAGTATGCAGTGTTTTAATTGGGTGCACTGTGTTGAAGCAACAGCAAATGATCAGACAGATAGTTGGGGTTTACGCACACTTCTTGCATTGACTAAAAACTTTTTCACCTTTGATGAAACATTCTATCTTCAAATTAGTGGTACTACCATGGGAGCAGCATTTGCCCCTAGTTTAGCAATCATCTTTATGGCAGAGTATGAAGCTTCGTTTGTGCTGAATCAACACAACCCATTTCTTGATAAAATTCAGAACTGGTACAGATACATAGACGACATCCTGTTCATTTGGAAAGGAACCACACCAGAGCTAGCTACATTTCACACATGGCTGAACACCCAAGCCCCAGAGATTCAATTCACTTTGAACAGCAGTCAAACAGCTATACATTTTCTGGACTTAACTATCACCACAGATGACAACAAGCTACGATGCACATTGTATGGCAAAGAAACCGATCGCAACACATTGTTGCATTTTAACAGTAATCACCCGCAAAGTTTGAGAACTAACTTACCATTTGGTCAGTTCCTAAGAGTACGCAGGAACTGCTCGGAAACTCAACAATACCGGCAGCATGCATCACACCTTGAATCCAAACTCTTGGCACGTGGCTATCCTAGAAAATTACTCAAGAACACACGCAAAAGAGTCCTATGCATCCCAAGGGAAACTCTACTCCAACCCAAGAATCATGACACACCAGAAGATCGAATCACCTGTGTGACTACTTTTGGACCAGATACCAATAGTATCAAAAAAATTATTAAACAATTCTGGCCCCTTGTTCACCAAAATCTCCCGGATGAACCATTGCCCAGGGTGGCTCTCAAAAGATCTAAAAATCTTAGTGAATGGCTCACACATGCCCGCCTGCCAAAAAAGACAACTAGAACAGGGCTTTGGGATCTTAGAACACCAACAGGCCATCACCCATGCGGCAACTGCACAGCCTGTAAGTACACAAGCAAAACTAAATCCTTTACAATCGAAGGCAAAGAATGGTCCCTTCGACAATTCACCAATTGTAAGACACCCAATGTGATATACGCCATAGAATGCCCTTACGGCCTCCGTTATGTAGGACAAACTAAAAGACCGGTACATAAACGCATTGGTGAACATCGTTCTAAAATAAGATGCCATGCCACCACAGCACCTATGGTTCCCCACTTTTTGGAATTTAAACATACACAAGACCAGTTGAAATGGTGGGTCCTTGATAAAATTCAGAACACCTCTAACATCAAAAATGCTTTAAATTACAAGGAGGCTTGGTGGATTTTCAAATTGCAGACAATTGAACACGGACTGAATGAAGCCTCTCCTCCAGAAAATTACCATCACAATTGAATTTTTTTGAGTCGGCTACCACAAAATAATTTTCTACACTTCGCAGGCGCGGATCCAGGAAGTTTGATTCTCACACCAGAACTCCAACCTTGTGCCCAAGACTAATCCTACCCTAGTACCCTGTAGACATACTATCTCCAGATGACACTAGGACTGATACCCATCGGGGAACATCATCTACCCTATGTTCTTTGCAACCACCTTCGGGGTTTCACACTCACAATGCCCCATCCAGAACCTTACGGATTTAACACTACCCCCTTCATCCCCTTGTGCTGGGATACATGCCCATTGCCACCTCTTCTTTATAGTTTTCTTTTATACTGTCAGGCTATGTCTTTACTACAAAGCTCTGAGGACAATGGGAGTCTTATATACACTTACTCTCCCTGTCCTCAGCCTTACGACATAAATAGGGCACACTGAGCCCTCGAGCAGCGGCACAGTTTCAGAGCGTTTGATTATTAAGAAATAAAAAAATACTTTTTACTATTTTTTAGTAACCAGACCAGACTATATCACCTTAGCCTCAGCTCTCTCACAGGGCTCACACCACGCGCCACCGTCAGATAACACTACAGCCCGCACACAAGACGGGCATCTCACGGCAGACGCAATCTTCGCAGCGCATGCGCGAGTAGAGTAGTGTCCCTGTTTGCCAACAGGAACAGCACACAGAGGCCTAGATTTAAAACACTTACTTGTGACAGGGTTCGCACCAGGCGTCATTTCCAGATGACACTGCAACCCGTGCGCAAGACGGGCACCCCACGGCAGACGCAGCCCTCGCAGCGCATGCGCGAGTGGAGTAGTGTCCCAGTCTGCCAATAGGAACAGCACACAGAACCATCTATCTAAAAACACTTAATTTTCACACATGCGCACACGCACTGCTTAAAACATCAGCCTAAAGCGCATGCGCTCAGCTAAGCAGCACATCGTCCAGCCGAGGCACATCCTGGACGCAGCCCCAAGCTCCCCACCATCACGCAGCAGACAACAACGCTTCTCTTTCCCCACAGCCCTTTGAAGGTAGGCTCTAGCTTTCAGCAGGCTCACCCAAGGTGATACACTTTTTTATTTAATATAGCACGGCATTTTTCTATGTTACCTTCCCAACACCTGCCCCTCTGCATTTTACAGGAATCACATCTACATGAATTGACTAGTTCAACTTGCCTTGGATTGACTCTGGCCTTACGTAGCTGCACAGTTACACGCCCGGCGCAGCCTTACAACAGCCTGCTCCTGTGATGGGTAAGATTTAGACACATGCTTGACCTTGACACCTGAAAGCCTTATGACAACCAGTTGTCATATTTTACATGTAAATAGTAACATTATGCCTCTCATCCTTTCCCGCCTTTTCTTTTGTTGTGTGCTTGATCTCCAGCCTCTCCAGCGGACATCCCCGCACATACAAGACTTTATTGAGAAGGCCAATATAAAGGTCACATACGCAGTCCAAAGTTCCATCACGACCCTTCCCTTCCCAGCCCGGACACACCCAAGGTGAGTCTTATTTTAATTCCCCCCCATTCCAGAATACACATCTATATGTGTCTCTGCGCTCTCTTTTCCTTTTGTTAACTGTTGACCCAGCAACACTTGCTGTTAATATAAAAATTCGAGCAAGTGCATTACTTAAAATAGACCATTTCTGTTTTTCTCTTCTTACACATTACTTTAGGCTATCTCAATCCTACTGGCCCAGAAGAAGGCTGTCCACTCAGAAGCCGAAACGTCACTGCAGCAGGCCTTCACCTGCTGATAGTCAAACATCAGGGATTTTTAGTTCCCGACGTAGACCAAGGATTGGCCACCACCCTACTAATGTGCAAGATTTCACCATAAACAGAACTTTGCTTGACTAAATAGCCCCCCAAAAAAAAAAAAGCTAGGATACATACCCTTTAAGAAGCAATGCATTAGAAATGTCATTTTTTCCTAATCATAATGTCCGGTTCAGAGTTACCCAACGGCATATATAGAACAGAATGCATTGAATCTTGGCTATTACTGTTTTGGTAACATTGTATCACAAATCTGTTGTGCTAACATTGGATGTATTACAATCCAGTGTTGTTGTACTAGAAGACTACCACATTAGCAAAAATTACTTTTGTTTATTTGTTGTCTTTGTTTTGAATATTAGTAACCAATTGATTTTGAAGAATGGTTTTCATATAGGAAGTAATCTCTTGTTAAACCCAGCATTGTTTTCCATTCTTATTTCAGAACCTATGTTTCGTCTTAGATGTGGGTAAACCTGGTTCTAAACAATGTCTCCATTCCTTGACCATATACAATGTCAATGATTTTTTCCATGTTTATATGTTGTTTATTTGATTTTCATTTACAATACATGTAAATAAATACATGTCCCCTGAACTAAGGGATTTAGAAAAGCTGTTATGATTTATTCGAATATCATTTGTTATGTCTCTAAAATGTGTAGATAATTTAAATACTCGCATGCTGGGAATAAGGTGATTAATTTTAACACCACTACAGTTCCCTACAAATAATATAACATTCCACAATTTGAGAATGGTTTAATTCTTCCGGCGGCTACCAACCCCCCCAGTTATATAGCCATCAGAACTCAGGACCATCCTAACAAAATCAGCATCTTTACAAATGTGGCGGGAAGAGAGATCAAAAACATAATAAGAACAATTCCACCACAAAAACGAGTCACGTATCAGCGCCTTCTGGAATCCATCAATGGAAAACTGGTAGTGACACATAACAGAGACTACGAATGCTATGCCTTTAACTAATGTGCCCAGCTAGCTCATGAATCAATAGGCGAATTTGTCATCCGCCTACAAAGAAAAATTCTTAAATGTGACTTTGCCAACTTCAATGATGACGAAGCAATATGACTGCGAATAATTGAAGGGTGCATATCATCACTGTTTAGAAAGCACCTCCTGAAAAAACCTCTCTCCCTCAAAGAGATCCTCGACCTAGCAAGTTTATATGAACGGATAGACGTCCAAGCTGCAGCCATCGAGAATCCAAAAAAAGGAGACATCATCGCGGCCATGACACCATACACCAAGTACCAAAGCCCACAGAGCTGCAGACCTTTAGAAACCCCCAACAACGGCCTCAAAGTGACAGACAATGCTAACGATGCAGGTTTGAATAACCCTACAGAGGACCATGCCCTGCAATCGGCCAGAGGTGCATGCGCTGTGGCCAAGAAAAACACTTCCAGGCCATGTGCAAAGAAAAATTTCCCGAGACAGTATCAATCCATCAACAACCTCTACAAAATCCTCGGTGACACCCGCAACAACAAAGGGAACAATACGACTGGCGACCAGTTGAGAGAGGAATGACATACCCCACAATGGCCCACTCATGCCCGGACACCGTAAGAGCCCTTGAAGGTCTAAAAATCAAGCCTGACAGGAAACCACACAAACTATATGACTACCAACACTATGACCAACACCAATCGACTACCCTGGAATAGGCCTATGCCAGAGGACACACAACAACCCAGGAACAAGAAGGTAGCACAACCTCCACGATACCAGACTATGACCCATACAATAACTCTCTGCCAAGGACACTGATCGCAGAAAACCAATACCCCCTATGCCTGCAAGACAGCTATGACAGAGAATACGTCAGACTCCTCAGCATAGCTACCGATAACACGCATGCTCCCAGGGTTACGGTACAAGTGGGAGACACCCGGAACCAATTTGTTGTCGACACCAGGGCTACCATCAACGTGATGAACGAGGAACTACACCACACAATAGCGGATCTCTACCCACTACGCCAGTCGAAAACACACATCTTCCAGCGGGGGCCAGCACTACCCATAACATCCAAAGGCCAATTCCTCTGTGACCTGGCCCATAGAGGCCTCACCGTGCCAACGATGATACACGTCATACAGAGCCCCTCAGTGGGGCTATGCCTCCTCAGCTACAGGATAGCAGAGCCCTGGCGCTCATTGACCTCCAATACGAACCAACAGAAATAATAAAAGGCTACCCATCGGACAGGCAACAAGTCCAGGCGATAACCCATTGGCCCATTAACAAAGACACCCTCAAAACCTGCTTCCCCAAACTATTTGTAGGGTTAGGGATGCTTAAAGTCTCCGTCATCAAATTACACACTGACCCCACAATAACACTGGTGCCACAACACCCCTGCAAAGTGGGGTTCCACCTCCAAGCCCAAGCACAAATGTCCAAAGAATTGCAACACCTATTACAGAATGACATCATTGAGAAAGCCGATGGACCCACACCCTGGGTTTCCCCCATTGTAATCGTCCCCAAAGACAAGGGACGACTGGGCAAATGCATTGACAAAGCCACCATCCAGAGGGAAAGGCGTCCCAGATCCAGTCTAGAAGACATGCATCGGTCAAGTGGCACAGCGAGTAGAGCAACACACACCGTGGGTAATAATTAGCAGCGCTCGGATACCTGAGGGTACGTAGCGCTATATAAATGCAAATTGAAATTATTATTATTAATTATTATTATTATGCTCGTCAGGCTAAATCAAGCCACACACTTTGGATCTTAACCAAGGTTACCACCAGCTCATCATAGACCTGGCCTCTCGACCAATTACCACCTTTGCCACCCACGAGGGGCTATTCAGGTATAAATGCCTTAACTTTGGCATATACTCAGCTGCTGAGATCTTTCAAGAGACTATCAGAAGACTAATTTCATTGGGAGTCAATGCCTTAAATTACAGTGACGACATCCTCGTCTTCGGAAAAACCCAAGAGCAACACGACAGGGCACTCCTTGCGATATGCAAGATCCTACAGGATGCAGGCTTAAAACTCAACAGCCCTAAATGCGACATCAACAAAACCAGTCTAAGGTTCTTCAGACACATATTCTCTGACAGAGGCATCACAGCCGACCCAGAGAAAATAAAATCCATCGCTGACCTTCATTCCCCCACAACCACAGCGGAACTACGATCATTCCTGGGAATGGCTGGATACTGTGCCCGATACCTCCAAAATTATGCCACCACCACTGACCTGCTTCGAGATCTCCTCAAGAAGGACACCCCTTTCAACTGGGACTCACGGTGCCAGAGGGCCTTCCAGACCATCAAAGAAAGCCTGGCCAACCACCGTCAACTAGCCTACTTCCACCCCGAATGGGACACCATCTTAACAGTCGACGCCAGCCCATTAGGCCTCGGTGCCATCCTGGCCCAAACCAGCCCCGGGGACAGTGCCCAACATGCCGTTGTAGCCTACACCAGCAAAGCCCTGCCCCCACCGAAAAGGCCTACTCACTGGCTGAACGAGACAGCCTAGCAGCCGTGTGGGCCTGTGAAAAGTTCCATCACTTCGTAATTGGTCGAAAATTCACACTGGTCACAGACCACCAAGAGCTACTGTCCCTATTTGGGAACCCCAAAACGAAAATGCCTCCCCTAATCGAACGGTCGGGCATAAGACACCAAGAATACAATTACACCATAATACACAAACCAGGGGGAAATGCCAACCCAGCTGATTATTTGTCAAGGCACCCAACAGCGGACAACAACAGCTTACTAGTTTGCGAAGCTATAGGACTACCCCGCATGATGCGACAGGACAAACACTGGCCGAACTGATGATAAAATACAAACCTCGAACCTGCATTCCCCAATGGGAAGATTACACCCCAGAGCAAGATGCAGCCATAAGAGAACGAGACGCTGAGAAGAAGAGATGTGCCAAAGAATGGGCGGACAAGAAAAGGAAAGCAAAGGAACCACAGCTCGGGACCACCAGGGGGCACGGAGCATGCAGGACGTGTAAGCATCGCGCTCCTGAAAGCACCGCAGGGCCTAGTGGACTTTCCTAGTCCCCAGCCTGGAGTACGAGACTGAGCCAGAGAAGTCCTGTCCCCTGATCAGAGGGCCCTACCCTGAGACCCGCCGCGGTGTGGACTGGGACCCTAGCTATAGAGGTGTCCTGAGAAAGGGCACACGAGCGACACCGGACACCGCCGCCCCCGCGTCCCCGCGAAGAGGCCACACCCCCCCCCCCTGTCCTAGAAGCATATTTCGCGGAGGTGTGCTGGGGGATGCACCGCACCGTGGGGGACCTGCAGTGGGGCATGTATGGACGCGGCCCCAACGGACACTGTGAATCCTACGAGAGCCGAGGACCAAGGAGGACACGGCCCGGGCTTCCCGCCCGCTATCAGCGCAGCGCAACGGGCGCAGCACAGAGGGGCGCTCCCCAATACTCCAGGGCCTTGAGCTCGTTCCTGGCCCACACCCAGCGAACGGAGGCCCCTGCAACCGGCATCGGCCCCGTGGACGCCCCGGAAGCACCTTGGTCTACTCAGCGGAGCCCAGCACAGTGACGGGGAGCAGTTGGAGGTGAGGAGAACGTGGGGGGGGGGGCAGGGACAATCGAGTGGATGAGTGGACGAGCCACCTGGGGGCATCCCCCCCCAGGGCCTTCTCCCTGGTTGCATGCAGGTACGCCACCCGGTCGGGGCGCGACGAAAAAAGCACGGGACCGCCCAAATTCGACGGATCCTACTAGGCCCATTATTGCCGAGACTCTTCTCAGACCAACAGGCCCCACCTAGGGCACAACGCTACTCACGGATCCACGTGCCCTCACCGTCTGAGTATCCAGTGGCCCGGTCACTGTGGGGGCCCTGGACTGTCAACCCCGACACCGGCCCTTAAAGGGGTATAGCGGCACCACCCTGAGGTGCGCCAGAAGGCTCGGACCCTGGAGCGACCCCCAGTACCCAGGGCGATCTCATCCCTCCAGTGCTTCCGCCAACCCCTCACGGCCACGGGTGCGGCCCCAAAGGACGCCATAACCACCATGCCAGCGGGTGGCGATCACCCTCCCGCAGCACTCACCAAAGAGGATCTCAAAGACATTCTCCAAGAGATTAAGGCAATTTGCATGGACATTCAAGGCTCCATAGTGGATCTCAAGGGGAGGGTGAAGACCCTGGAGGATAAAATGGAAGGCATGGAAAATAATCACCTCCAGGCAGACCTGCTCGACATGAAATACGAGGCTAGGCTAACGGACTTGGAAATGAGAGAGGAGGACATCATTTTGAAGATGGATGATCTTGAAAACAGAGAACGCCGAAACAACCTGCGCATCATGGGGGTGACTCAAGGGAGAGGTGAAACTGCGGTGGACGTGGGGAGGAAGGTCCAGGGCCTGATAAATCAGCTTTTTACTTTGGAGGGCGGCAAGGAAGTCCAGCTGGAAAGAGCGCATTGAGGTGGAGGGGGTGCCGGCGGGGGACCGAGGTCCATTGTGGTGCGGTTTCTCCGTTATAGAGAGAAAATGGAGGTCTTGGAGAAGGCAAAAAGACTGGGGAGCTTTATCTTTGAAGGCGACACAATTAAGAAATTCCAGGACCTATCCTCCCTCACGCTCACCCGCAGAAGAGATTGTCGTCCACTCACCCAGTGGCTCACAAGCCAAGACATTAGATACAGATGGTCCTTCGCCTTCGCCCTTTCCTTTGAACGGGCCGGGGTAGACTATCGAGTGATTAGTGGCAAAGAAGCCTCACAAGTACTACAAGTGCTCAAGGGGGACGCACCGGAAGGGGGAAATATGATGGAGACCCAAGAACCAGGCGATACTGTGAGAGAAAACAAAGGACAGGAGAAAATTCAGGAAACCTAACACGCCGACATCAGAGGCTGAAGTGGACTAGGAGTGTAAAGATAGTTTAACGGAAAAATTAAGTCTGGCTCGTAGGTGACCCCGGCTGGGGACACAGAGCTTACTAAGAGAACTGCGGTGCAGGAACATGCACACACCCTGGTGGCTTGCCCGTTGGCAGGCGTCTTGGACATAGGAGGGAGGAGGAAGGGGGGAGGGAGGGGAATTGATGTTCAGGGGCTCGGGACACGATATCCACCGCACTTCAAATGGGCTCAGGGCAGCCCCGACATGACCGGGAAGACAGGATACTTAAGAAGGGAAAACAATGGCAGTCAATGAAAAAGGGGGCCGGGTCGAGTCACTCAGGGTGGGCTCGCTCAACGTCAAGGGGCTCAACTCGCCGACGAAGCGCTCCCTTCTCAGGAGGGAAATGAAAAATGGAAAGGTGGATATCTTGTTTGTTCAAGAAACCAGAACAGTAAGGGGGGAGGAGAGGGCCATTCCAGGATCTCACGTTGGTCAGACCTTTTGGGCATCAGGTCTTGTAAAGAAAGGTGGAGTGAGCATCCTACTCCAAAGGAACCAGAAACTGACAGAGGTGTCCCAGTGGGAGAGGGAGGATGGAAGAGCCTTGGTAGTGTCCGGCAACCTACATAACTCCAGAGTCAGCCTAGCAGTGATATACTGCCCTAGCCAGAGGGAATTTGCTCAAGTGGCCCTGGAGGAGGTGATGGCTAAAACGGAAGGGCTCTTGATCCTGGGCGGGGACTTCAATATGTGGGCAGATCGAGGGCTGGACCATAGTGGGAGTTCGGCCACATCAGGCAACAGAGGAGCTGATCCTCGTGGCGGGTTGAAGGAATTAATGTGGGAGCAGGGATTGGTAGACATATGGAGGGAGCTGCACCCTAGACGCAGGGGCTACACCTTCTACTCCGCAGTCCATGGCACCAGGACCAGGATAGATTACCTTTTCATGGGGAGTCAGCACATGAGCAGAAAAGAGGCCTGTGACATCCGCCCGGTCAGCTGGACAGACCACGACATGGTCTGGTCAGATGTCTGCATAGCGGGGCTGAAACCCAGGGAGTCTCTTTGGAAGTTCAATGACTTCCTGTTGAGAGACGCGGTCTTCAAGGAAGAAATGGCCACCGCAATTAAAGAATTCTTTGAGCTAAATGACACAGGAGAGGTGAGCCGGGATATGGTGTGGGAGGCGGCTAAGGCGACTTGGAGGGGAAGGTTGATCAGCGAAGGGGCATCCAAAAAAAGAACTAGGACCCTCCTGACCCACAGGTTGAGATCTGAAATAATCCACCTAGAAAGCTCGGAGGGGAAGGCGGAGACAGAGAAAGAAAGGGATCTGAGCATAGCGAGGGAGAAGAGACTAGAATTGAGGGAAATGGAGATGGGGAAAATTGTAGTGGGGCTCCAACATCTACGTCAGAAATACTATGAGAAGGGAGACAAGGCTGACGCAATGCTGGCAGCAAAATTGCGAGGCCAAAGGGCTGACAAAGGGATGGCAAGAGTGGTTAGTGCTGAAGAGGGGGAAAGATCGGATCCGGAAGGGATAGTCGAGAGTTTCGCTTCTTTCTATGAGAATCTCTACGGGAGGGAAGGGGAGACAGAGAAGGAAGAGAGAGAGGTTTATCTCAACAGGTTCACCCTCCCCTCCCTCGATCCCTTAGAGGCGTCTGCCCTAGATGCTCCCATAACTGAGGAGGAGGTCCTTAGAACCATATTGGGGCTTAAACTGGGCAGGGCCCCGGGGGAGGACGGGTTCTCGGCAGGTTTCTATAAGGCTTTTTCGGGCCTCCTGGCGGGGTTCCTTGTGGACCTTTTCTCGAATATTATGAAAACGGGGAGGGCACCCCCTTCCATTGGCAAAGCGCTGATCACAGTGATCCCGAAGGAGGGGAAAGACCCAGCGGATTGCCGCTCCTACAGACCCACCTCCCTCCTGAATGTAGATGCGAAGCTATTTACCAGGATTATCACCTCGAGACTGGACAGCTATGCCGAGGCTAATTCACTCAGATCAGGTGGGTTTCATACGGGGAAGGCAAGGTGCAGATACACCCCGTCCTGGTGTCCATTGATGCTGAGAAGGCGTTCGATCGGGTTGACTGGGGATTCCTTCAGGGGGTACTCGAGAAGCTGGGCTTCGGGGCGGGGATTAAACAAGCCGTCAAGGCCCTATATGTGTCACCTACCGCCAGAGTTACAGTCAATGGGCGCCTGTCACGAGTCTTTCCTCTACAGAGAGGTACGAGGCAGGGTTGCCCCCTTTCCCCTCTCCTCTTCACCATGACAATGGAGATCCTGGCGGAGTACCTCAGGGGGGCCCCAATGGTGAGAGGAATTGAGGTGGGCGAACGCGCCTTCAAATTAGGCATCTATGCAGATGACATCCTGCTCCACCTGCGGGATCCGGCAAGGTCGGTCCCAGCCGCTTTGCAGGTGATTCAGCAGTTTGGCCACTTCTCCGGGTTCAAGGTAAACGTCCATGATCTTTCCCTTCGCACCTGATGCGGATAGAGACCTTGTGGAACTCGTCCCACTGGGCCTCCGAATCTGTTCGGAGGAGATGAAATACTTGGGGATCAACATAGTCCGTCTAGGCCAGGCAAACTACCCCCCGCTCTTTGACAGACTATTCAGGGACATGGAGGCTTGGAGGAAGGGGCAGATCTCCTGGATGGGAAGAATAAACGCCATAAAAATGAATTTGCTCCCCAGGGTGTTGTACGTCTTCCAAATGCTCCCCTTGGAGGCTCCTGAATCATACCTTAGAGAAGCCAAGAGGCGCATACTGAAGTTCATATGGCAGGGCCAGAGACATAGGATTGGGTACGAGACTCTCACCCTCCCCAAGGACAGAGGAGGGGTTGCCCTCCCGGACCTTAATGCCGACCATAGAGCAGCCCAATTTAGGGCCCTGGCTCCCCACCTTAGAGAGGACACAAATAAACAATGGGTATACATTGAAAATTTCTACCTACACCCAGTCACAGTGGGGGAAAGGTTATGGGTCCCACTGAAAAAGCTCAGCAAAAGAATTAGGGACCACCCAATACTGGGCACAATGTGGAAAGCACTAGCAGGGAAAGGCTCTAGTGAGAAAGTCACCACATGGCCCTCTCCTCTGAGCCACATCTGGTCAACGCCAGTCCTCGAAGAAATTCCGGGCCACGAACACTATCAGTCATGGTTTGACGCGGGCCTGTGCAGAGTAGGCCAATTGGTAAGGGAAGACACTTTCATAAGTATCCAGGAACTCGAAGCGGCTCTGGGAGTCAGCAGGCTCTCCCCGCTCCTTTACCTGCGCCTTAAGGGCGTCCTAATGAAACCTAAACTAAAATCATGCTTACAAAGAGGGCTGACCCCGGTTGAGAAAATCTTAGACTCCCACACGGAAACGAAGGGCCTCATCTTCCTCCTTTACAGAGCACTGTTAACCTCCCGCGAGGGAACGACTAAGAGCCTTAGAGGGAAATGGGAGAGGGACTTGGGCTGTACCATCAGGGACGGGCTCTGGGGGAGGCTATGTAGCAGGGCATTTAAGACTTCTATCTCATGCCAGTACAAGTCCCACGCCATCAAGCTTCTCCACAGATGGCAGTACGACCCGATCTCCCTCTCTAGGATGTTCCCAGACACTGTCCCTTTGTGTTGTCACGGATGTGGGGAAAGAGCCGACTACTGGCATAAGTGGTGGTCCTGCAGGAAAGTACAAGTCTATTGGTCAGAAGTGCTCAGCTGGCTCAAGTAGGCGGGAGAGGGGGTTTACCCATCAGACCCATTGTTATTGATATTTGGTCTCTGCTACAGGGACGACCACTGGGAGAAACTCCCGGACCTGACACACTTCTTGCTATTGGCAGCCAGAGTTGTACGGGCCAGGACTTGGAAGAGAGCATCTCTCCCCTCGAAAAGGGAATGGGTGTTGGTGGCCAAAGACATTTATTTCATGGAGAGACTAACATCAGCAATACACAGCTCCTGCACGCAGGTTGAGACTGATTGGCTGCAATTTATGGAAGCGTTCGCCAATGTTGAGGACGGTACGGGAGCCTAGCTGATGTACCCTACCCGGCCCGAAAACTGGTTGTGGTAGGAGACTCGTTGCACTGCCTCAAGTAAAGTCCATTTATGTTAATTCCTTGTATGCCCGGTTGGAGCTGCCCGAAACGTTTACTCATGGAGATGTGGATCGTGTGCCTCATCGTTAGGGGTCTTGTGCGGGAGGGGGGAGGTAGGGTGCAAACAGCAGAGTTTTTCTAATCAAAGTTGGCTCGGGCCGGTGCCCGGTTGCCATTGTTTGTATTAATGCTTTGTTGCCTTGAAAAACCAATAAAATTGAATAAAAAATCAAAAAAGAACCACAGCTCGAAGTAGGGCAGACAGTTCTGGTCCGACAAAGACAACTCAGGAAGAGGGACACCCTTTACAGCCTAGAGCCCCGAGTGGTCACCGCTGTTAAAGGACCTATGATAACAGCAATAGGAGAACGGGGCGAGAAAACCCGGAATGCGTCATTCTTCAGAAGGCTGTACCTAGAGGATACAGAAACACCAGAGACTACAGCAGAGGAACTGGAGCCTAAAGGAAATGCAAGCCCTCCGACTGAAACAGCTGGTGAAACCAGAGAGTCCCCGGGCAAATCCCAAAAAACAGTACGGAGACCCGCAAGGCTCATTGAACAAATGTAGAACTCCCAGCTTTCATGTTAAACATGGGGGAGATGTTGTGGGTGAATAAAGAGAAGTTACCCCTTTAAGAAAGGAGAGCACACCAGGGAGGGATGGAGCAGGAGGAGGGCGGAAGAGGAGGGACAGGGGAGAGTTTGTCAGTTGGAATTTTGGAGTAATAAAGAGAAGGTTGAATGGCTCCTGTTATCATTGATTGTTAGCATGTGAGAGCGAGAAGCGTGAGTTAGGAGCTAACAACCACCAATGCAGATGATCGTTTTCAACATGCTCCTCTGCTAGATGATCGATAGCTCTGATTGATCCTCTGTTGCTCTCCTGTAGTTTTCGTGGTCCTGAGCGGCCCTCTGAACTCAAACCAAAATTCAAAAGCCATTTATGAGAGCAGGAAAATCACAAGTGAATTTGGGGGGGCTTGTCTGAATCCCAGATTTGAAATGATGTCCTTTTCTTGAGTTTGGGGATGTTTCCTGCTGGTCCAGCACTATTTGCCACATGATGAGAAATGCCTGTAAAGTTGTGCATTATTACACACTTGCAACGTGAAATGCGTGCGTTGTCGAGCTTTAAGGTTATTGCAAGATGTTTTGCTCGTGCGACCCTCCAGTCAAGCCTCCCTAATTTAAGGGTCTCATTTCTATCCAGCACTCACCAAACAACACTTTTTCTGCGGCACTCGTCCGCTGTATAACATTTTCATCTGCACCGACTCACCTTAGCATCTATGAAAACAATGCAGTAAAACAAAACAGCACCACAAATGCAGCGAGGACACCCACAATGAACAGATAAGACCTTGTGCAACCACATTCTATTCAGGCCACACACCTCTGCTCCAACCTACAGCTTTCAGATAGTGTTATGAAGACCTACTCTTGAACAGCAGCACTGGAGCATATCATTAAATGCACTTTCCTTGTGTAGGCTTCGACACTTTGCAACATCATCACCGCAGTAGTGATTGGTATTTTGGTGGGGAGGAATCTTGAAGAGTTAATGGGGACAGCACAACAGAGGCACTGGATACATCTTCAGTACTGACAGATATATCCAGACATGCAATCCAATGGCAACAGTGTTTTGGGGGGTTCATTAAGATGGGGATAATAGCACCCTAAAACTCTGAGGGTCCATCCTGGGGGAGAAGATGGATCTTCAGTGTGATATTGAAGCCATTCACTGTTGGAATCCTTAATTTCAGGATGGAGGGAGTTCCAGTGATGGGGGTCCAGGAGAACTAAGGTGGGAGAAAGAACAGGGTGCAGAGAGTATGGTTAGACTGATTAGAGATGGGAAAAGTGAAGGACTAGTCAGTGGATTGGTGAAAGCATGGAACGAAGGAACTTGAATAGGACACAATGTTCAATGGATGTTCCCGTCGCATGAGGCCAGGCTTCAGAGTTGTTCAAGGATCCAGCAAGGTTGTATAGGGTCTGAGCAGCAACGTTAAATACTGTGCTGAGAAGAACAAAATATGAAGATGGCACCCCATGTGGAGGGTGGGGCAGTACTCCAGCCTGCTGAGGACCAGTTTGACAATGAAAGTGTTGGTTGAGTGAAAGGGTCTGGAAAAGATCTGGGGCTATGCTAATGTCGGGACTGTCAGGACTCAGGGCTTGCAAGCCTTTTGATTGTTGCCCATGAGCTTCTATCCCATGCTACAACCAAAAGACCTGTGGCTATAGCCCCTTCAGCCCACTCGTAGCAAGCACCTAGAAACCTACATGCTTGATTTTTGAACTTGTTCCACATCAAGGAGCCCTCGGCTCCTCCCCCTCAGAGTCCTACATAAAACAAGGAAACCAACCACAACACCTTCTATTTGGGTGTCCCAGCATAACCAACTGTACTCACTGCAAAACTGCAGTGAGTACAGAACTCAGCGGCTCAACTTCTTTCCAAACTAGGGCACACAGAACGCATCTCACAAGCTTCAATCTCACGTCACAGTCAAGGCTACTCATGGGATTAAACAATTCTAAAAAACATTAACAGCTTGGGGTTAACTTCACCCCAAATACAATCAACTCAAGATAAACAATACAATTTGCATTTATCAACATTCATAATCTTTCTTTTGAAGTGGTTCATGCCATCAGAATAACCCATACCTGCCAACTTGTTGTACACTTTCCTTATTGCTCAATTTCTTCAATTCACAAACTGGCTGCAAACTATTTTTGTTTTAAACTCCTATGCCGCATCTCATGAGAGCAAACCAGGATTTATTTAGCTTTAGAGCTGCTTGTGATGATACTCATGGTTATTTGTACATGCAGAGATATTCTGGAAAGAAATCAACAATACCCTGCTTAACATCCATTTTAATGTGTATGACCTAACTAAAGTGATTGTCATCTTACTAGTTGACACGTGTTACAAAAGAAATACATAGACAAATCCATATGCTGGCTTACCTCATCAGAGCATTGAATAGACACCTTGTTTTTCATTTACATTTTCCAAAAGGGAGATATTTTGTTCAAGTACGGAAAGGACCTGGCAGGTCGTCGGCAGGTCGTCCTTCGGTTGGAACATCAAACTTGTGCCTGTATATATAACTGCATAATGCTGTTTGTATATATCAAATGATTATATACAACTGTAAACTTAGTGAACAAGTACTTAATTACATCAACGTTGAACTGTATTGTTACAAACTGCATCCGGATTCTTATATATCTGTTTTTGAAAATGTTTGCGCCGGGTGTTCTCGAGGAAATACTGTTACTGCGAGGTCCGCTTGCATTTGCAAGTCAGGAGTGCTTTGTGGGAGTATGTCTACTGGTTCTACGATCCTGCTGGGGGCTGGACTTAAAAGCCCTAACACACGTAGAGCGCACGATGTGCACTGTGTGTTTTTGTGTTCTCGTGCTTCTGGACGGCAGGTCAGGCTTTTTTAGCCTAGAGTCCGGGGCTGCCCGGCCTTTCTCCAACTGGCCAGCTCCCCGCAGCATTACAGGTACTATTGCTCCAAAGTTTTTTTACAAAGAGACATTGTGAAGCATATACTGTGTCAGGCCTGATCTAGAACTTGATTGACTTCTTTGTGAGATTGCCAGGAGTGTGGTAGTTGTATACCATAGCCTAGCCACATACTTGTTGCTACATAAAACTAATGGTAGTGTGACGTTGGATTCTTTCCTCGCCATAGCCCGCTCGATTGATCCGGACCAGCATTTTGCTTTATTGGGCTCTGGTGGCCCACAAAGACGTAATACTCTGTGAGTTTAAATTTCACATCACACCAAACCGCAGAATGCCTGTTTTAAATTGAGAAAGGGTTGGGCGGGGGGCAGGACGCTCCCTCCAAGGTGCAGGCTGACAGGCCAGAGAAGAGGGAAAAAATGGCAACACGACCATGCCACTACAAAGAGGCTCTTTAACAGCATTTTTTCAAAGTGCGCAAGCTGCTGTGAAACTTCCAACTGTCCCAGAAGTTACGAAACACTCCCTACAGGAGAGGTGTACATCTCATAACTCCCTCAACTTCTATGACATTGACGATAATTCTTTATTAGACCTTTGCCTATCTATCCAACAAAATATGGTTGCCGCAGAAGAAAACCTACCCATTCCAAGGGTGGACCCATTGGTCGTGAGTGCTCAAGTTATGAGTTTTGCTCCTACGATGACCTCAGCTTGACTATCGGCTTCCCCCAACCGTGTCATTGATTCTGATGGGGCAGTGCAAATTGAGGAGTTATTGGGCCTCATTACAAGTACAGAGGTAGCCATGCCGCTTTTAGCGGCATGGCTACCCCCATACCGGGTACCGGGTCTGGGTTTCTTGAATGGGGAAATACCGGGCCATTCCGAACTTGGAGAGCCCGGTATTTCCCCATTTGAGGAACCCGGACTCGGTACATCCCCATTCCCATTTTAGCCCCCAAGGTGGGAGAAAGAACAGGGTGCAGAGAGTATGGTTAGACTGAGTAGAGATGGGAAAAGTGGAGGACTAGTCAGTGGATTGGTGAAAGCATGGAACGAAGGAACTTGAATAGGGCACAATGTTCAATGGATTTCCCCATCGCATGAGGGCAGGCTTCAGAGTTGTGCAAGGATCCAGCGAAGTTGTATAGGTTCTGAGCAGCAACGTTAAATACTGTGCTGAGAAGAACAAAATATGAAGATGGCACCCCATGAGGAGGGTGGGGCAGTACTCCAGCCTGCCGAGGACCAGTTTGGCAATGAACGTGTTGGTTGAGTGAAAGGGTCTGGAAAAGATCCAGGGCTATGCTAATGTCGGGACTGTCAGGACTCAGGGCTTGCAAGCCTTTTGATTGTAGCCCCTGAGCTTCTATCCCATGCTACAACCAACAGACCTGTGGCTATAGCCCCTTCAGCCCACTCGTAGCAAGCACCTAAAAACCTACATGCTTGATTTTTGAACTTGTTCCACATCAAGGAGCACTCGGCTCCTCCCCCTCAGAGTCCTACATAAAACAAGGAAACCAACCACAACACCTTCTATTTGGGTGTCCCAGCATAACCAACTGTACTCACTGCAAAACTGCAGTGAGTACAGAACTCAGCGGCTCAACTTCTTTCAAAACTAGGGCACACAGAACGCATCTCACAATCTTCAATTTCATGTCACAGTCAAGGCTACTCATGGGATTAAACAATTGTTCCTAGATGATAAAGTAAAGAGACTGGACTCCACTAATACATGCACATCATCTGCACTCACCTCTAGTGATACCAAATGGGCAGCATCATTTTCCACACTAGCACCTCAAATTTGGAAATCTTTTCCTACACACGCAGGAGACATTTCCAAGCTACCCACCTTCAAAATGGCACCCAATGCAAGCCTCCTCCCACAATGATAGCGAGCTCTCTATTCCCATTCATCAGGAAAGCATTGAATAGACAGGAGAGAACAGCTCAGTGGCACATCCACTGAGCTTTGGAGACGCCTATTTTTGTAGTAAATACTACTTCAAATGTACTACTATTCAGAGTTCAAATTTTGTGACACTTCCTGTGTAGTCAATCATCCATAGATAGAATCCTATTATTTGCTTAAATTTCAATCACTTT
This sequence comes from Ambystoma mexicanum, assembly GCF_040938575.1. Taxonomy (NCBI): domain Eukaryota; kingdom Metazoa; phylum Chordata; class Amphibia; order Caudata; family Ambystomatidae; genus Ambystoma; species Ambystoma mexicanum. The sequence continues at coordinate 1,410,413,023 of NC_090931.1, read as the reverse complement.
TACACCTTCATTTTCAAGTTTTTCTTTATTGTGATCATTATGGCAGAAGCCCTTGCTGATGCATTTCGGACTGTGTCCTTCCTCAGGGCAGGTTTCTAAAAAACATTAACAGCTTGGGGTTAACTTCACCCCAAATACAATCAACTCACGATAAACAATACAATTTGCATTTATCAACATTCATAATCTTTCTTTTGAAGTGGTTCATGCCATCAGAATAACCCATACCTGCCAACTTTTTGTACACTTTCCTTATTGCTCAATTTCTTCAATTCACACACTGTTTGGCTGCAAACTATTTTTGTTTTAAACTCCTATGCCGCATCTCATGAGAGTAATCCAGGATTTATTTAGCTTTAGAGCTGCTTGTGATGATACTCATGGTTATTTGTACATGCAGAGATATTCTGGAAAGAAATCAACAATACCCTGCTTAACATCCATTTTAATGTGTATGCCCTTACTATAGTGATTGTCATCTTACTAGTTGACGCGTGTTACAAATAAATAAATAGACAAATCCTTATGCTGGCTTACGTCATCAGAGCATTGAATAGACACCTTGTTTTTCATTTACATTTTCCAAAAGGGAGACATTTTGTGCAAGTACGGAAAGGACCTGGCAGGTCGTCGGCAGGTCGTCCTTCGGTTGGAACATCAAACTTGTGCCTGTATATATAACTGCATAATGCTGTTTGTATATATCAAATGATTAGATACAACTGTAAACTTAGTGAACAAGTACTTAATTACATCAACGTTGAACTGTATTGTTACAAACTGCATCTGGATTCTTATATATCTGTTTTTGAAAATGTTTGCGCCGGGTGTTCTCGAGGAAATACTGTTACTGCGAGGTCCACTTGCATTTGCAAGTCAGGAGTGCTTTGTGGGAGTATGTCTACTGGTTCTACGATCCTGCTGGGGGCTGGACTTAAAAGCCCTAACACACGTAGAGCGCACGATGTGCACTGTGTGTTTTTGTGTTCTCGTGCTTCTGGACGGCAGGTCAGGCTTTTTTAGCCTAGAGTCCGGGGCTGCCCGGCCTTTCTCCAACTGGCCAGCTCCCCGCAGCATTACAGGTACTATTGCTCCAAAGTTTTTTTACAAAGAGACATTGTGAAGCATATACTGTGTCAGGCCTGATCTAGAACTTGATTGGCTTTTAGCGGCATGGCTACCCCCATACCGGGTACCGGGTCCGGGTTTCTTGAATGGGGAAATACCGGGCCATTCCGAACTTGGAGAGCCCGGTATTTCCCCATTTGAGGAACCCGGACTCGGTACATCCCCATTCCCATTTTAGCCCCCATAGGGCTCAATGTGAATGGGGAGGATGCTAACCACAGGCCTGTTAATGATGGGCCCGTTTTTAGCATCCTAGTCTTCTCACGGGTGCCGCTAAGGACGCCTGGTTTTACCAGGCGTCCTTTGTGGGTACCGCAAGCAGACCTGGTAATGAGGCGATAGAGGGTTAACGGGGCCGACAGCTCTACCGACACCGTTAACCCTCTACCGCCTTCCTCGTAATGAGGCCCATTATCTCTGGAAGCCTCTCTTAGCAACATTTCTGTTTTTGTGGAACTTCAGTCATTTATAACTTCTATTCAGTTTGCAATGAACATTCTCTTAAAGTTACGTGGCCGTATCCATGAAAATACTCATCAGCCCTCTAACAAAGTCAATTCATTGCCGGTATGGGAGACAGAGCCATCAGTAAACTCATCGATACTTTTAGCCCAGGGTGTGGCTGTGCCTTCTCCAACAGCAGTAGCGAATGATGCCATTACTGAAACTTTAGCAATCTATTTCTCAGGGAAGCAATGTCGTTTGGCAAGACAAGCAGCCGCCCGTAGCATTCCTTGCGAGGTGGCGGCCTCAATCCCAAACACGAATGTCCCTGTGGAGAAATGCAAAAAAGCTTGTAAGAAGGCGGTCCGTAGAAAAAAAAATGCTTTAGCAAAGGACTGGGCCGCCTAACGAGTTGGGTAATAGCCAACAAAATGGGAGACATATCCATTGTTACCATGGAACACCATGACAGTAACTCACCTGTTACCATGCCGCTGCCTCTGGCCAATTACTCTACCCCTTACGGGCCTCATAACATAATCCGCTCAAGTGCCCCAACATAGAAGGAGGCCCAAATTGAAAATGTGCCTTTCATTAGCATCAATCAAGAAAGCAAGCTTTGTGTTATAAAGAATATCAATCAGAAATCTCGTAATAAATGTCTGGCAAGGTCTGCCTTTTTGGCCTGTTTACACCTAATCCCACAACTTTGTTTGTTGATTTTTTTGAACCACTGAAGGTCAACAACGCCAATGTTTCGGCAATCCACTGTAAAGACAACTCTGCAAATATTGAAAACCACTGCTGGCTGCATGGGTTGAGCTTGATGTAGACTCTGATCGGATGGGTCCATCACTTCCAGTCAATATTGGAGAAATTGGTAGCGTTGCAGGAATAGAGCCCCTTTTACCGGCTAAAGACAAAGTCTAATTGTCGGACATTCAGGCAATGCTGAAGTGGCTGGCCGACTCTTTACCTAGTAGCAATGCACAAACATGAGATTGGACGCTCATATCCTAGAATACCTAGTGTTTTACGCATCTGTTGTCACCCTCTGGTTCACTTTCTTACATCTCCCACCATAAATGTCTTCTATTGCAGGAAACCTGGGTAACCTCATCTATCATGATGGATGGTTATAACATCCATCATTAATTTGGCAAGAAGGGCACCAAGGGTAGACCCTTTGGGGGCCTTGTTACAGGGGTTGTACACAGTTTGAAATCAAACAAAATCTGTACTTCACAACATGAATATTTATTGGTAGTTGAGGTTACTGTTTCTGCTGATGATCAGCATGATACGTTACTACTGATCAATGTGTATAACCCGCCTCGGGCCGCACAGGGGGAGCCGTTGCAATAGGAACTGAATGATCTTTTTGTTAACTGAGTGGCAAGAAGAGAAATATATCATAATTGGTGGTGATTTTAATTGCCATTGCGCTGGGGGCACTGGCACATCAGAGAATAGCAAATGGTTACCTAAAAGCAAAATGAAGCAAAGTAGCACAGACCAGGAGGGGTCCTGTTGGCTGAGGTTTTTCCATAGCTGAGAATTATAGATGCTGAATGGTCACACCAAAAGGGATTCTCCCGGGGGTCTATACCTGGAGGAGGGGAAAGGCCTGTGCCACTCTGGATTACATTTTCTTAAGCTGTGAAGTGGCACTGAAAGTGTTAGATCTTTGTGTTAGTTATAACATTTGGAGCGACCACAAAGCTCCTATTCTCAAACTCAGGGCCCCACCCACCAGAGCATTGGTAAAACCCCAGGGGTACCTGACGACAAACAGCACGGCTAACAAAATCAAATGGCCTGAGAAAAACATTATTAATGCCAAGCGAGCCATGTTCTGCATGACCTCTCTAGATCATCAGATTTTTCAAGAGATTACTTTGGTCGACATCGAGAGATGGATATTGTCCTTTTCTGGCTTGCATGCCACATCAAAAACAAGAGAACATAAGTCTCATTTAACTTGTGATGAAACAATTAGAGATGCTAGACGTAAGTTCTGGGGGATCTGCACAAAGTCAAGTTGGCAACGTTACATCAGGGGACTTATCGCCAGGGGGCAGGCAGTTAAAAAACTCTTATCACAACTGGCTCAAAGGGTGGCATTGCTCTCGTAAGATACTTTATGGCAACAGATGGTGACCACTCTTTGCGGAGGAAACTCCCACAACATATGGTCTCTTCTGGGTGAAGCAAAGGGATGTAAGAAGCCGACTTTACTTAATCCCCCATAAGTGAGCACTCATGGATGGCATTTTTGACCAAATGTAATTTTTCACTTTTGTCTTGTCAGTTTCCCCAGATAGACATTAAACCTAGTTTTCCCCCTTTTGAAGTATATATAGAAACATACCTAAACTCAAGAGTCTAATTCATCTAGTTCCCTGGGGCCAAAGAGTTTGGCAAATGTGGTACTGAAGAACAACCATCCATTTTCGTCATCCTTACTTAAGATCTTTTTCGATAAGGTGCTTTCAGAAGGTAAGATGCCTGACTCATGCCAGACGGCAATTCTGGTTCCAATACTAAAACAGGGTAACTCTGCTGGCCCTAGTAAATACTGTTTGCTTTCTATACTGGACTTTATCAGGAAGATTTTTGTCTCACTCGTTTTGAAGGAATTTCAAAGGTGGTTGGAACATAAGGGCATCCTGGACAAATATCAGTGTGGGTTCTGTCCCTATTATTCCACAGCTCACAATTTACGAATTGTGGATTCCCTGCGTACTCAGGCACACTGTCCAAATAACCCTCCTCTGTATGCTCTATTTATTGACTTCAAAGCAGTCTTTGACACAGTGTGTAGGGAACCTCTCTGGTATACATTAGAACTGCTGGGCTGCCCCTCCAGGGATATTATATTATCTACAATTATTCCATAGGAATGATACTGTGTATCTGAGATTGTATGCCAGGGGTACCATGACTATTCCTCTAGCCCAAAGATGTGGTGTCAATCAGGGATGTGTGGTATCTCCCCTGCTGTATAATCTGATCAGATCTTCCTCTGTTTTTGACACATACTCGTGGCTGCCCCCCAAAATCGACAACACACACTGTACAGTTTTGGCATACGCTGACGATCTGGTGCTAATGCATCACACCTTTAGTGGCATACAATGTTCAGCTGAGGCACTTTGGGCATATGCAGACAAACATGGCCTGACAATTAACAGAGAAAGGACACAGCTCATGTTATTTTCCGCCTACAGTTAGACCGTGACCATTTGTACAGGCCATTGAAATCCCATATGCCCCGCAGTACAAATATTTGGAGTTTGAATTTTTTTCAAGTCCAGGTTTTGTAGCAGGAAGGCAGCACAGCTGATAGCACTAAATGCACAGTTTTCTAAAAGAAGGGGTGGCTACAAGATGGCGGGAGCAAGACAACTGCATTTGCAGTGCCTGGTTCCTGCAGTTATTTATGGGCTTGAGTGCCTTCTCGAAATGGACCTGAAAAGGCTCCAGTTGGTGGAAGGTAGATTTTGGAGGAAGCTATTAGGGTTGGCCAACTGTATCCCAATGGCCATAATAAGACTGGGGTTGGGTATCTTATCTCTGAAGTCTCTAGTCCTAAAATAAAAGAGCTATCATTTATATTAAGATGTTGAACGGTCCATCTAAACCTTTTCTGCAAAGTTTGGGCAATGCAGAGCGCAGATTTCAGACGAAGTCTACATACAGTTCGAACATGAACATCCTTTTCCATAATATAGGATGGACCCCTAATTGGGGTGATGACCTCGCCAGCCTTAGACGCTCATTCGAAAAACCATTCACCTTTGGGACTGGAATGCAAATGTGACGCATTTTAGCCTGCTAAAAAGCTATTCATTTGTATCAGATGTGCTATGTGATTCAAGAAAGTGCAGCTATATTTGAATGTATGTCCATTTCGCCAGCTAAGAAGATGTATTCTTCTTTTGCGGATTAACTGGTTGCCGGTGCTGAGTGTCTTGGGTCCATCATTGTCCATCATCATGGAGCAGGAACGCTTCTGCTGTATCTGTCTCAATAAAACACACGATGAGACGGCAAAGCATGTCCTGACATAATGCCCCAGTTTGGGAATGGTTTATATCGATTAAATATTATTAAGATCCCCTATTTTGCAAACAACGTATTAACTAACACCTATTACAGGGGACTTCACATAGCATTATACAGAACCTTGAAGGTGGTAGACCATTTCTTGTTAACAAAGGTATAGAAGCTAGTGCCTTATGAATGGATCTCTCTTTTGCCTGGAGGGTATTGGGGCATAACAACCCTGGTCATTTGGGCATTGTAATTCCTACGTCTGGCTCTCTGTCTCTTGATATTGATATTGTTATCCTGTTTGCTGGTTTGTGACCTCTCATGTATTACAGTGTTTTAGCCCCCATTTCTTATGGTCTTTCTAGAGCTTCATATACATCATCTATGCTCATGTGCAATTGGCTTATGTTATGCTCATTATTAACACTGTATCAGACAGGCCTGTTTGCAATAGTAATTGAATGCTACCATTTATTGGTGCTCTGTTTGTTTTATTTGTGCTTGGGAGTTACATGTTAGAAGCATTATGTGATATGTAATATTTTTTATGCAAATGTTATTTTATTCTTCTATGATTAAATGAAGTCGAATAAAATTTGAATGTTGAATTTTGAATAATATATTGTTCTTTTATTTGTATGTGTAAAGTTTTAAGTTAAAACTACATCGCATTAAATAAATACAAAATGTGCAGCATAATCGTTTGACTGAATTGCATCAATAAACATACACTTATTTAATCCAATATCTTCTTTTCCTAACATATTCCTATTCAACTATTTGAGTATGTGAGTATCCATCAGAACCTTTGGTAACATGGCGATGTTCAGTCATGTAACTGCCTAATAGCAGTGGGTTAAGTGGGGTGCTAAATTGAGGGGGGCTCTGGTTAGGCCACTTGGCCTGTGTATGAGTGTACTTAGGCCACACCATCTAAAGAGAGTCCCCGCTTGCAGCCCTTCAATTGAAGAAAGCATTCTTCAAGGAACCCTTTAACCACATGGCTCCTTGAATGCAAGGGCTGCTTTCTGTGTGAACTGTGCTCGGTTAAAGGGCTTCCACTGCATGCTAGCTCTTTACTCAGAAACAAAAGGAGACGCTGGCCAACCCAGCCCTATTCTTGTTTCTCAATAAAGAGACATCCCACAGCAGGTTTAGACAAAGTGCTGCATCTGTAGAGGCATCTGGAGTTGAGGGCGATGTCTTTTCTCTGCCCTGGCTTTCCCCGGCCCACTTAAAGCCCTGCATAACAGAGATAAAGTGGGATACAGTCTCCTCTCATAAAGTCATGTGAATTATACCAACAGTCACCAAACTCATTTGTATCAGTGGCTTGGCCTCAAATTGTGATTACAAAGCATTACCTGGGCAATGACCTGCACAATTTATGTCTCTGATCATATATTAACTAACACACAGAAAGCATCTATTTCTTTTATGTTGTATTTCCACCCACACCTTCTGTTGCCAACGACATTCTGCTATCACGCACTGTAACCTTGAATTTGACCACCTCGTTGAGTTGTCTTCACAGCCCTAGAAACTGTGTTTCTGGAACTTACCTGTGAGAATATAACTAAACAAGAGTCCTCTATGCCAACATATCAACCAGGATTGCCTGAGGACACTCTCGAGCCCCTTGTCCATCCAACACTGAAGGAGGTCTTTTCTACAACTACTAGTACTGCACTGTAACACCAATGCACATGTTAATTTAACACATACTCTCCCAAATTATTTCTCCCAAAAAAGATTTCCTTTAAAGAAATATGATGCATGCACATGAATGTCAGCATCCAATTCTACCCAGTCCCGTCCCTTCTAGCAAATTCCTTTCCTGCTTGCCCCTTCTCTCTTGCTTCTCCAACGCTCATGCAGCAGACTACGGTCTGGGTCACCCAGGCAGCAGCACAATATGCCAGGGGCAAGGACTCAGGACTTTGATACTACTCTGGTGGTGATTTGGCGCTTTACCAATGCACCATAACATAGCATGACAACATGACACATATCACTCCATGAAGTATATGAAATGACATGGTGTACGGCCATCTTGGTGTCCACCTTCTGCTCATGCGCAGGGATAGCATCGGCAAAGTCACAGGCTCTCGCCTCCCTTCACGCAGTCTCGGTTGGCCTCTTTTGAGCCAGGCCACTGCTGGAAGAGGGGACTGGTTACAGAAACATGTTTAAATGTCTGTGTGAAGCTCTTCCCCCTGTCATGCATTGCTTTCAATGGGAGCCAAAACCATAAACGCCCCAGATTTGGAGAGTGCTATATTTAATTTCCTCGAAACATTTATTTTGTATTGTTTGATTTTTATGCAGTGCTAAATGGTTCCAAATGAAGAATCTGTTAAATGTAATTGTTTAGAGAGAGAATCTGTTCAGGATTTAATTTTACATAATCAGTGGAAACAGGCTCAAAAGAGCAGGAAGAGAATACACAGACATGTTGTCCAGCCGCTGCTCCACCCTTCTTTGGGTAGGAAGAAGGGATTGGGGCCAACTGAGACAACAGTCCTCTTAACACAAAGCCCTGTTCTGCATGGCCTGGATCTGGAATTCAACAGCTGGACATTGCTGTGTGTTGGGGTAGGTGTCTTTTGAGAGACATCTCTGCTGTGTGTTGCATGAGCCTGCATGATACCTGCCACTCTGAAAGATTGGCACAAGCCTGCAATGTCTCCAAAAATGAAGTCATCTGTGTACTGTGCATGTTATACAAGCCGGTAATTTCTTTAATAACTTGAGGTACATCACCAGCATGCACGGCATTGACTTGCAGGTTCTTTGTGAAATTAAGGGGTACAACCCATGTGTAGATAGAATGGGTCGCCAGGGGTGGAAGAGTAAACAATAATGCAAATGGCAAAAGTTTGCCTTATATCTTCGAACTTGAAATATAGATATGCTCTTCATGACTACATCATGTAAAGCGTGTGCAATCCCATAAAACAGCCGTTCAGAGCAGTGTCTAAGGCAAGTGGCAATCTCTAAGTAAGGAGAATTAGTTTTCTACTATAAAAGGACCAGACCTACATCTACCTGCTAACTACCACCTGCCTCCATTTTATTAGTTACATTACTGCACCTTAATTAGGCCTTAAGAACCCATTCCACGAGCTGGACTGGGTAGTAACAGCCCAGGACCTGAAGCAAGGGAACTTTAACGCGGGTCACAGTGCCTTTACCACATGGTCCAGCCTGTGGAACGGGTGATTAAGTGGCGTTAACATCCGATCCTGTGGGTCAGATCGAGTGTTTTCAGCCCGGGGCCGGAGTCCGCAAGGGCATTTAAAGAGGGTCCCCAGGCCGATAACACCTGATCCGACCTGTCAGAGAGGGTATTAAGGCCATTAGCACCCCAGGTTACAAATTGCAGTAATGCAGGGTGTTAAAAAAAGGCATTTTCATTCTTTGAATGGGACACTGCATGCATCCCGTTCAATGAATGAAAATACTGTCCCAAGATGGCCACCATGGATACGGACGTCAGGGATCGATACAGAGCCCCTCTTCCATTTCCATGGCGGTCACGGATTCGGAGCAGAAGCGCGGTGGCGGCAAAGAGGGTGTTGCCGTCGAAGAAAAGAGGTAAGTGGGGTGTAGGGGGTGTAGGCAACATAAAAATAAATTAAGGGAGGGTGGGAGAAAGATAGCACTGCGAACAGGGGAAGCAGCAGCCTCAAGGTTCCATGGAAAACGGGCTGAGATTAACTGTTTCAGCTCATGATCCAAGGAACCTGATTGGCTGCTCCCTCCACCCAGTGTTAATGCCTATTAGCAACCCAGGTTTTCAGTTTGTAAACCCAGAGTACTGATAGTAATGTCCCGTCCATTCATACAAAATACTTATGCAAGATGGCCAGCACGCATCTCAAGGGCAGTGCTCCAAATGGAGCCGCACTTTCATTCACATGGCACCCAGCCGGAAGACGGCGCGGCAGCAGCCGCCAAAGTGGGGGATCCGCTGCTGCTGAAGGAATCAGTTAAGTAGGGTTGGGAGGGATGGGAAAATAAAGGAGAAGGGAGGATGGCAGTAAAATGGCGGGGTGGGGAAGCAGACATCAGGTTTCTTGGAATGCAGGTTTTGTTTGTGGGATTCAGCCTGCGATCCGAGCAAACCAATTGGTTTACCCCCTTCCTGGGTTCGAATGCCACAAACACCTCAGGCCGCAGCCATCACTACTGGCCACCTGACCCCACAAATGCAGATGCCGTTGTCCCCCTTTCTCTGTATTGCTCCTCCTGTTACTTCCACACCATCCTCTCATTATAAAGAGCATACACTGGCGTACAGGAGAGCTAAATGTATCTGGGTTTAAATCTCTCCTTCTGCCTTCCCCGGGTTGTCCTGTAACATTATGTATTTGCCATTCGAGAGGGCCCAACCTCTATGTTTTATTCTGAAGATGAGTTACTATAGAAATTGAAAGACTGTTCTACTTAACAACAAACTTTTTAAAAGTCTGCTTCCTTAGAATATCATGGGTGCGGTCGTGATATTCCAGTGGCACACCTATCAGAACCAACATGAGCCTGAGGCATTGCCTGGGATGCCAGTACAGAGTACTCTACACATGCAAAGGTGCTGTCATAATATGCCACGTCATGTCATCTTCCATTACTATGATTATGGACAGCTCTGAATCACCCATGTAATAGTTTTAAAAGGCGAATGCTTCTCCGAGGTGCATTATCCCGGCCCACAGTTCTGAAGAATAATGTAAACAAGAGTAAAGTAAGAGGGGGGAAAGGTAGGGAAATAGTTCAGAGATGCCATAAGAGAGTTAGACAGGGCTAAATGCTTGCATTAGGGGAGATGTGTGTTGAATTATACATGGATATATGTTGATCATCTAATATACACAAAGGGGGTCCCAGGCTCATTTAGGGCCTCATTACGGCCTTCACGGAATGGGTTAACAGGCTCTGCTAATGGAGGCAGACCCGTTAAACCCGTTCCACGAAATTACGAGGTCCCCTCGCGGGACCCGGTAAGGATGCCTGGTAAAACCAGGTGTCATTACCGGGTCACGCGAGGGGAAGAGGGAGCTAACAACGGGCCGGTCGTAATCGGCCCGTTGTTAGCTCCCTCTCCCATTCCCATTGAGCCCTATGGGGGCTCAGATAGGAATGGGGAAGGTCCGGGCCCGGGTTCCCAGAGGGAGGAATTACCGGGCCCTCCGAACTCGGAATGGCTCGGTAATTCCCCATTCTGGAAACCCAGTAAAGGAGCCCGGTTTGGCGGCAGCCATGGAGCTAATAACTAATAGCTCCATGGCTGCCGCCAAACTCGTAATGAGGCCCTTAGAATTTTATGAGCTAGAGACTGAATAGTGCGGAATGTGTGAAGGGCTCAAGAGCATGCCTGGGTAATCTGGTAGATATGTAGACCTCATTTATTGGCAGTGTTTATTTGTAGGCAAATTCCAGAACAATATTTCTGGGGTTACAAGGCAACTAGGAAGGTGGTCTCATCGAAGAGAAGGATATGTGAGAGCTCCATGTTGTTGCAAGGGAGTGGGATGGACATACTTAGCACAAGACAGAAAGTATATAATGCTGTGTTGTGTATAGTGCTTCACATCACATTAAGGGTTTGTCACAGCACCGTGTGAGGTGCATTCACAGGTTCCAAACAGAAGACCCTTTCACGTGAACAGAGGGATTTAAACACTGAAACAAAAACAGCTTCCCCTGTGTTTTTTTCCAAGTAAAACTGTAGAGCCATGTGGAAAACGGGCCTAACTGTCATTACCAAATGAAAATCAGCATTTGAATTCACAAAAGAAGGAGGAATCGAAGATCACTTTCACATGGCAAACAGGATTTTTAAACAAGGACACAAAAACTGCTTGCACAGGTGCAGTTTAAATGTGAAAATGTATCACTGCTCACAGAAAAATGTCAGGGAAAAGACATGATGTGTAGGTTGACAACATGCAATGTGTATTATGTGTCACATACAAAACACCAGTGGCATTTGAAAAGCCACTTTGTTATCATGGACAAATGTCAGGCCAAGTCAAACCCTTTTGCTGGCTGTGGGAAACTTCACAAGAAGATCTCCCACTGCCAGTCTGGATGTTACATCTCCCATCCAATTACCAACTACAATAAAGTGACCGGTCGAAATTCAGTGTTCTCCAGACCTGCTGACACAGAAGGCATTGACTGCAGGAGAAGATCCCCTTGGCTGAAGTATGACCAATATGTGTGAACATGGGGGCAACAAATTCAAAGAGCAAGCTTCCAACACAAAGAGACTGATAAAAATAAACCTCTGAGTACAGGCTCACTGAGTGAAAACAAATGGCCGGAAGGCAGAATAATGGCCATTTGCCCCACATGAAGATTCACAATTAATCAAAAAGGTATATTATCCTTTAGTCCTTTTTCTCAGTAACCATAAGCTGTACTGATTTCATTTGTGTACCATGTTGTAGGTAATTTCCAGGCGGTTTTGGAGATATAAAATTCCTCCACCTGTGACTCGGGGGAACTGTAATCAATAGTTAAACTAGGTTTCTGGCTTATCTGAATTGATGGGCAGGTGGAGAATATAATCATGGATATGGGTAATAACTTACATATTCATAACTATTTTGCTTTTTATTAAAATGGCAGGAAGGTGCCACATGGCCGTGCTACATGGTATGGACCTGGTGGTCGGCTTCTCTAATTCCCCATGATTAGCTGAATCAGAAAATGTGTATATTATGGCAGTTGCTAGCAAAATTAGGAAGTTGTGAAACATAACTAGTTTTTACCAAAAAGTTGAAAGAGAACAAATGGGAATTGTCATATGTTGCTCCAGACCCCTAAACCCATCCTGACTTGGAGGATGGGTTTGGGAGGAGAGCGAAGGGTAACTGTCCAGTACTATTGGCAGGGCTTGTTGCGGGAAACTTACCCAAGATTGTAAAGTTGGTGGTTTTATCACTGCTACATAAGGGGGCTGTACTAGGAGGAGTGACAAACAGGGACAGGAGAGAGACAGAGAGGGCTGCTGAAACGTATCATCTAACAGCTGTAAGGAAACACCAGAGGAGATTGCTGAGAGTGCATCTGAGTGGAGCTGTCTATTTCTAGGAAGGCCTCAAAGTTGACTAGGGGTATGGTGGAGAGTGGGTGGCCATCTTTGAGAGTGGAGTGACCAGACCCTGCCCTATCTTTCCAGAGTTTCCTGAGATGCAGCTGGCTTTCCTACACTTAAAACAGAGGCTTTTTTTTATGTAAGTAGAACTTTGCCTTTATTGTGGGTGGGGCGGGGGGGGGGCAACTGTGTACATCCTTAGCCTATCTAACTAAAAATATTAAGTGAATTAATTCCCCATTTGGCAGAACACTACAGGGTGAATGTTAATAAATGGAAATGTTTGAAATTAACAAAGCTCACTTCCCAGTGTGTGCTGAAAATTATAGCCTATAAATTAATTGGGTGATCCTTGTTATCCTGCTGACCCAGACTTCTTCAAGGAAGAGGGCTGTTTTTTTTTCTTAAACCAGTTCAACCTTTTTGTCCAGCTTCCCCAACAGATGCCTTTCAGTGGAGGGGGGCTGAAATCCCAAATTACCCAAATCATTTACATTTTTCTGGCCAACTTCCCCAACACAGACCAAAGTAGGGGGTGGAGGGTAATCTGAAAAACAAACTGCTAATTCACCCTGTGTTTATTTTAAATTAAAAGTGTGGGCAAAATCATAATTGACATATGTATTTGTACCAATCTTGAAATCCTGCTGCTAGCCTTTTAAACCCACAGGAAACTCAAAATCGCAGAAAACGTCATGGTAATTGCAGTAGTTATTGATCAGTGCAATTATTTCTTGAAGTGAAATGTGCAGAAAGTGAAGAATTGTGATTGTGTTCTTTTCAACTCACTTTTGTGATTTATTTATGCTGAGAGAAGTTGATTGAGTTGTGCCATGGAAAAAGTGGTGTTTGACATGTTTGTGCTAATTTCTATTACTTTTATTTAAACAATTATCAATATATTTTCTGTACACCAGCCTGGTTCTTGGCTCATTGTTAGCTCAGGGGAGAGGGACCCCACCAGGTTGATATGTGTTTGAGATAGGGCTAAAGAAAATAATCTGTTAAACAGTGTGTTGCGTCACACCTTAAGTGGGGAAGGAATGAAATCCCTGAGTTGTGGGTGTCTTCTCAATAAACCATTACAACTGAGGAGAAGGCAGGGAATCTATGAGGCAGCATGTCAACAAGTAAGCACAAGTGTGGCCAAAAAGCAGCAATGAAGGTCCTCTGAGCTCTGAATGGAAGACATATACAGGTTACCAGCGAGTGGTTTCTAAGAGCGGGACTGGGATTTTAACCTGTTTTGCACTGGATTGTCTTCCTTCCATAACAAAAGTGTTGCCCCTGAGCTATCCTCCCTCCTCTGCCCTGACAGCAAGTATTTGAGGATGCCTAAATTCTTGTGGATACTGGGCCCCTAATAGGCTGTTCCTGGGATCCTCTTGGAATAATCTCCATATACACCACACCTTTCCAAATCTGTTCCTGTGCTGGAATTTCCTAATAACTTTAACAAATGGCCAAGTGCATGTGCAGTGCTTGAGGGTACTACCATGTTATGCCAGTTGTATCCTCTGTCACAGATGGCCTAAAGAGCATGCCAACTCACAGAGTTGTTTCAAGGGTTTTTTATAAACATTTCTTGACAGGGCACTAAGTGCTGTCTTTCACTCTCTTGACTAGACTAAGCAGCTTCCTCACTAACCCAGGTGCCCCTACTCTCCAGGTTATGCTCCAAAGTCTATCAACCTCTACTGCCTATGTTCTGCCTCGCTGTCATTGGGGACCTTATCCGTCTATGTTCTCTCTGGGACTTCCTAGGCTGGACCTATACTACTGTGAAAGTTAGTTCCAAGGGTTTGAAGGGGTGTGACTTTCAGACACGCAAGCCTCACTCTGTCTCCTTTCTTTCATGTCCTGATGTTCCACTTCCTATCTCTCAAATCTGTTGTATTCCCCTCCCACTTCCCCCCTCCTTTCCACTCCACCCACCTTCTCCCCTGGTATTACCTTCTTCTGACCCTCCATTGCTTCTCTCTCTTTCTATGCTCTTCCTCCACCTTACAATGTTACTCTCTCCTACCACTTTCCCTTCCACACTCTACTACTGTTCTCCCCACTCCATGCCACATTTACCCTGTCCTCCCCACTACACTACTACTCTCCCCTCCCCTCTCCACTACTCTACTACTCTCACCTCTCCACGCTACCACTAGGGTTGCCTCACCACGCTACCACTACTCCCAATCCCACCTTCTACTTAGTCATTATCCTTTCACTCCCTAAATCAACTTCTCTACCCTTACTCACCCTTACTCACCTTACATACAGATTCACAACTCAGTACCATTTGCTCTCATTAAACTAATGATTCACCTTCTCTCCAAAGCACCTCCAGTCCATCATCCTTCCTCCATCCATTCTCTTGGTTTCGCACCTGCTCCTCCTGCCCCTCCGATCCTTTTGCAAACAGCCAACACCTTCCTGTTTCCTGTGCCCTTTCTATTCATTCCTTCTTTCTCCCATTGCACTTCTTCCCCAAAGGTAATCTATCCCTCCCTTCCCTGTCTGGAAGTTGTTATGAGCACCACAGTTAATAAAAAGGAGCTAACAATAATTTGGGTGAAGGGAAGGAAAGCATGTGTCTCTGTCCCACAGGAGGAGGTGTTTCCCCCACGATGGATAGGGAGGAGCTATCCTCGTGTTGTTCCTTGGTGCTGGTTCATGGGCTTAGGACACCAGCATCGCCAGTTCTCTGAGTCAGCACAGTCTTCTGCCTCTGCTGGGCCTAGTTCATAATAGGGCCAAGATGCAGCATCTGCAGGACCCAGGCAATATCGGGCATTGTATTACAAAACACATGCACCTATCCAGTCTGGAGAGACTGTGCGACTGGCATTAGCAAGGGAAAGTTCAACACTGGAAGTACCCGTCTTTTAGGAAGAACCTCCAGCCATACAATGAGGCATGCTGGAACCTTTTGCCTCCCTTGCATGGTGCCTGTAAAGCAGGGGGAGCTAGACCATGCAGTGATGGTGTCCAACATAAGGAGGCACATAGTGACCCACCATCCTTTCCTCCTGAAGGTGGCTGTGCATTCAGGAAGGAATGAGTCAGTCATGGGAGTGGCCACAAGGTAGGATCCCAACTCACAAGAATGGCAGGACCCTCTGGCAGCGGGTATACACTTTAGTTGGCAGTTGCACCCTGTGAGAGAGCCCTGTAACTTTAATGGGTATGATATTATATGATTGGTTATTTATAACACACTTAATACCCAGAGGTTTCTAAGCGCGGACCCGGGGATCGAACCTGTGTTGCTGTGTATCGTCTTGCTGCCAAGGTGAGCATGTTGCCCCTGAGCTATCTTCCTAATCTATGCACCCTGTGAGAGAATTGGTCACTGCACCCTGCGAGAGAGCCATATAACTTTAATAGGCCTCTGCACCTTGTCAGAGTTCCTGAGATTTGTAGTGGGTGGCTTCACTCTAAGAGAGAGCCTGGCAGCTTTGGTAGGTGGCTGCCCCCTGTGGGAGAACATGAGAAATGTAGTGGAGGTCTGCACCCTGTAAGAAAATGCAAGAACTTTAAAAGGTGAAGGCACCGTGCGAGAGAGCCTGAGCACTGAAGTGGCAGGCTGCACCCTGTCATAGAGCCAGAGACATTTAGTGGGGGACTTCCAACTGTAATAAAGCCCATAAACAGTGTGCAGGCTTTTGAAGAATAGGATTCTAAAATATTTTAGGCAAAATAGGTAAAGGCATGTGTAAGCCAGCAACATAGGTGGACCTCTCAGTCAATCTTGCAACTATTTGTGTCCTAGCCACATGCACCACAAGATAACCCTATCCACTTTTCATTGTCTGGCTCGTTCCAGTTAATACATCATTGTCATCAACAGAGCTGGTATGTTGGATATGGATAGAGGTTGTTCCATAGTCTTCTTCAATGAACTGACATTTGCACCTAGGAAAGGGCCATCTGCCAATAAGATGGATGGAACAGTGGGAGAGAATAGACATTCTTTGCTGACTGCTTCAAGCCCCCTGAAGCCCGTCACCCGCGTGGCGCCATTTTTTAACATTTTTAATGTAGAGAGGCAAAAGGGAACCTCTCCCTGTTGCCTGTCTGCCCTCCCTCCCCCCAAAACAATCCAATACCCTTCCCGACCCCTTGTGCTCCAGTCCCAGCGCTCCTCCCATCTCCCGCCTGCAGCCATAGACATGGAAAAGAGACTAAGTCCCTTTTCTCTATGGAGGCGGACATCTTTTTTTCATTGTTTTCACTCAGGAGATGGGCTTGGGCTGACGGACCATTACCGGCCATTTGTATAAATGTCAATTGTTGAAAATGCTTAATTTTAAGGCATCTGCTGTGGTTAGAGGCACTAGCTCTGGCTTCACTAAATTCTCTCTCAGACTTTGCACTTGCAGGGGGCAGCTCAGTGATTCAACAGCCTCTCACACAAGTACTGCTGTCCAGGCGGACTCCTTGCTATAGCAATACTATACTGATTCATCATCCCTTCCCACTGGTGATATGTCAGGTCAATAGACATCAAGCATCTGTTCAGCAAATGGCACACGGCCTGTTCAGTTCATGCCCCATCTGCATTTAAGATAAGAGTTATTGGGCAGGGTTTCCTACATCATCTCGTTCCTGCTGCCTGCCCCTACACTGTTCATGAAGCTTCCAAGACCTGCTAGTGATGCATCGGCCATTAAAGCCATCAGTTTGAGCTTAACATTCCCTTGGTAGTTTTCAGAATTCGGCCATGTTGATTTGCTTCCTGCTTCCTTTCCACAACTGATGTTTCAAGCAAAGAAGCAAAGCATCCTTGAGCATTTGCACAGTTGTCTCCGGCTAATGATGTTAGTTGCAAATCCTCCTCCCCTAACACATTCGAATCAAAAGCATCAATTTCAAACGGCGAAGAAATCTCCTTGGCTATTGCTGTGATAAAATACTTGATGGCTATTAATATGATTCAATCATAACAATGTTATTAACCTGTCATTGTATTTTTTTTTTTTTTTTTTTTTTTGTATATGGTTTACAAAAAACCTTTACAAATAGAACAAACTTAAAAATTGAGAACAGAATAGTAAAAGAAAGGACATTCATTGTATTTAAATTTAAATTCACTAATACATAGACTATTAAAACATAGGTCCAAGTTCTAAAAATTCAGATTGAATAAGAAGATAAATGCCCGCTAAAGAAATACGAATTTACAAATTTACATAAGTTGCAAAAGTTTGCAAATTTTGCAGAAAGGGACAGACAATAGATAATCAACCGGTTTCAGATTTAAAATTTGATTGTCTAAGATTAATCAAATCAATACAGAGTGCTAGTTACGGAGAATGACAAATAGAATAAATGCAAGGTATAAAATATAAAATACATTGCTCATATTAAAAAACACTGTGCTCGTATAATAAAAAATTCATAGTTCCAAAAATAGGAGCAGAAATCAGACCAAGGGGGCATATAGGTCAAGTGCTCTGATAAAACCCGCCACAGCCAAACCAACCTTGGTGTTCGAGATTGAGAGACATTGTGACCAAATCAAATTGTCTGCCCCCAATCGCCCCATAACATTAAAAATGCCTAGATATTTGTCCCTTAAAGAAGTCAAAGCCTTGCAGTCAAGAATGAGATGCCGAGAAGTTTCAGTGACCCCCAAAAGTTTGCAAAAACGACAGGTGGGATCCAAATCAGAGAGCTTCTTCCTTTTACGTAGGACTTCCCGAGTGGGAAGAAGATTCCATCTGAGTTTAATAAGAAGAGAGCGGTAATGTCTATTAGGAAATTGGATCAAAATAAAAGACATCACACCTCTCTTCTTATGATCGAATTGAAGATCACTCAGTGAGGAATAACCATGAAGTTTTTCGATAGTATTGCTCCAATCATGGCTGAAGAGAGACTCCTTTACCTTATTAGGGTTGGTAAGTAATGTATCCCTGTCGGAGGATATGTCCATCAGGGTCTTATCGCAGAGAGTGGAAAAAAGATGGAGATATATGTTATGGCCCGAGTGTGTCTGGGAAAAAATCATGTGACCCACATCAACATATAAAGTATCAGGTCTAGGGGAAAGCAAGGCTGAGAACAGTGAGAGAACCCTCCAAAGAATCCTAGCTCGTAGAGAAACCAGACCCAACTCATATCTAATAGCAACAGTAGGAATTGAATTGGGCAGTTTTAAAACTTTCCTCCAGTAGATACCTTCAAGAGAGTCCCAAAAGGGCAAAAGTGTAAAGTAATGGAGTTCCATACCATACAGTAACTTTGGAGTCACCTTACCCTTGAAAAAGTCTACCACAGGTTTGAGGGAGAACATACAATATTTATTCTCTAGAGTACGTGATTGGGAGATGAGAGGGAGCATGTTCTGTCTAAGAAATCGTCTCAGTTCTATCACCGATGGTTGGGCCAAGATCAAAAAGCCTAAATAGACGATTTTGTTAACTCGAGAAATGTTTGCTCCCCCCATTTTCCATACTTTGTTGTTTCGGGTTCTCCCCTTTGAAAATTCCATGATACGTGTTTTACCAGGATTGATCTTCAGCCCATTAAGCAATGCGTACTGTTCAAATTTAGACAGGAGCCTCTGCAGGCCCACTTTGGTCTGGTCGAACAAGAGAAAGTCATCGGCATATGCCAACCATGAGAGTCTCAGGTCCCCAAGTTTAGCACTCACCATGCCTGCATTTTTCAGGAAGTTATCCACATCAGCCAAATAGAGGATAAATAGACAGGGAGCTAACGAGCAACCCTGTCTCACCCCAATACGCGTCCTAATCCTCCTAGAGAGAGTACCAGCCAAGTCGAGCCTGATGTGTACCCCCGAGTTTTCATAGAGGGCCATAATGAGAGAGAGGAGACCCGCCGGGATGCCCCATTTAGTTAATTTTTCCCATAATCTGGATCTAATGACCAGATCAAATGCATTAGATAAGTCGATAGAGGCGACATACAGAGGACCATCAGATTTTCCCCAAGAGGAGGTCTGAAGGGCAGTTATGATAAGACCATTAAGATTGGTAGAGTGGCCGACCCTGAAGCCAGTTTGGTATTTGGGGAGAATATGATTGTCCCTAATCCATATGTTAAGATGGGAGAGGAGCAAAGAAGCAAAAAGCTTACAGTCCGCGTCTATAAGAGAGATCGGTCTATAATTCTTTACCTCGGAGCGTAAGCCTCTCTTAAAGATTGGGACAATATGGGCCGTATGCCAACTCATAGGGACCTTCCCGGAATTTACTACATCCTGAAAAAGCAGGAAGAGTAGATTGGCCCAAATCTCGGGCTCGGCTTTGAATGTATTGTTCGTGAGGCCATTTGGGCCTGGCGCCCTAGATTTCTTAGCCTTAGAAATAAGACAGAACACTGTCTCAAGATCAAAAACTGGTTTCCATGCGTCTTTCGAAGGGTAAGTCATCAATACATCCGAAGCCAAGTCTTCCTCCCCAATATCAAACAGTGTAGAGTAATACTCAAACCATTTAGCCTCTGGAATTGCATTAAGCTGATCAGCCATCAATGCATTATCTAGGCTGGAGACCGAAGCCCAGAAAGCCCTCACATCTCGTTTTATTAGTACTGCAAGCATATACTGTGCGTCATTTTGGATCATAGTAATTTTTCTATGCTTACAGTAGTTTTTGTATTTTTGGCGAATGGTTTTAATTTTTGTTGTTTTATCTGCCCAATCCGTATCTAGGGCTTGGACATCCCTAATAAGTTTCTTGGTAAGGGCCTTAACATCGGCCAATTGTTGGTCGAAACTATGATTGTGAAGTTTTTTGGAGACTCCTTTCCTGAGCTGGCCATAAATACTGCTCTGTAAGGCATTAAGAAAACTATCAAAAGAAGAGG
This sequence comes from Ambystoma mexicanum, assembly GCF_040938575.1. NCBI lineage: Eukaryota > Metazoa > Chordata > Amphibia > Caudata > Ambystomatidae > Ambystoma > Ambystoma mexicanum. The sequence goes on along the minus strand of NC_090931.1, from coordinate 1,410,392,463 downwards.
TGTTAAAGACTGCTATTTTCCAGCAGAGCGAGGTGTGGTTAAGGGAAGAGATCAGTTTGTTATTAAGAATACTGATGTTAAGAGGAGACCACCTTATCCCTGTCCCTTGGCTAACAGTATAAAGCTGAGTGGGTCCACCCTCCGGCAGAAGCTTAATAAAGAAGGGGCATAGAAATTGAACCCGGAGAATACCATGGTCACTCCATGAGTTGAAGGACACCTCGACATTAGAAGAAAATGGAATCAAAGAATGGTCGACAAAGACGTAGTCTAAGGTAGAAGATGAGGACGATCTACGCCAAGTTGGGCAGGAAGGATTAGTAGCATCAAAATGGCTGTTAAGACAGGTTAGGCCAGTTGAATCCAGGGCCAGATTCCAAGATCGGCCCCATGTCAGTTGTAGTCCTGTACGTGGATCGTCTTCCATAACCAAGCCCAAGTCATCATAATTGGACTCCAGACAGAGAGTACAATCTGAATTTAGATCGCCCGCCAGAATGAGTTTGCCCATGGGGTGCAGATATCTCCAGGCAAGGATTGTATCAGTTAGTTTCTCCAGAAACAATTCGAGAGGAGAAATTCCCATATGCCAATAAACATTGACCAAGAGAAAGTAACAATTAGAATCCGGAAAAAACACCTCTAAGGCCATAAAGCCGAAAGGAGTATCCGAAAGCTCCCTGGCAACAGAACCAAAGGAGGTTCTTACCCCTATAATGAGTCCCCCCGATGCGCGGCCTCCCAGGCTAGGTTTGGCACATTGAGAGAAAATATCGAATCCATCGAGAACTGGAGTTGAAAGTAGCCAGGTTTCTTGGAGAAAAAAACAATGCGAAGCCTTAATCACGGCAACCGTTTCTAGGTTCGTGAACAAATGAGAATTACCTCTAGAGTTCCAAGAAAGAAAACCGAAGCTATATGGAGGGCGAGCCTTCGAAGAAAATTCTAATTTAGCGGGAATTAAATCATTTCCATAAACCTGCAGTGACATGTGCCCAGCTCGCGAAGTCTCCATTGGATTTGGGCAAGAAATGCCTCCGTTGGGGAGGGGGAGTTCTTTCTGGATGGTAAACCATTGTAAGATTACCTCTATATTCAACGCCCTCTCCTTTATTTTTGGCAAGTTGAGAAGAGTCCACTATTTTTACTTCAAATCCTAATTGCTTCAACCCTTCCATATGCCCCATGATCAGGTCCAAAACTACCTTCGATCTAAGAATAATATTACTAACATCTACACGATCATCGAAAGGGAATAGAATGACATCTATGTCATAGCTAGAGACAAGCGAAAGCGAGGGAAGTTGGTGAAAGATTTTAAGTATATTACCCCGATTTAAACAGATTGGTATATCTTCGCCCCAAAGACTGGAGAGCTGTAGAACATCACCAGAAACTTTTGTTGTTGCAGAGACAGGTAAAGACTCAGTAATTTTTTTGGTAAAGTGACCCAGCGGGTCAGCCGCCAGATCACAGCCCCTCGCCCCTCTTAGTATAGTCCTATTATGGTTGACATTTGGCCCTAATGGAAATCTTTCCCAAGATTTAGAAACGTTCTTATTATGGGCAAAGTCAAACCCAGAGGGGATCGCTTCTCGAACCGCAGACATGCGCATATTTGGCATGCTGAGAGAAGCATGATTAAAAGGGGGGAGAGTCGATAAGACACTGTCTGACCGATCAGTCATATCTCCATCCCTCTTAATGCAATCCATATTAACAAGGGGCTCCTCAGGAGCAGACAAGAGTGCCGGTTCAGAAGAAGAGAGCCGAGTAATAGGAACCTCGTCCTGTGACAAGCTTACATTTGGATTAGACACTGTCACCTTGCTGAACTTGGGAACAAGTAGCGACTGAAATAAATGTTTAACCATATCAATGTTAACCATATTAACAGTCGGCGTAGTTAGAGAAGTGTCCGGATGATTCAAGCTATTTCCAGAAATAGACTCCAGAGACATAGAAGGAAGAATTGCTTCTGGGGCAGAGTCCTTAGCCTCCGTTGCAACAGTATCGATTGGCAATGTTACAGGGTTAATACTAGTAGATGCTGGTACGGTAAGAGGTGTTATCCGAATGCTAGAAACTGCAATTTCACCAATACCAACAGTCCCTGGCCCCGCATCTATAGAGGCAGGGGTATTAATCAGCGTACCCACCGCATCCGATGAAACAGATGCAGGTGGTAAAATAGGTGGGATATTAGCGGTATCCAGAGTGGTCACATAGATGGGAAAGGGGATTGGTTCAACAGAATTACCAGTCCCCTGTGGAACTAAAACAGTGGTTGAAGGGACTAAAGAGTTTGCCATAAAGAGGTTTTTGAAAAATTGGTTAGTATACGAAGTAATCTTTTTAACATTCTTCTGATTTTTTGTTTTCTTCATTTGTTGGCTAATTTTCCTTTTCTTTCCTAGACCGGGGAGGACTTTTGGACCGGAAATTTCCTCTGGGGGCTCAGAAGAAATTGCTGCGTTCTCAGGAGTTAGGATAATCATGTTTTCTCCTGAGGATGCAATATGGTCACCTTTGGAACGAACGGCCAACTCTGCAGTCCCACCCGCACATGAACGGTCTTGTATAGGGGGTTTGAGGGATACCACTGGCAGATCCTCCTGTACTTTGTCCACTCCTCTTTCCATAGAGAATACAGTCGGGACACTAGGAAGTATATCTGTAAGGCCATCAACCTCTCGCAAACCAACAGAGGCAACTCGGGGAATCATAGGGGAAGGGCCCCGGGAAACAAGATCCGGAGATTGGAGAACCGGATGACCCAGGGCCGCATTGGAGACCACCCCTAAAGTAATTACCGTGGTCCCCGTAGGCCCCTGATGAAAATCGTGTGTAGGGGCCAAAGGTAGATTGGAAGGGGTGGGGTCAAGGCCTTGAGTGGTCAAAAATTCGTTTTCTTCTTTAATAATTTTTACTAAATCTTCAAATCTATCTAGGCCCTCCAGCCTAGAATATATTTCGGAAAGTATACGTGAGTGGGATCTAACCTCTGACCAGATGTTGTCATAGAGACTCACAAAGGAACTCAAAACCATATTCAACGCAGAGATAGTTGGATGGGAGAGTTTAATTCTATCATCAACATCTTTAAGGGTATGATGTAGAATAGACTCACTAGGCAGATCAGTTTTGTAGTCCGGAAGAAGACCTCTCTCTTTTAACCAGTTTTGTTTTTCAGTATACTCGTCAATAAAGTTGGTGAGATCCGAGGGGGAGCCTGCCAATGATTCATCACAAATTTGTTGTGTTACATTATTTGTTTTGTTAAGACGGGAGTCCAAGTGGCTGTCAGCAATTGCCTTATCTGCACATTCTATAATACTGATATCGTCAATATCATGGACTGAGGGATCTTCAATATCCAGTTTCTTAGCTACGTTAATTAAGTTAGTATGGGCCGGGGTATATACTGAAGGAAGAGGGTGAAGGGATTTAGCCAGAGTGCTAGAAACAGATTTCTTACCAAAAAAATGTGAGATGTTTTTCCCCTGGATTGGATTACCCTGGGTACCTAGATTAATTTTTATTTTTGATATTGAGTTACGAGATTTGTTGAGAGGGGTTTTGAACGGCAAAGAGATCCCTTTAGGGGAAAAGGGAGTTCCCACCACACTAGTAGAAAGATTAACGTGTAAAGAAGATGTGTGATTAATATCACTGAGTAATGCTTTGGGTCCTAAAGAGGGTTGAGTGAGAGAGATAGCAGCGCTCCCACTGTCCTTCTTCTCTAATGGTTGAGTTGCAGTAACTTCTGATTCACCCACCATAACTGGGGGTATGAGCGTACTAAGATTCAGAGAGGCAGTCGTTGGGAGAGAGATATTAGCCAAAGGGTTATTGTCATGACCCATGTTGCTTTTAATTTTTGAGAAACTGACCCCAACCAAAAGATTGGAGGCAAGAGTAGCAGCTAAACGTTCTTCCTGAGTATCTATAGAAATGTCATGTATTCCATTGAAAATACAGTTATTATCAGCTGGATTACGTGGAGTAATACCCATAGCATTGAAGACCTCAGACCTCTCTCTCAGATGAATTTGGGCCTGGGCTATGTTCCTTAAAAGGAGAGGGTTATAATGAGCCTGAAGTGGAGCATCATCAGAACTCCCCATAGCAATAGAAATGGGGGTTTCTGGCACAATAACTGTAGATGGCATGAAGGGCATAGTGACAATGGGCGAAGGGGACAAAGGAAGTGAGACCTCCATAGCAGTCTGACTTCTAAGTCCCTTACGTGTCATTCAGATAAAACCTCAGCCCAACAGTAGGCAGAGAGAGAAAGAAAATAAGAGTTATGCCAGAGAAGGTACCCAAAATACACTGGAAATAAGCCTAGATGTCAGGGGAAGTTAGACATAAAGACACACATCAAAAAATACTAGGCAATTTTAAAATTTTAGAAGAAATGCAAATATTAAAAAATGGCACAGATAGCAAAAATCAATCTCTGTAAAACCAGCACATTGTCTAAAAACCCTATGAAGTATATATATAACCCAGTATTAAGAGAGAATTAGAAATAAAAAGCAATGTTACACACTCAATAAAATTAAAGTTTTAGTAAATGAGTTGTGTCAGCATAATAGTCATTTATTGGGAAGGGAACGCCCGACGGCTTGTGGAGCTGCCAGAGTCCGACTCTCCACCCCAAACCCTCGTAATAGGAGTACGACTTCAGTTGGGTTGGCTTGGGAAGGCCCAGGACAGAGTACTCACAGATCACAGCCAAACAGCAAAACAGTATCTCCAGCCCTTACAGTCTCCAGGGCTTAACGCCGCAAGGGTGGCTGGGCGCTGGTTTTCAAAGCGAATCCTGTCACGTGATTGGTCACGTGTTCCGCAAAAGCTCCGCCCCCTTGAGGAAGCGGCCAGCAGCAAGAGCAAGGCTCGCAGTGCTGCTTGAACAACAAACTCGCTTAACACAGGAACGAGTGTTCAGGTAAGTAAAAGCACCTTCCCAGTATCAAGAAACACGCCGCTCGGGCGGCTGGGCGCTGGTTTTCAAAGCGAATCCTGTCACGTGATTGGTCACGTGTTCCGCAAAAGCTCCGCCCCCTTGAGGAAGCGGCCAGCAGCAAGAGCAAGGCTCGCAGTGCTGCTTGAACAACAAACTCGCTTAACACAGGAACGAGTGTTCAGGTAAGTAAAAGCACCTTCCCAGTATCAAGAAACACGCCGCTCGGGCGGCTGGGCGCTGGTTTTCAAAGCGAATCCTGTCACGTGATTGGTCACGTGTTCCGCAAAAGCTCCGCCCCCTTGAGGAAGCGGCCAGCAGCAAGAGCAAGGCTCGCAGTGCTGCTTGAACAACAAACTCGCTTAACACAGGAACGAGTGTTCAGGTAAGTAAAAGCACCTTCCCAGTATCAAGAAACACCTGTCATTGTATTCAATAATCACTTTCGAGTAACATTTGGCTACTGTTTTTATACAGTTGTGTACATTGGACCTCCTGTGTGATAATTTTGTGATTGTATTTGCAAGGTTACTAGCTTAACCAAGTACCAGTAGATAGCCAGGCAAGGTTAAACCAGTGCCTTAACAGATGAGCCGCATCAACATCACGCGCCAAGACAGGCCCCCTACTCTTGTTGGTCAGGTGTAGCTCAAGCAGGTACACCAGAGAGAGAACCTCACTCAGGGAACCATTGTGATGACTTACCGACTTGGTGGACTCCTCCGAAGTTCCTAGTTCAGAGCAGATGTTGGAGAGCAGCTTCAACTGGTGCAGTGTCAAACATGCCCCATTGAGAGCTCTGCTGCGAGAGCTCCAGACAACCGTGATGGCATCTCATTGCTAATGCAGCTATCCAACAAGTGCACAATAGTTTCAATTGATTGGGCACAGGTCTTGCAGTAGCAGCTTGTGGTACAACTGCAGTTGGTGCAGTACATGTAAGCCCGGCTGAAATGGGAGCTGAACTTCTGTGTCACAGTGACAATTACATCCACGTGCTAGCAATTTCTGATAAAGCTTGGGACCATAGATGAAGCATATGTGTAAATTCAGGAAAATGCACTCTCTTGCCAGTTTGTAAGATATCTGTGATGTGTGATCTACTTTCTGCTGCAAAAAAAACCGAAGTCGCAAGGCCTTAACCACTTTGCCTCTTCAACCTTCCACGAGATGTCAACTCCCAGGGCTTCCCCCACAAAACACTTGCATGCACAGCATTGCCTGGTCCTGAACTGCATACACCTGCTGATACCTTGGATTAATTTGGCTCCCCGGTTAACCGGAAGACGAAGGAAAGGGCCCCTAGTGTGCTGTGATGGCCATTTAATCAATGATCTGGTAACTGGTCCAGGTCCACATGTCCATGGTGAAGTTGATTGTTTGGTTCCAGAGAGTGCTATAGTACCAGTTCCACTGTAGCCACATGCTATTAGTATAATCAAGGAAACACCTTTGCAAGAGAGAAGACTTTGTATGAGAAATTCCCAGTGGAGATTCACTTTTTCCATAAACCACCAGAATCCGGGGTTTTTCATGTAGGTAAGAGGTCTATTTCCAACATTATAGCCAGGTGGGCATAGAACAGATGCTATCTGACATGATGTGTGAAATGTTTGACCAGGCACAAATGTTGGCAGGACTCTGACCTCATACAATGGGGATCACTGCCACTATGCAACATTATAGTATGAGAGATTGTTCTTGGTGCCCCATTCCCAAGTACAAATCCAGAACTGTAAGGAGTAATTTTTGGTGCGGGTATGCTGCTCATCCGATGGTATGGGCAGGAGTGTGTTTCTCCTTCTAATCTTTTGTAGTCATGCACAGTATGGTGCAGCTGGATATGTGGCTGCATATATGTGGTGACCATGTGGGTCCCTTGCTCCCTTTGGCACACCTCCATCTGAAGAAGGATGGCTGAATTTGCTTGCTGTTTATTCTGTGTTAAGTATTGCCAAATCTTTGAGATTTATTGTGGGTTTGCAGCACACATGCTTGACTCATCTGGCCGTAATGGTGCGCTTTGGTTTTCTGGATGCCACATTATGAAATGACGTGCTTTCTGAACTGAGACAGGCAGGCTCCTTCCCAAATGACAGTCAAGATTCTACTGCTACAACAGTGTCTGTATCTGAGGTGCCATTCTCCTCCTCCACTTCATTCTCACTAGTTTCCAGCAACAATACAGGTTCCCTTTCTGGAATTTTATGATTTGTAAAAAATGGGCCTCATTCTAACTTTCCAGGTATCCTGGCGGTAGAGCTGCCAGGATACCAGCACATGTTGTTACTGTTTCCGGCACCTGGTCCGGCGGATTATGGGGGCTGGAATGCAGGTGTTAATCACCATTCTGGAGTTCCATAGGACTCCATGGGGGGATTTTGCCATGAGGGGCTTTTCATGCCAGTAGGGCGCCTGCCTTACTAACAGCTTTTAGCTGACGGTAACCCAGGTGCCCCACCAGCAAACCCGTAGTCGGCCGGTCTGGTAAAATGCTGGTATCCAAGAATACTATCACTTTTTTACCAGGTTGGCTGACTTAGAATGATAATGCTCAATGAGGCTGAAACACTTCTGGTCTTGTGCAGAAGGGATGTGAACTATCAGTTCCAGTGGAACTGCTCTTTAAAGGGTAGAGACAAAACCCTGATTTGCATATGGGCTTACTGTTTCTGTGTTGGAATAACAGGCTACAAAACAGGGCCCAAGCAATGCCAAAGGTTATGATTCATTCAAATTCTTCCAACCATATATCTTCTGTTTTACTTCAAATATGTATGTTCCACTACGAGACTCAGGCCCTCATTACGCCATGACTACCACCAATAACGGTACCATGCCCGGTTTGGTGAGATCGGGACTTACCGGTCCAGTCCGACCTTGGCGGGACCGGTAAATACCCATTCACTGAACCATTCCCTATTCCCATTTGAGCCCTCATAGGGCTCAATGGGAATGGGGAAGGCGCTAATAACGGTACCGCAAATTGCGGTATCATTATTGGCTCTGACTTCCCTTAACTGGTCCCGTCCGTAATGGCTGGTCAGACCAGACGTTAAAGGAGGGACCCGCTAAGGGAACTCGTAGTAGGGCGGTAAGGGATTACCGGCACCGGTCTCCTTACCGGTGCCCAGTATCCCTTACCGCCCTACTCGTAATGAGGCCCTCGGAATGCAAAATAAAAACCGGTACTAAACAAGTCAATCCATCTGACATAGAACTTTTTGGGAACACTATCAAACCACTGCCAAGGATGTTGGTAAATAGCATTAAGCAGCAACCAAAGTGTCACACAAGAGGCTACACCAAACCGACCGACTTGCTAACCCATCCCCCCTTCCTGCTCTTGCTACATAACCAATGCCACTACACCAGACTAATGGCTTGCCACACTACACATAAACACACCAAAAGTCAATTAAATGTTAACACCCTCTTATCTCTCTGAAATGATAGCAGGACACTTGGAGGGAACCCCCAACAACTAGTCCATAAAACCATCAACCAAACATTTACACACCAACAAAATAGTCATACGCCAACAGCCACCCACGACTCTGTACCCCCATGGATAAAACTAACCAGTGCACACAACCACTGTTCAACCCAACATCATACGACACACACACCAAAACAAACACTAACACACATCCGGGGCACTGAGTCTTAACCATACAATTACAACAGACAGGGCCTCCCAAACCATCTCCCACATGCAAAACATCGCTCACAGATGCCAGTTACTCCTGGTTCTGAACCTATCCTTTCATTGTATACTCACTAACACCCCAACCCCCCTCCCTTCCAGAGCCACTTGAGTGCCTGCAGATTACCCGTGGGTGGTAGCGGTGCACGGTGTAAACCAACATAACATAACACTGTGGATGCACTAATACACTTAAAAGTAAGCATTGTAAGCTTGAAGGGTTGCTTCAGCCTGTTTATTTATAAATACATAAAACAGTTCCCTTCCACACCGGCACAACACAGAAAATGGCTCTCCATTCAAAATCACTATCCCAGAAAAAGAAAACGTCCACAGCCATTGTAAAAGGGTTCTCTCACAAGATGATGTTCTCCATGCAGTGAGTAAGCCCTAACATAGCAGGAGACCAGCGCTGGGAGCTTTAATGCTGCAGGGCAGCCTGCTCTGTGTAAAGGGCTATCTGACTACTCCACACGTGTCCCTTGATCCTCTCCCTATCCAACACATCCACATCTCTGCTCCAGAGCAATAGTAATTAGGGCCATTTGTTCAACAAATAGTCACAATATGAAAATATGCCCAGAGGTAGCCTAATGTCACACACACACACATGCACATACGTGCACAATGGCTCCCAAATAACAGGGTGTTCTATAGTACAAACCTCCAAATGGTCTAATCTGCCAACCCTGATTACTTAGAAGGCATGTGCACTTTGTGTCAAGTATGGCGATATGGGGGGATATGGGGATCAGTGGTACTATCATGAATAGAGTGACAGGAGTATTCATCCAATTAAGATCTTCCGGATACTCTCGTGTAAAGGTCCATCAAAAATGTTTTGGGTTAATGCTCTACAAGAAGAGGGGACACAATGAAGTAATGTTACCGGTAAGACCACAGTACACAGAACTGTTTTAGAAAAGTTTGCTTTTGAGAACTTTCAGACAAACCTAATAATATTTAGCCAAACTGATTTGCCAACCTTTAGCCAAAACTAAGAATGGAAATAGATAAACACTAGATGTATGTATATATTTATTTCAGTGAGTAACATGACAGTGCAATGACTTGATCTCTGGCGAGTGTGATGTGTTTCCACACAATTCCAGACAAATTATAGGCCAATCCCCAAAGAGCCTCAATCACATTTGATATTACATTTTGAAAGGGGACTGGCATCTGCTCTCGGCCTTTTCCAAGAGCTGTTGAATACATTATCACTAAAAGGACCAACACGTGCTTCTAATTGCACAGAAGCTGCAGACACGTATTTTCAGACCCTGATGCTGCAGATTCTACAGTTGTTTCACGTTGCACATAGAAGCACATCATTGCGTTCACACGCTGCATCAGTCCTAGTAGGATGGGAGAGTGGTGCCTTGTTTTACCATTCACATAACAGGCCCTTACAATGTCCTCTGTCCATCTTCCTGTCACTCTCAGGATAGGGTGGGTGGACAAACTTAGTAAACCAAAGGCCATCTCCTCTGTTTGATCACGTTGGGACCAAGTAAGCTGACTTTTCCTGGAGTTCATCGGTTATTTGGATATTAATGTTTGCATAGAAGGAACTTGTAGTCTGCCCATAAAACCGATAGGGGACCGAAAAAGAATACACAGTACAGAAGCTATGGCATAGAGTAAAGCAAGGCAGAATGAAAGGGCGTATGTAACAAAGGATGGGCTCTGGTCTATATGTAAGAGTGCCAGCAGATCCAAGCATGTTGTAATAAATTCTTGAAGAGACTGATGCGGGTTTTCTTGATCTAGTAAGGTAGCATGGCAATTTGTTTACTTTATTCCCGATGGTACGGTTGTATTAGCCGTTGCGGCTTCAGTGAAGAGGGTATAATCACTAAATGAAGCCTCAGGTTCCTGACAACATCAGTTGTGTATAGTAATGTGTTGCAATTGCCTCTACTATGATGCTAATAGCAGCCTCTATGGTTTAACCACTCTAACACGTGTTTATTTCCACTCTACTACTAATGTTGTATCACTGTGCTAATGATCAATTACCACTCTGACAGGATCTCTTACTAATCTAAAACGGATGCACTAATACTCTCGTTCAGATCTGTTACCACTTGATAATGAGCAAATACTACTTAAAACAGAATATTTTTCCATCCTAATACTGATTTGTTTCCACTCTGACACTGGTGTTTTACCACTCTAAAACTCAATTGTTACCCTTTTGCTAATGGTGTATATTACCTCTGCTAGGATCTGGTGGTACTCAAAAAAGAACACATTACCTCTCAGGTAACAATCAGTTACCACTCAGATTCGTATCTACTACCATTCTGATACTGCTTGGTTACCTCTCTAACAGCGATCTACTGGCACTCTGATACTGATCTGTTACCACTTGCACACTGACCCATCATTACCATTCGGATACAGATCTATTACCACTCTGCAAATGAACCTCTTTGCTAGGCTCTGTTACAAACCTAGGACTGATCTAATACCACTCTGATATCAATTTATTACCAATCTGACAGTAAGTTGTTACTGCTCTAAACACATTTGTTACCACCCTGATATCAATATGTTTCCACTCTGATACTGATGTTTTACCACTCTGATACCAACTGTTACCGCTCAGATTCAGATCTACTACAGTTCTGATACTGATCTATTGACACACTGATTCATTGCTACTCTAAAACATATTTGTTTAAACTCTGATACCCATCTGTTACCTCCCTGATGCAGATCTATCAGGTCCCTAACACCAATCTGTCACCACCCTGAGACTAGTCAATTGCCAATCTGGTACAGATCTGTTAGCTCTTTACTGAAAATGTGCTAAAGATAAGTGGTCCTAAGGTTGTTCCTGTGCATAATTTGGCAGTGGGGACCTGTTACATTTGCACTGTAATTTAAGCAGGCCCACACTGCCAAATATTTGTCATTTGTCATTTGTACTGATGGGTGTAAATGTAGAGGGCAAAGGGATACCGTACAAGCATGTATGCCACCTTTTGCCCTTCATATTTACACTCTGCAGTGCTTTGAGATACAATCACAGCCCAAACAAATATAACTGAAAGGCCCACTGGAAAAAAATGGGAACATCTAATTGCTGTGCTGAGTGTTTACTGTGCCGGCTGAAAAATGATGACTTTTTCTAACCCCATTTCTCAGCATATATATCTGGGGGATGGGGTACAGTAAATCATTGATGTTGGCGTGGTATGGGGGGTTGCACTGGGTCCCCCAGCATGTATATGCTTTGAAAAGGGTGTCAGAAAAAACAAAGTAGTCATTTTCGGCCACGGCTGTACACTGGGTTCAGTAATCATATAGATCCAGAAAATGACCTGAAAATGCGCCTATTCATGCAGACTGTGTGTGTTTCTGCAAGTAACACAAGGAAGAGTTGTGATATAATGGAAAGGATATGTGAATGGCCAATCATTGAAAATCGTGACCACAAAGATGATGGGTGGAAAATCAACAGGCCTATCTTTCATTACAAAGGGACAGGTTGAACTGAAAAGCAGCCTTGTCTTCATATTTGCAAGAGAAAAATCAAAGACACCTTCTACATGAAATGCATGGTTTTCAAACTCTGAAACTAAAATGGCTGGGCATTTGTGTTATGCAGTGTTAAACCAAGACATGACAAACATGTTCCCCTGCTAAAATAAAGATATCAGGGAAAAAATGGATGTGTGGGGCAAGATGCAATGTATTAAAATATATAATATTATTCACATGCAAAATACCAGCAACAATTGAAAAGGCTACTTTGTTTCTGTGGGTCACATGTAAATCTCATTCAGCCCCAAGACAAACCCTGTTGTTTGTTGTTAGGAAGATTTTCAAAGCCTGCCTGGCTCCTTATCTGGAAGGGAAATCTATGTAAAGCTAATGTACACTCCAAGTTTACAACAGGGCCAGATCAACAAAGACCCAGCCATGGATGGGGAAAAATACTTCGAAATATAAGGTATTGAGATCAGAATTGTGGTCAACTTCAGATAACAGAACAAAGTGGCCTCATGGCATCACAGGACAGAGGTGAATTGTCTGCTGCATGATAAGGATCTCCTCAGCCCATAAACTTTCAAAGAACTAATGGCTTTTACCCTGGTCTTATACAAACATTTAGCTCAAGAGGCTCTGGGCACATGCTTGTAAAGAAATAAAACTTACATGGAGAAATGAGCATTAAGATGTGCATACATGCTTTAAGAGTACCCACTAGTTTAAATGGACTATCATAACTAGTGATTTTCTCAGCAACAATTAGTCACAATGTGTCCATTAATATGTTAATTGAAAGCTAGTAATAAGATGGTTATTGTAATGTAAATTTGATCCACATTCCATTTATGACAATCATGTTATCACCTGAATTCTGTTTCTGGCTTCCGCGAAAATGTCCTAAATTTAGTCTGATATCATCGTCCGATTTTCAACTTGTTGATTTTGTTCATAACTTCTGGTATGATTATGTCAGGTTGATAATCTCCTCTCCATTTGTTAGGTCCCTAATTATGAAGGAGATGGGAACCTTGCAAAAAAAGGGTTTTGATGTAATTCCATTCGAGAATACACATGTATGAAAGCTGTGTTTAATCTGAATTCAGGAAGAATGGAACATTTGGGTAGATTTGAAGATCTAAACCCAAATCAGGTAGCTGGCCCTTCGATCATTGCAGAAGCACGATCACAATTAAAGGACATGCGTGAATGGCGATGGTTGGCTCTATCCTTGAGAGAATCAATTGAGCAATTAAAATCAGCTAATAAATCACTTTAGCGTCGATATACTATATAGCCTTGTCTCCTGGTATACCAGAGGTTGTTCTCAAATTGTATCAAATAGTAAAACTTGTAAGACTCTTGAACAGTTTGATTTCATTTTCATTCTGTTACAAGAAACATGGGCAACAGTTTCCCTGATGTGGTAACGTTTTGCCATAATATGTATATCAGCAAAAAAAGGTATTAGGGGCCGACCCAAAGGATGCATGGCATTGGCATATCGCGCTGACACCACAATTGTTTTGCACTCTAAATCAATGATTATGTATTGCGCCATCACTGCTTCATTTAAACTTAATCCAAAGGTGGTACTGTCTATATTTTGATGATAAACATATACTGGAATGCTGCTGATTTTAACAATGCTCAGCTGGAAAACTTGTTTGTGAATTAAATACACAGATTTGTATTTGGCTAGATATCAATCCTAGTGGTAGCATATTGTTAGCCAGTGATCTGAATGCTGACTGCAATATGCCAAGCAGTGATGGGCTGTGGGTTATGGCCTCCATGTGGTCCCCCACTCTATTAACCATGAACAAGAGATACAGAGGCAGCCTTTGGCTAGAATTTGTAGAAGTTGGGGCATGCAATTCATGTTTAATACCACTCCTCCCTGGTACGTGAGAGGGTTCACCTCAATAATGGATTATATATTTGTGCGTAGTCATTTACAGCCTGTTTTAAGTACCATGCGGGTGCAGAGATCTGATGTGAGTGAGTGGAGCAGCTTGCTCCACTAATCACTGCCTTCATACATGCCTCACTCAAAACAGGTATAGTCCCCAACTGCCTCAAAGAGGCTTGGATACGTCCACTCCTAAAAAAACCTACACTAGATCCCTCCCAACCCAATAATTATAGACCAATTACAACCGTCCCATTTCTTCTTAAAATATTTGACAAGGCTGCCCACAGGAAAATCCAACTGTACCTCGAAACCAACTCCATCCTTGGTAAGAGACAATATGGGTTCCGTAAAGGACACGGAACGGAAACCACCTTACGAGATCTGAAAAACCAAATCACCTCCATCCTTGACATGGGTAAGCCTGCCTTACTCCTGCTCCTGGACCTCTCAGCAGCGTTTGATCTCGTTGACCATAACACCCTCACCAACCACCTCACGAATGCTGCGCATTTCTCCAATCACGCAGCAACATGGATCACGTCCTTCCTACAAGGCAGAGCCATGAAAGTGTTCTCCAACATAGCAAACGCTGAACCCACTATCATACAGTGTGGTGTTCCCCAGGGATCCTGCACTGCCCTCACGCTTTACAATCTATTTACTAAGCCTCTCTTTTATAAACTGGATGCACTTGGGATCACATACACAAACTATGCTGATGATACCCAGGTGCTCCTTCCCCTCACTGGGAGCTATATCAAAGACGCTTCTACCCTTCAACAAATTTACTCCACAATCCAAGCCTGGATGGCCACCAATGGACTATGCCTCAACGGGGATAAAACTGAAATCCTCATTCTCGGTCCAAAATCCATACTAGCCAAATTGGATCCATCCTATCAAAACTTCTGCATTGACAACTGTATCATCCCAGTCCTGTCGTCAGTTAAAATGCTCGAAGTCCACATTGATGCTACTCTATCTATGGATAAACAAGTTAGCGCCATTGTATCAGCCTCCACTCTGAGTTCCAAACTAATCAACGCCATAAAGCCGTTTCTAACAAAAGATAATTGCCTCTCCATTGCGAGAGCCACAATAGGAGCAAAACTGGATTACTGCAATACCCTCCGAGGGGGGATAACAAATAAAAACTTAGCCAGACTCCAAACCGCTCAAAACAACTCTCTCAGAGCAGCTCTAAGTATTCCATAATGAGAGCACATCTCCCAAGCAAGAAAAAACGCTCACTGGCTACCAGTTAAAGACCGAATCGCCTTCAAGATTCTTTCCACCGCACACAAATGCATCAACCGAATGGCACCCTCTTACTTATCGGACTCTCTAGTCAGATCACAATCCACTAGACCCACTAGACTCGAGTACACCAACCAACTCACAGTGCCACAAAAGGCAGGAGGTCTAGGATTCCCATACCTAGCACCTAAACTCTGGAACACGCTACCCACAGCCCTCAGAGCGGAAATCTCACATCAAGCCTTCCGAAAAAATCTAAAAACTACACTCTTCAACTAGCTGCTAGCTCACTGTACATACCTGCGCACTACTATGCTCCCTGCACCTATTTGCTATGAGCCACAATGCAATTTCATGCTGTATGTATTTACGTGACTACTGTAACTAAGATATGAACCTCTACTGTAACCAGCACCACAATGCCCACGGGCTGCTGTACACTTAACAAATGTGAATAAATAAATAAATCATTTAATGCTGTCGATTAACCTCCCCTCGGGAAACAGAATCTATGAGAGAAGTCTGTTTGTGGAGAGGGTTGAGGTGAATACCTCAGGTACATGGGTTAAATGGACTCCGTACAACATTAAGAACTTTAATACCTTGATGCTACATGATTTTAATACATACCCACTTGAATTTAAAATGGAAGCTTACTCAGCCATTTCATTCAATAGATACATAGAAGCAAAATGTCAATGTTGCAGTGTTATGAACCCCCATCAGCAGGGTCAGGGTAAAGATAATAGGCATGCATTCGATGTTGAAATCAAAACGTGCAATGCCCAACTCAGAAATGACATTCACAAACAAAAAAAGGGAAAGTCATCACAAATGAAATCATTCAGCAGATAAAACAATGTAGGCAACTATATAAAAACTGTGTAAGTGGTTTCAACCCAGCACTCCACCTAAGTCAATGCCTAGCGTGAGATGCCCAGCTGGAACCGTTAATTATATATATTTATATCTAAAGTTCTTTTATTTCTGAACGATGTACCCTTATATCACTCCCCTCTCTTTGAACCCCTCAACCCCCCAGTCTCACTGAACCAAGAAGTAGGTTGTTTTGCAAAGTTAAAACATTTATTTGATGGATTTGAACAATATATATATCACACTTTTATGAATTATGAACAATATCTGGATATCACACTATTATTATTTATACATTGATTAGCGCTGGGCGATATTACAGTCAACAATCTCTTTAATCAATAGGAGTAGGGATGAAAAGAATAATGTAGCACAGAATAAAAATGTGTGTGGGTTCAATGAAATGCAATGCTAGGAAATTAATGCAGCACAGAAATAAAACTTGATATGAATTCAATCAAATGCAATATAATCACTCTTCCCCCTGATACTACTCAATCCCCCCCTAATATGCGATTATCCCACAGGACTCAAGGTTCTTAATTATTTCAGTAAGGGACTCCATTGATGCGAGAGGCAAGCGATATTGCTTCACAAACACTGGAGTCATGCCAGGGTCTGTGGAAATTGTTGTTGTGTGAATGTCGGTGCGAACACAGTCATATGAGTCCACCGCAAAGAGATCTTGAAAATCCAAGAAAACTTGTTTACATTTTTGCTTCTGCTCCAGAGTCCCACAGGCATCAGCTATGTTGAATCTCGCTTCAACCATCTGCCTGAAGCCTGGAAAGACTTCTGGTTTTGCTATCTCAGCGGCTCCTCCAGCTGGGTGGAGAAGTCCCTGGTCAAAGTGCTGATTTGTACTGGTGGCTTTATGTGGGGAAGGCAGTCCTCGCGGACTTGGAAAATCACCTCATCCCTCCTGAAGTCACAAGTCACATCTTCCTTACCATAAGGGCAGGAAGTGTACACCAGGAAGTTCCCCCCATGCCGGGTAAAGATCCTGTCTGGTGTAGTGTTGTCATCACTATCACTGTCAAAACAGTCCTTGGGGATTGGTCCTAACAGTTCATTACATAAATCTATGGAAAAATGTCAGTCATCAACCGCCATTCCAATAATGGTGCCTGCGGCTAGAGTAAAACTCTTTAAGTCGCTGTTATCCACCTCTATTAGAATGGTGTCATGTTCTATGTTGACTAGTGGTGTTGGGTTTACCCCTAACCCTTGCTGTTGGAGAGAAGCATTTAGATGAATATAGGCATCAGGGTTTTTCAATTTCTGTACTCTTTTAACTTTCACTTCCAGGGAGAATTGTCGAGTCCTTTCTGGGATGGTGACTTCCTCTCCAATCTGAGTTTCAACTGCATAAGGCAGCAGTTGAGCTGACCTAAATGCTTTCTCTGGGTCATTAAAGCCCATTGTATTATCCGCTAATCGGGACCAAGCTTTGAAGTTTATTAGGTCCAATCTAATGGCAAAGCGATTGAGAATGTCACTGCCTAAGTAAAAGGCGGCAGTGACGTCTCGCACGACCCAACAATTATGGACTATACTCTTGTTGCCTATGGAGATTTTGAGCATACACCTGCTTGGCAGGAGATGTTTGGAATTGGGTGTTTCCAGATCCATTTGCCATTTGTCTATCAGTGTAATGTGTGAATGGCTGGATATTTTGGGAGTTGGCGGAACATGGCTTCGCTGATGAAGCTCTTACCGTTGTTCATAAACACTCGGGCGAGAACAGAGTCCTTCCCTTCATTTAACTGAACAGGGATGAACAACTGCTCTCCAATTTGCTGAATATCAGCCCGGCTCTGAGCTGATTTCACATCTTTCTGAACTATAGGAGTAGGAATGTCTGATTGTGGATTAGTAAAGAATTTTAGAGTATTTCCTTCCAGTGTGGAATGCCACCTTAGACTGGAAGGATGGTTTATTTTCAGTAATAGAGAGGACCCCCCTTCACCAGTTTGTTGTCCTACTGATATTACTGTGACGTTTGGGATTTGGTTGTTCTGGTTGTGAAATTCTACCTAGTCAGGTTTTTTGTTCAACCATGTGGCAGGTGCCATTTAAACTAACATGGTTTACACTGTTTTAATTTTATTGGTCAGCTAGTCTGTGTCCAGCGGACCTTGTTTATGCAATCTATTAGGGGTGACAACCTTCGCAGGAGGTCATTCCCTAGTAAACAAGGGGTGCCATCTGGGGTTACAACTATGACCGGGTGCTTCACCTTGTGTCGCCCAATTTTAATATCCAAATCCGCAGTCCTCTCAATGGGAATTTCCTTCCTGTCAAAGTTCTGAAGTTGTCCAGGAAGAAGGGTGAGAGGAATTTGGTAATTCTCCCCCTTTCGTGAATTCAGTTTATCAAAGGCCTTTTTGGACAGAAGGGTAGCTTCGGATACAGTGTCCACCAGTGCCATAATTTTACCCTGCCCCTGTATTTGTACCAGGGCATAGAATCTTCCCTCCTTCTCCACAAGGGGGCACAGATAATGTAAATTTTTGGACAACTGGTGGGTTAGTTTTGTAGTTTTGGACACTGATAGGGAGGTGATTTGGGCAGAATTTGGTGGGGAGTCTTGGGAATCTGAAAATAAAAGGTGGCAACTAGATATGGGAGAAGTTTAGGTTCCCCTGGTTCCTGTGCTGGGCTGTCCCCCTCTTTTTGGAGGCAGCCACCAGGATGGATTTGAACCAGGGTATTTTCATACTGTTGGTTCTGGGGTAGGATGATGGGTGGCACTAGCTCAGTCCCCATATCTACCCAGTCTGGATTTGAATCCTTTGGGACCCATTTTTCTTTGGGAGGAGTTCACCCATCTCTGAAGGAAAAGATCCTTTTCCCAGGATCCTCCGAGTATCCCTCTCCTTCAAATTGAAAGATGTGTACATCCTCCTCAAAATGGGCCTGTTTGGGTTCTTTATTTCTCCTACCCCACCTCTGCTCCTTGGGTGGCAAACTTTCAGGGGCAGGGGATTTTGGTTCCGGTTCCTGGGTTTCCTGGGGCTTTTTAGAAGTAGGGAAGGAAGATTCCTCCAAGGCTTTACACCCCCCTTGTGCCTCCTCCCTGGGAACTGGTGGGTTGTCGGGGTTCTGCCCCCATCAATGTTCAGGAGCACCAGGTCCGTAGTTTGAGGCATTCTGTGCCGACATGCTCATCTGATGGGTATGTTGAGCCCTCAGCATGCAACCCAGATCCTTTGCCATGTTTTGGACCTGTTGCTCTAGCTGTGACACCCGCTCAGGCTGATACAGGGTTCTGTTGTCTCCCCTGTCCTGATCACGGGAAGGGTAGTTTTCCCGTCTCTGAAAATAACTCGGGTTTGGAAAATTTGGGTACCCCTCCACCCTTGGCCTCCCTCTCCCGGATTGAGTTGTCTGGGCTCAGGAAAGTGGGGAAAGAAGGATGGATTGTTCTGGGGTTGAAAGTTTTGTGGGTACCTGGGGAAGAAGTTCTGTCCAGGATTTGGTGAATTTCTGCCCTCCTGGTGGAAGTGAGGAGGGAAGTTCCCTGGGTTAGGTGCTGTTTGGTTGGATCCCCCCTTGGGCTGGAGGGGTCCACATATAACCCCCGGATGGGTCTATTCCCCTTGTAGCGGGGACTTATGTAGTCAGGGGAGTGATGGATCCCATTTGTGAGACTACCTCCTTGGCTCCCTGTCTGTGACTTGCCCGAGGGTCTTCTGCGGTTGGGATTGCTCTGATTTTGTGCAGGCGGGTTTTTCGGCCCCCCATCTCCAAATCTACCAACCAACACCCCTTTGCAGCAGCAGGGGTGTTGGTTGGTTTGGGGATTTTTTGAGTATTTTTGTTTTCTATGGGCTTTTGCACCTCAGAGTTTCGGGCGGCCTGTACAATGACCCAGTCTAGTGATCTTTTCTCATGAAAATCTCTCACTAGCTGGGTCATGATGTACTTTGGTAGAGCGTGGAAAAAAGTATTGACAAATTCTTTACTGTCCGTGCGCACCCTTCTGATAGTCTGCACAAAGGCAAGCTTTAATTCCTGCACTGTTCATTGTTCTCACAGAGAGCCTAATGTTCTCTCTGTGCTTCCTGGGTTGTTTTTGAGTACTGAGCCAGTCTTTGCTGCAGGAGGGTTACCACCTGAGTCCTGTCCATACTGGCCTAGTCTTTCCTTGCTAGAGCCTCTTACACCCTCGTGGTGTGCTCAAACATTTTTTGATGGTCTTTTTTGGAGGTCACCCAGTCCCTGGAGGGACAGGTGATTTTCTTCCAGTTTCTCTTTTAAGTGACAGAATTCCTGGCCTAAGGTGTCCCTTTCCTCAGTAAGAGCCTGCCTCTGTTCTGCCAGATTGTCCCTTTGTCTTTGAAGCGCACCAGCTTTCTGGCGCTCTTCATCAAACTCTGCCTCGGTATCCAGGTCTTTCAAGATCAAGTTATTGCTCTCCTCTTTCTCTCTGTCTAGTTGCCTTTGCAGGGCGGCTACCTGCTCTGAGCATGCCCTGTTGAAATGTATCTGTTGCTCCAGCTTTACCTGGCTCTGCAGTAGAGAGTCCAAACTTTCTTGGTACTCCTTCTGTAGGGCCATCATTCTGGTATCCTGTTCTGTCTTTTCCTGCTGCAGGATACCCATGTCCTCTTTTATTTTGATTATATACTGCCTACTTTCATTTTCTGACTCTTGGCTCCTCTGTAGCCTCTGCTCAGCAGAGTCCAGGTCAGTTTGGGCCTTTCCTAATGCCTGCAATTGCTTAATTGCCAGATCTTGGCCTTCAGCATATTTATCCTGTATGGCTCCAATAGATAAATATAGATATGCCGCTATTTTGGCAATCTTGTTTTGCTCATCCTTTGCCTTAGGGGCCATATATAGTTCACTCAGGGCCATATGTAAGGGACCCTGATCTTGCCATATATTTAACCCTGTTGCAGTGGTCTGTTGTGTGATTGCCTGCAACCACACATTCTGATCCTGCTCTGTCCCTTCACCTCTCACAAATAACTTAAGCAATAGGTTTTCTCTAGCCATATGGATCTCTACCAATGTATCCATTCTGGAAATATTAATTTCCTTCCTGATTTACAGAAGTTTTCTTTTATTTTTTCAAAACAGACCATTTCCTTGGAGCGTTCCCTTTTGAGGGGTGCTTTTACAGTGTAACACAGCGTGGTAGCCCAACAGGATTTATGTACCCTGTCAGTTAGCACACTTTATTAAGTTGTCATAAGTGGTATATCTAATCCATCCCTCAACGAGCACCCAATCTGTAAGTGGTTTCAACCCAGCACTCCACCTAAGTCAATGCCTAGTGTGAGATGCCCAGCTGGAACCGTTAATTATATATATTTATATCTAAAGTTCTTTTATTTCTGAAAGATGTAGCCTTATATCATGCCGCTCTCTTTGAATCCCCCCCCGGTCTCACTGAACCAAGAAGTAGGTTGTTTTGCAAAGTTAAAACATTTATTTGATGGATTTGAACAATATATATATATATCACACTTTTATGAATTATGAACAATATCTGGATATCACACTATTATTATTTATACATTGATCAGCGCTGGGTGATATTACAGTCAACAATCTCTTTAATCAATAGGAGTAGGGATGAAAAGAATAGTGTAGCATAGAATAAAACTTTGTGTGGGTTCAATGAAATGCAATGCTAGGAAATTAATGCAGCACAGAAATAAAACTTGACATGAATTCAATCAAATGCAATATAATCACTCTTTCCCCCTGATACTACTCAATCCCCCACTAATATGCAATATAGAGATGGAAGAAGAGAAAACAGGTTTCAGGAATAAACACTCTACAAAAGCAGTTTCAATCCCAATTCCCCGAGACAGCTTTAGAGAGAAACATGAATGATTTCACAACAGTTCAAAGGCTTTTGAAAGTGATTTTAAATGAATGGGAAAAATGCTAAAAATGACTTTAATTCGCTAAATTGGATTCAGAACTAGTGGGAGCCACTTTGGATAGCTTCAGGTAAACACTAGCAATGATGGTGGGATAACTGGTAGATAGGAAACTGAATTTAGAGGTTAAATGCAAAGAAATAGCTGTTTTAAATGTGTTGAAAGCTAGCCAAATGCAAATTTGCACCAACTTTTTCCGCATGCGGGAAACGTGATTGCGGAAAAACAATAAGGATAGAGGGTATGAAGATGCGAGATATCAACGGTACAGCCACAAGTCCAGAGGCGCCTCTGTCTGATCTTTGCCCGCTGCAACACTTGCCTTTCTTCAGCAAATATATATTAGCGCAAAGATGATTTAGCACTACAATTATCACAGGATTATATGGATGAAAGAAGGATTCAGGATAGACAAAAGAGATTCTACAATGCAGTTCTGGATATAATAGAATGGGTTTGATAGGATGACTTAAAGATAAGAGATTGGCTATGGACAATTATATGCTAAAATCTCACAACTATGGTTTTGGAATAGGCCTGTCAGAGATCTGGTCAAGGGTTTTGGACTGGAGTCTGCTCGCCACCGGACAGGATTCAGGGCACCTAGTTCTTCTCTCAGCACGGCACTCTGTCTCTGCACGGCTTCCTGGACTGGATCTGACAGGTTTGTTCTGGGTTACAGCTCTGCTCTACTGGTTTGGATCTCTGGGTTCTAGCAAGAGTTCTTGGTAAGAAGCAGACAAACAGCACAGCCCGGCAGTTGAATTGGTTGTGTCCCTTGGAAGTTTGGGGTTAAAATCAGGTTGCAAGATTTTAAAGGCCAGCTGTGAAGGGTTCAGCTTTGGATTCGGCTTTCTTCTTCAGAGTTCTGGAGACTTGATCTGGGTTCTGGAGTCTTGTCCTGGGTCCTTCCCGCAGAGCGCTTCACCAGTAAATCAGTTGATGGTTGAATGTGTGTGTGTCTCTAGGTCCTCAACAGTCCCTATTTATGTATTTCCGAAAGGGGTGGATAGGCTGATTTTACTTAGCCCAACCCTCTAAGAAGCCTATTGGTTAAGGTATTCCCTCTCTCCTGATTTGAGAAGCAACCAAAGTGCCATGATATGTCATAGTGATGCTGCAATTTACAATCCAGGGAAAAACCTCCCTTTGTTCCTACCCAGAAAATCTATTTTTCATATAAAATATATTTACAATATCACCAACTTGCTAATAATACATATTTACATTACAGATTAAATAAGGCATGTATCTGTCCAAGTTTCATCTTCCTAAGGGTTTTGGTTCACAAATGACAGTTTGTCGCGCTTTTGGTTGGTTACCCAGTGTCAGATCTGTAAGAATTTCTCCAGATACATGCACATAACATCTGGGCATACTCCTGTGAAGTTACATATTTTTAGCATTATCACAACTGCTACAAAGTCCACATTTTGATAGTTCTCTCTCTGAATAACGCACAAATTCCAGAGTGGTTTTAAAACGTGAGCAAAAATGTCATTTTAACAACACTATATTTACAGATTTTTACCAATTTTGTTCAGTTTTCTATGAGTCTTTTTCCAAAAGATATTTTTCTGTGCTCTCTCAATAAACAAAACTGTCTGTCTCTGCCCCCAAGGTTTTGGCTGGGCCAGAGCAGTCCCAGGCTTCTTAATGCCAGCAGTTATTTTCTGTCACACCCGAATTTGCATTTCCTTTCATTCAAGGGAGTCTTTTGTTTCTTGTCAGAGCAACAGGCCAAAGTCCCCTCCCATTTGCTTTCACACCTCCCTGCCAGTTCTTCAGCAGAGGGCAGGGGGGAAGATTCCTTTGTTTGGGAGAAACTGTGGAATGTCTTTGAAGCTCAGTGTGGCTGGCTTTAACTTACTTTTAAAACAATGTTTAAAATAGTCTTTCTCTAAAATACAATTTACATTTTTACAAATATAGCCACAAATCTCTCAATTCCAGCCTTTTTAAAACATAGAGATTGAATTGTCACCCTATATTGCTCTTGATGGGAAGTCTCTTCTTTTCCATACTTTGATTTTAATGTACAAGTTTAAACTGACAGGTTAAGTAAATGCCGGCTTCTGACACAGGCGAGCGGCGGTACTGCACCCATTTTTAACATATTTTTCCAAGCAAGCATCTTTGAATATGGATTTTCTTCTCATAAAATATGTTTCTGCTGACATTGTGCTTAGGTGAATTCTTTAAATAAAGTGATGTTTAACACCCCAAAAGGATGTTGGATCTTTTGAGATGTTTGGGAACCATGATTTTTGCACTTTCCACAGCCAAGGAAAAACGGATTTTTAAAGCAGTTCTGGATTTTCCTTTGTAATGCAGCACTGCCTTTTCAAGTAGTTTCATTTTCCTCTGTGGGCAGCCAAATGATAGGTTTTGGCAGTGGTCTCCTGTGTTACCACTGACATAGGCAAAATGGATTGGCGGCCTATTTTTTAGGTTTTCCTGCGCACTTTCAGAGATTTTTAGCGCAAAGATCGTTTTTGGCGGCCACTCTGTTGTTTCTGATGCAAGCAGTGCACGGTGATGTTGCAGGGCAAGGACTAGTGGGTTAAAACATCCCTCAACTGGTTGATTGCTCATCGGTCTTCCATTGCCCAAAAAGATGGTGAGTTAATGCTACAAGCAATGAAGGGTCACAATTCACAAAAGTTATGGACTATTTTAAACAGTACTGAAGTTAGTCGGATCCAATTTACCATCAATCCCATCGATTCAAAGGTACGGTCCGCATATTTTGAAAATGTAAGTAAGAGACCGGGTGTTGAACTCAATGTAATGCAGGGGTCCTATATAGTGTGGGCTTTGGATTTTTTTGTTAGTAACATCTCAAGGCATATTAGAAACGCGAAATCCACCACCAATCATGGCCCAACATTATAAGTACCAAGATGATACCAGTGTCCTGGAAGATGTCATATGTCTTGTTATTTTTTAAGAAGGGTAATCGTCTATGTCTAATGAATTATCATCCCATAACACTGATGAACGTAAAATCCAAGCTTTTTGCTGGTATAGTATTAGAAAAACTGAATATCTGGATTGCTGATCAATCTATTTTGGATTGTAGACAGATAGGATTCAGGAGTGCGAAGGGGACTGACGTGAGTGGGATGATTGTGTCCCAACTACAGAGTATTGTGAAAGTAAAAGGTCACCAGTCACTTTATATAGCATCCATGGATTTAACTATGGCGTTTGACATGGTTGATAGGCACACCCTGTGGGAAACACTGCTAGATTTAGGGCTCGAAAGAGGTTTACTCGATCTCACAATACACTTATATACTGATACGGTGATAAGAGTCAGGCTTAACAATATGGGATCACTGTCTAATGTAATTGGAACTCATAATGGTTTGAAGCAAGCGTGCAGACTTGCAGCGACCCTTTTTAATTTATATGTATCACAAGTAGGAAGTATGCTAAATACAAGTGGACTAATCGCACCAAAGATCGGTGGCGTGAATAACGACTTTCTGTTATTAGATTGCACAAAGGTTGGTCTCCAAAGACTGATTGTCGCTTTTGGGAAATTCATCTGTGAAAGGAAATTGTTAATAAATCCCCTCAAAACAGTGATATTTCACACAAGTGTCAGCACAATTACACCCTCTACACTTACGTGTGGATGTGGAGGACTTAGAATTAAAAAACACTCAGTGTTGCACTATTTAGGTTTTGTAATTACAAGTGTTCAATCGCTTAACTTTATTAAAAATCGCCTAATAGCAAAAGCGAAGGAATCTGCCAATTAAATAAAAGCGATTGAAAGGAAATATGGGAAATTTACATTGGTGCCCTGTATACAATTCTATCGAATGAAGGTGATACCCTGTTTACCTATTGGCCTAGAATTTTTTCCTGAAGTCTTAACTGAAGCAATGGTATGGCACAATGTTATGTTTTTTATACCTAAATGCATCATTTGAGATGATATGATATGAACTTGGGCTGTATTCACTCAAAAGTTTTATGTACTGAAAAAAGTTAGCATTGCTGAGAAAATGTTTATTGTCTGAAAAATAATCAATGTATTGTTATTTAGGTCTTGAATTGAATGGGAACTGCATGTACTCTTTGAAAACTGAGAGTTTGAAAATTCTATCAAATCTGGGATTAACAATTGATATCCTTATAAGGAACCCTTTTAAAGTAAAGGATTTAGTGAAAGCGTACAATTGGATATAAAACAATATCGTTGTTTTAAACCTCGTATTTGTACTGTCAACCCAACTCATTTTGGAAGTGGTCTCCAAACCCTGATAATTATATCATGAAATATCCTTCCCGGTCCTTCAGAAATAGTACCATTCGTTTTAGATTTAATGTTCTCAACACACATGAGGTTATGAACATTCGGTCAAAAACTGGGGTGGAGACGAAATTCGGTCGGTTCTGCCAGAAGCAAGGGGTAATTTAGTCCTTAATACACCTTTTATTGATCTGTCCGAGCCTGTTGCCACAGAGAATAACATATTTCTCGCAATTCGTAAATAACACCTCGTGTGTGAACAAAGAAAAACTGTGGCATGAAATGCTTCAATAAGAGTAAACACATTTCTGAAGAATATATGTACCACAGAGTAAAAGGTGCAACGTTAATCTCAAGATGTGTATTTTGACTGAAATTCGTTTTAACACATAGGGCCTCATTACGACCCTTGCGGAAATCAACAGACCTGACCGCCATAGCGTAAATAGCGTTTCCGCCATTGCACGATGGAGCAAAGTGCGGCTAATTCCGACCCATCGGGCACGAGCATTACGCCATGGCGGAATCCGAAAGGCTGCGATGGCGGAAATGAACCCAAAACGCCCCTTACCGCCGTCGTACGCCGCACTAGGTGCAATTCCGCCACCCATCTTAGCGGTCACCGTAATGAGCGGGCACCGCAAATTACGGCCACCGTAAATATACGGAAACGGAAGTAAAAGCATGTAGCCGGAACGGGAAACAGCACGCCGCACAACTATAAAATGAGAATCCCAACACAACCATTAAAAATCCGACCCTGACACACATCCCAACCCGTTAGCAACTCCAGTTAAAAATATAAATATGGGAAAAGTAGCTAAGAAAGCGTGTGATCGCAAGGGGCAGGTCCACTTCTCCCTTGAGGAACTGACCGTGCTCACAGAGACCCTCCAGGAGAATGCCGCCGTCGTCTTCTCCAGTCAAATGACCAGGACGGCCCTTGCCAACAAGAAGACCATATGGGCCCTGGTGGCACAGCACGTAAGTGCGGTGGGGACCGCACCCCGCACCCCACAGCAATGTCGAAAGCGATGGGACGACCTGCGGATACGCGTCCGGAGCATACTTTCTGCTAACAGAAACATTGCCACCGCTACCGGGGGAGGATCAGATTCGCCCATCAAGTTGACCCCCTGGGAGGAAATCTGTGCCTCCACCGTAGGAATGGAGAGCATAGAGGGAGTCGGAGGGATGGAGAAAGGAGTGCCGACATCCGGAGAATCAGGTAGGTTGGCCAAATGAAACAATGCCAAATCCACAAAGCACGAACATGTGCAGTACCATGTGTGCCCATAGTGCAATACATACTTTGGCCTGATAGCGCCCTCTAAAACTCAGAATAAATAAATAAATTAATTAAAATCCTAAAAACACCCCCTACATGTGCAGCATGCACCCCCAATTGCAGGCTGCCAAATAAAAGCATCATCAATGCACACAAAAATGAGACCACCTCCAAGGCCCAGTCCCAAATCACCCTCATGTACCACCCCAATGCATGTGATACATTGCCATTCCAATATCCACAGACCCATAACTAACGCTCGCCCTCCTTTACTCCACCACAGGGTCCGATTCAAACGACGAGCTGCAGGACACCCCTACCAGCACACCTGCAAAGAGGGCCAAGACCAACGTCCAAAGACCCTCCACCTCAGGTGCACGGATCAAGACACGGCAGCAGCAGGAATCAAGTGGCAGCACACTGGAGGGGACTGCAACAGGCACCCCAGCAGCCAGCATGTCCACAACACCAGCACCACAGGTCCCCCCAAAGGATGTATCAGATGGCACTGCTTCTGGTGGTAGCAGCACCATAGGTGACACAGCTGTCATGCCAGCATGCTCCGACACAGAAAACAGTGCTGGCGACGTGGGACCCATCCATGACCTGTCCCAATCCCCCTGTATGTTCCATTCCCTACACCATGAGGAAACCACGCAGGGGCACCCACAAGACGACGACTGGCCAACCCCCACAAGCCCTGTGCCAAGGCAACATGTGTTGAGCAGCCCCTCTGTCACACCACCGCAAATGTCCATGGCCCAGCAGAGGCAACAGTCCCTCGACCAGCTGATCGAGCAACAGCAGCAAGTGGCCACGCTCCTCAAGGAGCATGCAGATGATTGTGGGGGTTCTAGGGCAGCCATTGAAACATCCACTGAGACACTTGGGGCACAAATAGAGCAAAGTAGTGAGAGCCTGAGGGGAGAAATGGAGAGAAGCACCGAGATCCTGAGAGCACAAATGGAGAAAAGCACCGAGAGCCTGAGAGCACAAATGGAGAAAAGCACCGAGAGCCTGAGGGGGGAACTGCATGCGACGTCCAAAGACGTATGTGGTGAACTTTCCGCTGTGCGCCGTGTGCTCACTGAGCTCTCACAAACCCTCAGGGACATGCATGGACGCGAGCAGGCAGAGACATCATCCGTTGCAAGTTCCGTCCAGGGCAGCCCCCAACGTAGATCTGGCAGGAACCTGCGCTCCACGGGCAGGGGTGCCCCTGATACCCGGAGAGGGGGCTTGCAATAGCGTCTACCCACGGACAATATGCATATTTGGACACTGGTGTTCGGGGGAGAGGTAGGAGGGTGGAGGGGGTGTGTTGGGCTATTCTGGGTGGCGGGTCCATAGGGTGTATGAATCAATGCACATTAGCAATACAGTTCATCATTATCATCCAATGAGATGAGTGGACATTGATCTTTGCGTACGAGGCCTTCATAGGTGTACAGTCCACAATGTGCTTGTACTACACACACACACAGTGCCACAAGTCCCCTTTCCATGTAATAGGCACCATGCATGGTTGCTAGAAGCATGCATCTATGATGCTCTGTCGGATTTCACGTGCATCCTGTGCCTCATGGACTCCTTGAGGTGCCGCCACATCCCCACCCTCATCATGACCATCTTCAGGTGCATGCAGTTCAGCGTCAGGGGGCATGGGCACATTTCTACGTACGCACATGTTGTGCAGCATGACACATGCCATGACCATCTTTGAAACCTTCTCATGGCTGTACATGAGTGCCCCGCCAGACCTGCTGAGGCAGCGGAAACGAGCCTTCAGTAGGCCGAATGCCTGTTCTATTACTACACGGGTACGTGAGTGGGCATGGTTGTACTCCTCCTCATGCTGGTTCTGCGGGTTCCGGATTGGTGTAAGGAGCCATCTCTTCAGTGGATACCCGGCATCACCTGTATGTGGCAAATAAAGGGTGTTAGTGGAATGAGAGTGCTATGTACGCCCCCCCCCTTCCTGCAAGGTCATTGACGCATCAAATGGGCCACGATGTCATGCATGGAATGAGACTCACCGAGTAGCCAGGATCTGTGCCCTACGTGTCGCTCCATGTAGCGTGGTATTCTTGTGTTCCTCAGGACCATTGAATCATGGGTAGATCCTGGAAATCGGGCACAACAATGTGTAAAGATCCTGTTGGAGTCACACACCATTTGCACATTGATTGAATGATATTGTTTCCGGTTGCGGTACTGGACCTCCATGGCATGTGGGACAACCAATTCAACATGGGTGCAGTCGATGGCACCAATGCAACCCGGGATGCCGCCAAGTGCATGGAATCCCACTTTAGCGTTGGTAACTCCTGGTCCGTGCGTGGTAGTGTGATGTGGTTGTCAGCATGCTTCAGGAGGGCATTGAGCACTTGGAAGAGTGTCCGTGAGAACAGTGGCTGTGAAATGCCATGCAACTGTCCGACTGTGTGCTGGTAGGGGCCTGTGGCCAGGAAGTGGAGTACAGACACCACCTTCAGTAGGGGTGGGATGGCGGTTGGGCTATCTATCATGCTGACAAGGTCAGCGTGTGTCATGTCCACAATGGCGATTATGGTGTCCCGGTCCAAACGGTAGAGGGTGTGGATCTGCTCAGCACTGAGGTTGAACGGATTGGCTCGGAGGCGTGGGATTGCGGGCTGCCTGCGTGGTGGTAGTGGCAGTGCTTGTGGGCCTTGCTGACCCTGCCCTGCCCTCCTTCTCCTGCGTCTCCTCTGTGCGGCCGGTTGTTGTAGCAGTTGGTGTTCGTCGTCTTCTTGTAGTTGTAGTACTTGCAGTGCTATCTGGTCCCCCAGGGCCAACATCGCTAGTCCTGCCGGTAGCATTTTGGAGTGGGTGTGGTTGTGGGAGGGGTTTGGGTGTGCTATTTATGTGCTGTCAGGCTGTATGGGCTCCACCTGTGCTGATTCATTGAACCTGTGGCAGCAGCAATCCCTTTTGGGCGAGCACGTCCCGCACGAAACGCTGCATTTGGCCGCATGGCATCTTGCAATTGCAATCATGTATCAAATCCCGATGGCAGTGAAATGTACTTTGAATGAATATTATGCTATGCTCCCATTGTTACACATACTATATTTGTAGTCGCGAACAACCTTGTGAAGGGTCAGTGGAATGTAGGACTCGATCGACGGCGGACCCTCATGCAGCACTGTAACGTACTTCACCGACGGCCGTGGTGTCCCATTTGTGATTGTAGCCAGTTAGCATTATCACACACAGCCGCACTACATAGATGTAATTGTGAATGCAAGCGTTCACAGAAGCCTTTTCGACGTAATGTTGCAAATGAGGAATTCGAAGGACAGCGCTTTTGGTTTTGAACTAGCGGCGAGGATACACCCACAGGTCTGCCTGGAAATGTAACGTTCTATTGTAGAATGTCCTTGGGACAGGGCCCATAACGAGCAAGCAATGAATGATATGAATTGAATGGGATGCGCAATAGCGTAGTGGACGATAAGGCAGGACGTTCCCAAATCCATGTTGCTTCACAACACTACAGATCCGGCCAGGAGCACAGTGGTTTTTGCACACTGCATTACGCACAGACGCAATGGAAGTTTCAAATATTATGTGAGTGAATCTTCATGCGTTTTCATGGCGGGATGAGGGAATGTTGAATGGATGCATGGACAGTTGATTTGATTTGAATCTGCCATGTACATGGGTTTAATGATTCGATCCCCTTCCCCTGCGCTATGTGATGCAAAGCTGCCATAGTGGGACCAACGTCTATCTGCCCTTGTTGGATCCTCCCTGTCTCGACGCGCCTTCATACACTTGTGTCTGCACGTTACTAATCCCATGTTATGGGTTCTGTCTTGACGGACGCATGCACAGTAACAGACGTTAGTAATGGTGTATTCACCTCGATTAATTTCGTTATGATTCGCTACTGATTTCGGGGTGTATATATTCCTTTGGAGTGGGCTAGCATGCATATGGGTGTGGATTTGGTGTGTTGAATGAAGTGTGTGATGCATCAGAAGTCCTGAAGGCCATACGGTTATCTTGTGTTTCATTTGGGTGACAGGTATCTCCTGCCCTTTTGCAGATGCCATCTGTACGCCACTCCTCCAGATGGGTTTTACTCTCGACACCTGCAGCTTCGGGTAAATCAGTGGAGCACGATTACGATCTTATGGGACGATCGCCAATGGGCCACATGCCCTTACGCAGTACTGGTGGCTAGGTGCAACATTACAGCCTTTCAGCTGGACTAGTGCCTACCTCATGGGACGGACCTGCGGTTCTAGGCGCTTCCATGTTGCCTTTTGGAACGTTAATGTAGGCCCTGTGTACCATGAAGGAACAGGGCGTCACACAAGTGGAAGCTGGTCATTAATTGCGGATGCAGCCCTCGGTGATGATGGATGTTTTGGTGTTAATGTGCAAATTGCTGTATGGCCTTTGTTATTTGGATGTGCATTAAAATTGTATTCCGATATTTGCCGTGTTGCGTTATTCTTTGCAGGTGATGTAGCAATTTCCGATTTGTGGCGCTATGTCTTGTGAGATGATCTGCATTCTGTTCCGGCTTCTGAGTTGAGTTGCGTGGTACTGTACTGGCCGCGTTTGCCTACGTAGCACAGTATGGTCACGGATAGGGGCTGCCATTGTGACTGTTTTCATTATGTGCTGCTCAGGGGCGGGGGATTAGCTTTTGCCCAACTGGTGCCTGTCAGCCAGGTCGATTGGTGGAATGATGGGATTATCAGTATATGGCTGGTCACAGGTGCCTGTGTTTGCGTGCGTTTGTTGGAGGGAGACTGGGGTCATGTCCATTGGAATAGCTTCTGTATTCGTGCCATCTGTGCCCTGCAGCTCCCATCGGCCCCTCTTGAGATGGCCTGGCTGCTCAGTCACTCTGCCAACTTGTGTGGTACATGCTTATGCTGATGGTTGGTTTGTTTACTGGCAAGGGTACAGGGCTGGTGCAATCTCCCTCAGGATACTGCTTTGGATGTTGCCTTACACTGGTGGCAAGCGATGGGGGACTACTGTTGTTTTGTGTCTTGTAATCTTAATGTTCATTTTGCTGTACTTGTACCTTCAGATGCCTGTGCTGCATCGGTACGGCAATGGTGACATGCCGAATATGGATGGCCACTCACGAGGCACTTGGAGCCCCTGCATGCATTTCTACGTTGGCATGCATGGGTGACTTGTAGATTTCACTGGTTGCATGGTGTGGCTTCATTGCGCCTGCGAGGAGTTGTGCAATGTGGGCAGGGAGTGGAGTACAGGCACTCAGTAGGGCCATTTACGGTTGGTTCACGATGCCGTATTTCTCACCATGGCGGAATGGTACTTTCCGCCATGCTTGATGGCGTTCAGTACATGTCCGCTAGGGTCAGAATTCGCGTACCGTTGCGCCATGGCGGTAATTCCGGTTTTGCAGGGCGTGCGTGCGCGTACTTGGTGCAGTTAGCGTTGCCGTTCACTGCGGTGTCGCTAATGGCATCGTACTTTACGGTGACGGGTCATAATCGCAACGAGCGGTATTCGATGGCGGTATTGCATTTCCGCCATCGTTTTTCCATTTCCGCAAGGGTCGTAATGAGGCCCATAGTGATTGTATACATACTCTAAGATTTAATTTAGAAATGTTTTGACGATTAAGATTTGTGGCTTTAAAGGTATTATAAATTGTGATATTCCTTTTTAGATATGTTGCTAGTTTGTTTTATTCTTATTGTGTAAAGGTTTAAATAAACCAAAAATCAATCAGGAAACAAATGCATATCCTGAATTTAAGAATTGGTGGGCTGATGGGTTTTAAATTGGGTGTCTGAAGAGTGAATTTCATGTTCATAACTATTTTACTTTTTGTGAAAATGGCAATACGGTGTCAAAATGAAAGTAAGCTTCACTGATCCGCCATAAGGAGAGGAATATTTTTATATATATATTCAGTTAAAAAATAACTTTATTAAAGGGACGTTATGGTTATGTTGGCTACTCAAAACCTATGAAATTCACTAAAAAACTTTGTTAACGGGACGTTATGGTTCGAAGTAAAACCGAAAAACCCTTGAAATTCGCCAGTTATGGTAAGCTAAGCACCCATAACTTGCGCCACCACCGTGCACTGCTAAGACTAAAACCCAGGACATCAAAGATGACATCACAAATGTCATTGATGACATCACTGATGACATCACATGTCTGGCGCCCCCTTTTTTCCTTTACTGACATATCTAGGCTACATGGTTTTCTTCAGTAACAGTCAGGAACTAAACATTGAAAAGGTACTATATTTGTATACTTTTCCTTCAAGTATGTTCTTACAGTAACACCCTTAGAGTCCAGTCACATCATATGAAACATATACATAGGAGAAGACACAGACTTGAAAGACAGCAATCATTTCTGTGCATGAAGATAATCAGTAGGGTCATCAGAACTTTCTGATAGTTGTGTTGCTTATTTATTACTGTACTTTCTCTGTATATGCTCATATTTGTACACATTGTACTCACAGTACTTTCCTTAGGGTCCAGTCACATTATGTGATACATATCCATAGGGGAAGTAGCAGCTCTGAAACAGAGCAATCATTTATCTGCATAAAGATAATCAGTCACGTTATGAACACTTCCTGGTACTACTGCTGCTTTTTTGCTGAGCTCACTTTCCCTGTATATACTCATATTTGTATGTGTTGTTGTCTCTTTGTGTTTTGTCTGTAATAATGCAATTATGTAGTAAGTGGGTTTTATCAGCTACTTATTACATGTTTCACAGTACGCAAAACTCTAATAAGAAATCAGTTATCATTTCAGTATTCAACATGGCAAAATTATGAATATTGCACCTCTATCATGTATACTGCACACAATGCCTATGTTTCTACATGAGTAGCTTAGTATACTGAATAGAACATCATAATAGAATGCTATTTGTATCAATGCATAGGTTAATGCACTAATTAGCTCATGATATTTATTCCAATGATCCTTGACCCTTTTTTGTCAACATTATAATAATACGTACGTTTCATGAAAAGTAAATGCACATGTGATGTCATCAGTTATGTCATCAATGACTTTTGTGATGTCATCTTTGATGTCCTGGGTATTAGTCTTAGCAGTGCACGGTGGTGGCATGAGCTATGATTGCTTAGCTTACCATAACTGGCGAATTTCAAGGGTTTTTCGGTTTTACTTCGAACCAATACGTCCTGTTAACAAAGTTTTTTTTAGTGAATTTCATAGGTTTTTAGTAGCATAACTTAACCATAACGTCCATTTAATATTGTTTTTTTAACTGAATTTGGTAGGTTTTTAGTAGCGCAACTTTACCATAACGTCCCTTTGACAACGTTTTTTACTAAAGTTCATCGGTTTCTAGTAGTGGCATGTAACCATAATGTAAAGTAACATCTGACTTAATTGCACACCTTGCGGAGAATGCCACATGACCATATGCAGGCACACAGCACAGTGACGTGTCCGAGAATCCGTACACACTTAACAATAAGATGTATGCCTCGTGGACAGTGTGGAAATACATTTTTTACTGATGTAGGAACTTCCACAGTCAACATTTCCTTTGCACAGCTCCAACACTTATTCGTAGTCAGCCATTAACAATGTAGTACACAGTACATACTTTTAGCAAAAGTACTATTTATCTGAAAAAGACATGAGCTAAGGCCATCCCTCCTCCCCAAGAAACAGCACCACTGCTGTAATGAAGGAGCATGAGAAACACTGCCCCTACCTTGCAAATAACACACGCACAATATTTTCCCCCATCCACCTACCCCCCCCCATATTACGGTTTGGTGCCTCTTTGCTCATTTCCGTCTGCAACTTTCCTTCTTAGCTGTCCTTCCAAAAAAAAAAAAGCCATCCGTAAACAAAGTAAATGTTCCTTTAAGAACCACCTTTCCCAGTTGAAAAATATATTTTTTTTTTAAATCGCATACACTCCATCTACTTTATATTTCTCACTAAAGGACATAGACGCAATACGATTTTTCCCATATTACTGTTTTGTGCCTCTTTGATCCTTTCCATCCGCAACTTTCCTTCTTAGCTGCCCTTCCAAAAAAAAAGCCATCTGTAAACAAAGTAAATGTTCCTTTAAGAACCACCTTCACAGTTTAAAAATATTTTTTTTTTAAATTGCAAACACTCCAACTACTTTATATTTCTCAGTAAAGGACATAGACACAATAAGATTTTTCAACATTTCCATTTGCAGTTTGTGTTATGCTAATGGGAATATTGTACCGTTTGTCCTCTATTCCAGGGACTGGAACGGTGAATAAAGGGCCAGAAGGCCAAGTTATCAGGCCAATTGAAGCGAGAGTGCATAGCGCGATCTCTGGATCATTACCCCCCTTAAAACCCTTCAATGGGGGATGAATGCCATTAACAATCTAGATTTGCAAAGCAGTAACGTGTGCTACTAAAAAAGAGGATTTGTCGTTCTAACCCGGAACACCACGAATCCAAGATGGCTACCATAGAAAGGGAAGGCGGTTGTTCCATACATGGCTCCTCTTCGCTTTCCATGGCAGCCTGCAAAAAGCAAACCCTGTTAACATATTACCACAAGAACTTTTTTCCACCCTTTCAAATGTATCCTAATGTCGATTAACTTTACCACAAAGCCAGTCCCAGGTGGACATGGCCTTTGTAATCCTATCTTTTCTTCATTCTGGTCATCGCCAGTAGCCACATTGTGCGGATCATGACCTTATACCATGACTCCAACATTCTGCCCATTCCCTATGGCTGCAGCCTACCCCTCAGTCAATAAACGTATACCGCTACATTTTTTAACTACATTATGACACTTATGTCATACGAAAACACTCCCACATCTCGTCACATAACCAACCCTTATGATATTGTACACCTTTTTTTGAATGACGTTCCTCTCCATCATAGCCAAATGTGCCCATAAGCACCTACGTGCCGCGACGCAGAACCTGAAAATGAACAAACAGCGATGTACAACGTAGCATGTTACATTTTGAAATAATAAACTGTTTTTTAAAAGAAAATATTAACATTTTAGAATTTGTAAAGTACTTTTATTTCACAATAAACTGTCCGAGGCCATCGGACTATTCCCATTTTCAATCAAATAGTAACTTTGTTTCTTCGGTCGTCATCGAAAATGTTAATCGTGAGACGCAGGTTGTTCTTTTCGCATACACAAAGTATTCGTTTTCGATAAAGCTACCGCTTCGGTCGCACAGTGATTTCCAAGATGTCGGCATGAACTTCGGCCTACACCACCATAAAAGATGTTATGTTACTCCCAATGGCCACTACAGCGTATGGACAGATGGGGCCTGTCCCGTCGTCCCACAAAACAGTGATGGTTAGGCAGGCGGTCAAGAGTACGTGCATCTGGCGTGCAAAGAAGCCATCACGTGACATCTGGAATCCATGGCAATCACAGTATGGCAGAATGTAGATGTTCAGAAAACGTAACAGAAAATATGTATTTATACCCAACCTTACCAAACAATTTCAAAAAAGACAAAAAGAACGTGGAAACTGATACACAAATTGATGTGGTCATACATGACATTTTAAAGAAATATTAGCGTTGAACATGGGTGAAACTAGTGATAGACTACAAATTCTGAGAATCTGCACTCTCCATAAGTAAAATAAAATATGACAACTACACAGAAAGATAGTACCTCAGTTACATTGCCAAAATTATTGTTCTAGTAATAAAAAATTAAAACGCGTTCTGGTGTAGAGTCATCAAAAGTAAATGTACAAGATATTTACCGTCTCCATTGTCTTTGTTAAACTCAGACAGCAATATACTTGCACCAAAGAATCTTATTGAACTGATATTACATGTGCCTTACAAACATTTTGAATACATAACCTTATCAAATGGTATTTTTCCAAACTTTCACTCCCTGCATTCTTACTGAAATTTCCCTCTCGCTCAAGGTCAAAAAACAATTGACCCTTATGGGTTCAGTCGAATGCGTGGGCCTACTGAGCTCGCAGCCAGAAAAGCAAAGCAAGTGACCTTCACTCAGAAAGAAAATACATTCTGACTTTCCAACAACATATCTGAATGCATTCATAAGAACTGCTACTTCCATACACTTGCAGACCGGCTGTTTCGATCAAACAGTGCAGGTGGCTGCCTCAGATTTCAAACTCTAGGACGCCAGTCTGACTGCAATATTATTTTAAATACATTGTAACACAGACACAGTAAATCTTCACCTGTACTTAATGGACACTATATTGAGCAGCAACTTCCAATTTACCGTATGACTTTGGTGACAAGAAAACACCACTTTCTCACTTCCTGCTGCCACATCCCATCCCAGCCTCATTAACCCTCACCTTCCGAAACAGTATTTCATAAGTTTAACAAGTGCAATGGTGTGTTGTTTTATATGTGTTAGCGGCGATGTCCGCATACAGCAAAACACGAATGAAAGATGGCAGGCGCAGCAAAAGAATCTAACGCACTTCACGCTGTTCAACATCCAATCATTGAAGGCGTCACATAACGCTATGGATTAGCCCATCGGTATCTTGTCCGCGGAGCGAACACGGAAGTGTGCCGGCGGAGCGGACATAGATATCACACATTTTTTATGACCTACTTTTGGATTGTTTAAAAAAAAACTACTGGACGGATTGGCACCAAATTTACAAACGCACTCTTTCGGGACCAAGCTCCTGCCGCAAATTTGGTGAAAATCTGTCCAGCGGTTTGGGCTATAGGCATGCGCAAAGTTTTTCCCCCATTCAGTCTATGGGAAAAAAAGACATTTTGGGACCCCCCCTATAACTTTTCCCCCCTTAGACCAAACATCACCAAACATTGCAAGGAAGATCACAGTGGCCCATATACTTGTTCTGCAAAGTTTGGTGCGGATTCGTTCAGGGGGAGCGTAGTTATAAGCCGCCCAAAAAGTGCTCTTCCTATGGAAACAGCAACTTAACCATAACTACACGGCCACGACTTGGAGGATGGAGAGAAATGTAAATGTTCAATCCTGGTTGTAAGATCATATGTTAGCACCGCCTAATGTTCACTTTCCATGGGAGGGGCTTAGAGAGTAAAAAGGTCCTACACTATGCAAGGGGGGCAGCTACCAAAAATCAGCAAAAAATATCTGGTGAAATTTCATCTAGATGGAAATATAGGAATTGGGCTGGACATTTTTACTGCTGGTGAGACTAGAAAACAGAGGCTGTGAGACTTCCCTGCAGCCATAGAGAGAGAATTGCTATGGAATCCCATTGACTGAATTGCTGGGCAGAATCCTGTTTTTGCTTACGAGCAAAGCCTTGTTCAGTCTCCATGAGTGCCAAGCCCAGAGATTTCCAAAAGCAAGTAGATTGTCCAACTGTGGGATGTATTTACCCATGCGTGCAAGCCCTACCTCAAAACTGTGCAGTCCTGACATGGAAAACATCATGGTGGCCAGAGCTTCCAAGAAAATGCACAGGAAAATCCCATTTCGCCTATGTTGTGAGCTCAGAGAGGCAATGCTGATTGCCAAAAGCAAACCCATAACTGTTGGGAATTCATTATTCTTGAATGTCAAATATGGCAAAATCATGGACACAGAATTACTTTACTGCAGAAACACACCAATGCCATGTCCTGAACATGGACAATATACTCCATGTAATATCACTTGCTGAAATGAATCAATCTAAACAAAATCCCAAGGATGGATGCAGTAACCACAAAATCCTGATGGTGGCGCTAGCGGTCTAAACTCTGACAGGAGAGCTGTCTTGCAAAGCTGTCTAAGTGCAAAGAAAGGGGTCTTATTTCATCAAAGGTTCAAAGGGGTTGCCTGTCCTGAGAACTCTTGACACTTCAGAACTCAACACAAGAAGCCAGGAAATTACAGGGTTCTGTTAATTAAATGCAAAGTGGCCCCCTGGCCTCCTGATGTCAGCTTGCAGGACACCACACAAAGGACCCTTTCCTCTGAAAGGAATATGTTAATTCTGAATGTTTTCTGTCAACAAAGATCTGCCAGCCAGCAGAGATCTGTGACTGACCCACCCAAGTCTTGGAGGCGGACCTCAACACTCTGAACTGACTTGAAAGCAAAATATATATTTTACAAAAACACTGATAACTCTTTGTAATCAAATGACAGAAATGTATAACTTTGAGAGCTTTAATTTAAAAAATGTACCTTTAATTCAAGCCCAAACTCGAATTTGTGTGATGTTCTGGGGCAAAACCCCATTGTTTATTAATATTACAGACTCCCTGTTTCAGCTAGACAAACGAAAATGCATTGGTATGTGGGTAGATATATGAGGAACAGTTGTATAAAATTTAATGAAGATCCAATGTTGTTTAGCACATTAAAAAGTGCTAAATATTGCTATTTTTGAATGCAAGCTCCTAGAAAGAGCAGATTTGGACAGAGACATGACTAAATTCAGCCACACCATGTATATGTAATTTCAAGCAACTGTGTAACTGTGAAATATGTCTTTTGTTATCAAATATAGAATGTGTGAAATCTGACAGGGGAGTGTCCTCTCTGCAAGCCATAAAATGACATCACTCTGACTCACAGTTCCTTCCCCAATCAAGTGAGGAATGGAAATTTGACCAATGGCAAGTGGAGAGGGGTAGGGTCTAGTGATGCTGCATACACACCCACTCTAAAAACACATAAAAGCAGACAGACATGACAGATAGACACCTTCATTTCCATCTGCAGCTGGAAGCTCTGCCGGAAAAATCCATACTCTACCCCCATCAACCTCCAGAATCCAGAAGCAGTGCTGTACCCAGAGAGAGACCAGAGTCCAGTCTAACACCTGACCAGATCCGTGACGAGGCCCATTTAATTCAAGAATATAGTGTGAGTACCCAGCAGAACTGTGTAGAACCCATCTCTTAGTTAAAATAATATAATTCAATCCATTTTTAATCTAAGTAGAACTGCAGCTTAGCAATTGTGTTATTCTGCCATCATTTTTAAAGCTGAAAAAGTGTGCGTTTAAAATTTGCAAAACCAAAAACGACCTCTACTAAATCGCTCATATCTCCGCGACCGTTTGTCTTAGAGACTTGCAGTAACTTTCCTCTGGAAGCTGTGATCCTAGGCTTTCCTAGGACCCCAAAACGATAGTGATAGTCCTTGTAGTTCTTCTGTAATAGCGCCCGGCGCATTCGCAAATTTTACCACGATTTGCAAATTTCTCCACGTGTAAAATCTGCTGCTGCTTGCCTTCTATTTGCCAGAAATTCGTTGAACCTGTTAACTATCCCTGCATCATTGCTAGTGTGAGCCTGGACTAATATTAACTAGATACCACTCATCCTGAACCTCTGAAAGGGAATTAAAAGCATTTCCAGCATATTTCTCATCCATCGCTAGCACATATAAAAGCATTTGGGCCTGTGTTTTCAAAACTCCTATCTGTTTTCTTTAAGCGTGCTTGGGGGGGATTGAACTGAATTACATTGATTGCATTTCTGAGAACTGTGTGCTTTCCTCCCATTTCCTTGCATTGCATAAAGGGGGGGGGGGGTGAATAGCCAGAGAAAAGTGATTATATTGTTTGGTTGAAATCATATTGAGTATTTTCTGTACTTCATTCATTGAATATTGCATCCACCTGAGCTTACATAAAGCATTCTTTACCACCTTCTTCTTTTGTTCCTATTTACCAGTGTGCTATCTTATCCATTTCATGTCAACTCATTAGTGATTATAAAGAAGTGTGCTAGTGCCAGATTCTCCGTTGTTAATATTTATCATATCAGATTAAGTGTGATATTCAATTATTAATTTATTATAAAGTGTGATATATATATCTCTTGTTTAAATTATCAAATAAACCTTTTAACTTGCAAAACAGAACTACTTCTTGGCTCAGTGGGGTCAGGGGGATTCCAAGAGAGGGGTGTTATATAGGGGTAGTCATCCAGAACGCATGAACTGGACATAACGATATATCAATAAGGGTTTTCATTCAGTATTCTAGACTAGGCATTGATTTAGCTGTAGTGCGGGATTGAATCCTCTTACAAATTGGGGGCTCGTCCGGGATGTTTGGGTTAGATTTACCATTTGTGCAGATTAATACAGCGTGCCAGCTGACCAGATACATACATCCAGTCGGATCACCACGCTGCATTACGCTGTGAAGCATTCCTCAAAAGGGACACTCCAAGAAAAGTTCTGTTCTGCAAAAATAAAATACAAACTTCTGTAAGTCAGGACAGAGACCAATCTCTAGAATGACGACCTTAGTAGACATGAAAATAGCCAGAGAGCACTTCTTACATAAGTTATTTGTGAGAGGTGAGTGGACTCACCAGGACCAAACAGTCTGGTTGCAGGCCATCACGCAACAGGTCACTGAAACAGGGTCAGATATATATAGAGATCAGGGTCCCCTACATGTGGCCCTGAGTGAACTATACATGGCCCCGAAGGCCAAAGAGGAACACGACAAGATTGTTAGGATAGCGGCATACCTGTACCTATATATGGGAGACATGCAGGATAGATGTGCGGAAAGCCAAAACCTGGCAAATAGGCAACAGATAGCGTTAGAGAAGGTCCAATCTGACCTGGTCTCTTCTGAGCAGAGGCTGCAGAGGAGCCAGGAGTCAGAAGATGATAGTAGGCAGTACATCATTAAAATAAAAGAGGATATGGGCATCCTACAACAGGAAAAGACAGACCAGGATACCAGATTTCTGGCCCTGCAGAAGGAGCACCAAGACAGTTTGGACTCCTTACTGCAGAACCAGAAAAAGTTGGAGCAACAGATCAATTTCAACAGGGCATGCGCGGAGCAGGTAGTCACCCTGCAAAGCCAGCTAGATAGAGAGAAAGAGGAGAGCAATAAACTGATTCTGAAAGACCTGGATACCCAGGCAGAGTTTGATGAGGAGCGCCAAAAAGCTGGTGCCTTTCAACGGCAAAGGGACGACCTGGCGGCACAAATGCAGGCTCTTAGTCAGGAAAGAGACGCCTTAGGCCAGGAAGTCTGCCATTTAAAAAGAAAAATGGAAGAAAATCACCTGGCCCACCAGGGACTGGGTGACCTCCAAAAAGAACACCAGAACTTGTTAGAGCACACCAGGAGGGTGGAGGATGCTCTAGCAAGAAAGGAGCAGGCCAATAGGGACACCGCTCAGGAGGTAAACCTCCTGCAGCAAAGACTGGCCCAGTTCTCCAGGACCAACCAGGAAGCACAGAGGGAAAATGAGGCCCTCTGTCAACACAATGATAGGCTCCAACAACAGGTAGCGATGCAGGAGAGACTGATAGAGTCGAGTAAGGCCTTAACTGAGGAACTGAAAGCGCAGGCTCTTGCATTGCAACAGGGAGCAGAGGCGGATAGAGACCAGGTTCGCTGGGAAAGGGAAACTCCTGAGCATAACCTCAGGAGCCCTAATACCAGAGGCCTTTATCTCTCTCAGTCCCTGGACTCTGCCACCCCCATGTCCCCTGGTGCACATGAGCACCGGGCCACAGGGATGGCAGATTACTATCCAGCCAGAAGCATGGGGCTCATAGGCCAGTACCTCCCAGGAATGGATGGGCGGGCATCTGGGCATGGGCACCCAAGCATGGTGCAATTCAGTGGGGAACCCCGGGAGAATAGGCCCATTAAGGGCATCCTGA
The DNA here is from genome assembly GCF_040938575.1 of Ambystoma mexicanum. Lineage (NCBI taxonomy): Eukaryota > Metazoa > Chordata > Amphibia > Caudata > Ambystomatidae > Ambystoma > Ambystoma mexicanum. Next base: position 1,410,349,126 of record NC_090931.1, on the reverse strand, counting down.
AAACCTCTGCCCAGTTAGGTCAGTGGGGGGGGTACCCGGCAAATCCTGGCAGCAAGGAGGAATCTGAAGACTCCTCTGAACTGCGCAGGACACAGGAGACCAGGTCCCCACATTCTGCCAGCCATTCCCAGGCTCGCAGAATCGAACAGACGGGAACCTCTGGGAGCAGTGCCTCTGAGTCCGAGGACGAATGGACAAGGGTTACCCGAACCAAAAAGGCCAATAAGGCAAAAAGGGCCTTGCTTAAGGACCCCTTAAAGCAGATTAAGGCGATCAGGAGCGTCATCACGCCTTACCATAAGAACGCTAAGTATTCTGTTTGGGAGCACTTAGAGTTGTTTGAACAAATGATGGAGACTTTCCATTTGAAGGACAGCCAAAGCTGCATTCAATATGTAAAGTGGACCTTCTCCCCGGAATACTCCAGTTTCTTTGCGGGGCTGGAGGACCAAAATCATTCAAGATGGTCCACCTATAAGGCGGCCATCTTGAAACATTTTTCTGTTCACAGAAATCCTCAAGAGGCTCGCAAGGCAGCCTACAATTTACAATGTGGGGAGGATCAGGCCCCACAAGAATTTGTGCAGGAGTTAAAGCGTGCTTTTGCACAGACCACAAGAAGGGTGCGCACGGATAGCAGAGAATTTATTAATACGTTTTTCCATGCCTTGCCCAAATATATCATGACCCAGCTCGTGAGGGATTTTCACGAGAAAAGATCTTTAGACTGGGTCATTGAACAGGCTACCCGGATCTATGAGGTGCAGAAACCGGTAGATAGCAAAAGTAATGCCCAGAAAAACCCCAAAGCCAACAGCACCCCTGCTGCTGTCAAGGTGGCAGAGGTAAAGGTCACCCCCGTTTTAGATTTGGAGATGGGGGGGCCTAAAAACCTACCTGCACCTAATAATGCTCGGCCCAGAAGGTCTTCGGGCCAGTCACAGGCAGGGAGTGAAAGAGGTAGTCCCCCCAATGGGGTCCCTCGCTCTCCTGACTATGTAAGTCCTTGCTACAAAGGTAACAGTCCAATCCTGGGTTATGTGTGGACTCCCCCAGCCCAAGGGGGGGGATCCAACCGAGCACCGAACCCAGGGAACTTCCCTCCAAACTTCCCACAGGAGGGCAGAAATTCTCCAAATCCTGGGCAGAACTTTTTCCCCAGGTATCCACCCAACTTCCAACCCCAAAATCATCCATCCTTCTTTCCCCAATTCCCTGAGCCCAGACAACCTAATCCGGGAGAGGGGAGGCCAAGGGTGGAGGGGTACCAAAATCTTCCCAACCAGGGGTACTACCAAAGAAGGGATAGCTACCCTTCCCGGGATCAGCCCAGGGGAGAAAACAGGGCCCCGTATCAGCCTGAGCGGGTTTCCCAGTTAGAGCGCCAGGTTCAAAACATGGCGCGGGATCTGGGTCACATACTGAGGGCTCAGCAGAACCCTCAGATGGCCGTGCCGGCACAGAACGCACCCAACTCTGGACCTGGTGCTCCAGAACAATGACGGGGGCAGCACCCCGATAACTCACCGGTTCCCAGGGAGGAGGCACAAAGGGAAGGGGGGTGTAAAGCCTTGGAGGAAGCTTCCTTCCTCACTTGTAAACAGCCCCTGGAAACCCAGGAACCGGAAACAAAATCTCTTGCCCCGGAAAGTCTGCCTCCTAAGGAGCAGAGGGGGGGTAGGAGAAACAAAAGACCCAAACAGACTCAGTTTGAGGAGGAGGTACAGATCTTCCAATTTGAGGGAGAGGGATCCTCAGAGGATCCTGGGAAAAGGATCTTCTCCTTCAGAGAGGGGGGAACTCCTCCCAAAGAAAAATGGGTCCCTAGGGATGCAAGTCCAGACTGGGGAGATGTGGAGACTGAGCTACCGCCGCCCACCATCTCATCCCAGAACCAACAGCAAGAAAATCCCCTGGTTCAAACCCATCCTGGTGACTGCCTCCAAAACCGGGGGGGGGCGGCCCAGAACCGAAGCCAGGGGAACCCACCATGGCTCTGATCTCCAGTTGCCAACTTTTTCTTTCAGATTCCCAAGGCTCTGCACAGAATTCTGCCCAAATTTCTTCTCTTGCAATGTCCAAAACCAGAAAATTAGCCCACCAGTTGTCCAAAAATGTACATTATCTGTGCCCCCTTGAGGAGAAGGAGGGAAGATATTATGCCCCGGTACAAGTACAGGGGCAGGGTACAATCTCAGCGCTGGTGGACACTGGATCTCAAGCTACCCTTCTGTCCAGAAGGGCCTTTGATGAACTGAATGCAGGAAGGGGAGAGAATTACCAAATTCCTCTCACCTCTCTTCCTGGACAACTGCAGAACTTTGACGGGAAGGAAATTCCCGTTGAGGGGACTGCAGACTTGGACATTAAGATCTGGCGACACAAGTTGAAACACCCGGTCATAGTTGTGACCCCAGAGGGCACCCCTTGTTTACTAGGGAATGACCTCCTGAGAAGGTTGTCACCCCTAATAGATTGCGTAAACAAGGTCCTCTGGACCCAGACTAGCCGACCCATAAAATTAAAACAGAGTGTCAACCATGTTAGTTTAAACGGCACATGCCACATGGTTGAACAAAAATCTGACCAAGTAGAATTTCACTTCCAGAACAACCAGATTCCAGATGTGACAGTAATAGCAGTAGGACAACAGACTGGTGATGGGGGGTCCTCTCTATTTCTGAAAATCAACCTTCCTTCCAGTCTAAAGTGGTATTCCACGCTGGAAGGAAACACTCTGAAATTCTATACCAATCCACAATCTGAAACTCCCACTCCTACAGTCCAGAAAGATGTGAAATCAGCTCAGAGCCTGGCTGAGATTCAGCAAATTGGAGAGCAGTTGTTCATCCCTGTTCAGTTAAATGATGGGAAGGACTCTGTGCTCGCTCGAGTGTGTGTGAACAACGGTAAGAGCTTCATCAGCGAAGCCATGTTTCGCCAACTCCCAAAAGATCCAGCCATTCCCACCTTCAAACTGATAGACAAATGGGAAATGGACCTGGAAGCACCTAATTCCAAACATCTCCTGCCAAGCAGGTGTATGCTCAAAATCTCCATTGGCAACAAGAGCATAGTCCATAATTGTTGGGTCGTGCGAGACGTCCCTGCCGCCTTTTACTTAGGCAGTGACATTCTCAATCGCTTTGCCATTAGTTTTGACCTAATAAACTTCAAAGCTTGGTCCCGATTAGCGGATAATCCCATGGGCTTTGATGATCCAGAAAAAGCATTTAGGTCAGCTCAATTGCTACCTTATGCAGTTGAAATTCAGGTTAAAGAGGAAGTCACCATCCCAGAAAGGACCCGACAATTCTCCCTGGAAGTGAAAGTTAAAAGGGGACAAGAGTTGAAAAACCCTGATGCTTACATACATCTAAATGCTTCTCTCCAACAGCAAGGGTTGGGGGTAAACCCAACACCATTAGTCAACCTAGAACATGACACCATTCCAATAGAGGTGGATAACAGCGACTTAAAGAAAATTACTCTAGCCGCAGGCACCATTATTGGAATGGCGGTTGATGACCGACATTTCTCCATTGATCTTGGGAATGAACTGTTAGGACCAATCCCCAAGGACTGTGTTGACAGTGACAGTGAGGACAATACAACACCAGACAGGATTTTTACCCGGCATGGGGGGAACTTCCTGGTGTACACTTCCTGCCCTTATGGTAAGGAAGATGTGACGTGTGACTTCAGGAGGGATGAGGTGATTTTCCAGGTCCATGAGGGCTGCCTTTCCCACCTGAAGCCTCCGGTCCAAATCAGCACTCTGACCAGGGACTTCTCCACCCAGCTGGAGGAGGCCGCGGAGATAGCCAAACCAGAAGTCTTTCCATGCTTCAGGCAAATGGTGGAAGAGAGAGTCAACCTAGCTGATGCCTGTGTGACTCTGGAACAAAAGCAAAAGTTGAAACAAGTTTTCTTGGATTTCCAAGATCTCTTTGCGGTAGACTCATATGACTGTGGTCGCACTGACATCCACACAACAACAATCCCCACGGACCCTGGCATGACTCCAGTGTTTGTGAAGCAATATCGCTTGCCCCTCGCATCAATGGAGTCCCTTACTGAAATAATTAAGAACCTTGAGTCCCGGGGAATAATCCGTCCAGTCCACAGCACCTTCAATAATCCGGTGCTGGGAATATTGAAGCCGAACGGCCAGTGGAGACTCTGCGCTGACCTTAGGGAGCTCAACAAACGGGTCCATACTTCCCGATGGCCTCTGCCCTACATTGACCAAGGGCTGGCCCAGTTCCAGGGGTCACAGGTATTCACTGCGATAGACCTGACCAATGGATACTGGACCGTGCCTGTCAGTAGGGAGGACCAATACAAACTGGCTTTTACCTTTGGGGGCCAGCAGTACACATGGACCCGGACTCCCTTCGGATACCTTAACTCCGGCAATGAATTCAACATTTTTCTACACAAGGCCATGCCCGACTTGGGTGCAAGGGGTAACCTGGCTTATGTAGATGATGTCCTCATCAAAAGTTCATCTGTGGAGGAACACATAGCGGAGATCCGTTATGTTCTGACGCAGTTGAGGGCCGCCGGAGCAAAACTTTCCTTTCAGAAAGCACAGTGGTGTAGAACCCGTGTTAATTTCTTGGGGCATCAGATTACTCCTCAGGGCCTCTGTCCCCAGGAAAAGAAAGTGGAAGCACTTCAGAAACTGAAAGACCCCACAACTCTGCGGGAACTAAGGAGCCTCCTTGGACTGACTAATTACAGCAGAAAGTTCATTGAGGGCTACGCAGAGATCACCAGACCCCTGATTCATCTCCTGAAGGGGGGGGTCAAGTGGGAATGGGGTCCAGAACAAGCCGAGGCGGTAAAACAACTCAAGAGAAGCCTCTCACAAGCGCCTTGCCTAGGTTACCCTGTCAGAAACATTGAGTTCTTCCTGGAGACGGGGTTCTCTAATACGTGCTTGACGGCAGTATTATATCAAAAGCATGACAAGGTCAATAAAGTAATCTCCTATGCGAGCAAAACTTTATCCCCTGTGGAGGAAAAATTCAACGATTGTGAGAAGGCACTCCTGGCAACGGTGTGGGCATTGAAGAATTACCGCCCGTTTATCCAGGGGGAACACATCATAGTGGAGACTCCACACCAGCCTCTGCAATATCTCCAAAGTGACAGAATCCGGGCCGGAAATGTGAGTAATTCCCGAATTACTTCCTGGATTCTGTCAATGCAAGGCTTTCCTGTGGAGGTCAGATATGGCCAAAACAAGAAGAGTCCCCTCGCGCAAGGTCTGGCTGACTTGCATGATTGTGCCAGAGAAAACTGTCTCGAGGACGAAAGTCTAAAAATAAAGGACAACATGGAGGCATACCTTAATTCCCCCCACAAAGTCTTTGAAGAAGACAAGTGTGAGGGAATGCCCACTGTGTATGTGGATGGATGCTCTTACCATGTTGACAACGACGGGGAGAAAGAACTGGTGGCCGGCGTAGGGAATGCATGGGTGAATGAGTCCCCAGAACCCTCCGCTGGATACAAAATTGGTCCCCGAAGTAGTCAGGTGGCAGAATTGATGGCTGTGCATCAGGCCATCCTCACTGCTGTCCAGCATCAACTCCACGAACTGGTCATAATCACAGATTCGGATTATGTACGGAACGGGTTCGTGGAGCACCTGGTTAATTGGAAAACCAGAGGCATGTTATGTGCTAACAACAAACCCTTGAAACATGGGAAGTTGATCCAAAACATTGATGATCTGGTCACATCGAATGGGATGACCATCTACTGGAAGAAGATCAAGGGTCATTCCAAAGTAGAGGGACCAGACAAAACTGGGAATGACTTAGCTGATCAGCTGGCCAAAACCGGGGCCATCCAAGGGGATCCAATTGAGATTGAGTCCCTGTTGGGGGAAATCCAGGTCACTGCTATCACTAGGTCCCAGACAAATGCTCACAACGACCTTTCAATTGCACAATGGAGTAAGGAGACCCCTGATGCTGATTTGATTACCGCTCAGAAGGGGGATCCAATTATTGGTACATTTTACCAGCACCTTGAGGACCCTGAGAACTTTCCCCTGACGGATACCGATTACATTGGGAAAGAGGACCTAAGAGTGTTGATGAAATGTCCAAAAATGTTCCGGATCCAAGACGGTTTGTTGGTAAGGAAATCCAAAGCTGGCCACGATCAGTGGGTGGTTCCTACCTCATTCCGAAGCCTGATGTTAAGTCACGCCCATGATGCGGCCACCGCCGGTCATAGGGGGTTTCACACAACACTGGAAATCTTAAGAGAGGTTGCATACTGGCCACACATGGGCCAGGACCTCAACCAATATTTGAAGGGTTGTCTTGTGTGTGCACAATTTCAGCCGACATCCCTCACACACCGTGCGCCTCTCCAAAAGAGGGGGATGACACTGCCTTGGTCAAATTTACAAATCGACTTTGTAGGCCCTGTGATTCGCTCGGCTAGGGGGAATAAGTACATGTTGACTGTGACATGCTTGTTTACCAAGTGGGTGGAATGTCTCCCAGCCCCAAATTGCAAGGCAGAAACTGCAGCTGCCTTGATGATTAACCACATCTTTTCCCGTTTTGGTCTACCTCAAAGGATTGAGTCAGACAGAGGTAGCCACTTCACCAGTGAAGTAATGACACAGATGTGGGAGATACTGGGGGTCAAGAGAAAGCTGCATATTGCTTATAGACCAGCTTCTTCTGGGGCAGTGGAACGCTACAACCGGACAATTGTGAGCATATTAAAGAAGTTTGTGGCAGATTCTGGGCCAAGTTGGGATATCCGATTACCTCTGGTCCTAATGGCTATCATATCTACCTCTTCATCTGCAACCAAAATGTCACCATTTGAGTTGATGACTGGGCGCAAGATGGTGCTTCCTCAGCATTTGCTCTACAGGACCCAAGAGCAGACACTGATAAATGCCTCCACTACTCATGAGTATGTAGAGAATTTAAGGAAACACCTCCAACATGCTTTTGCTTACGCTCAGCGGAATCTAGAAAGATCGGCTGATAGCATGAAGACCCATTATGACCTGAAAACTTCCAGGAAGGAATATCAGGTGGGAGACCGGGTCTATCTATACAACTTCCAAAGGAACCAGGCCAAGCAGCGCACATTTTTGCCTACATGGAAGGGACCCTTTGAGATCATAGACAAAATCTCCCCTGTGGCCTACAAAATCCACATCCCCAAAGGTCCTTTGGCAGAGGGGGAAGACAAGTGGGTCCACATAAACCAGTTGAAATGTTGCCATCCCAGGCACGCTCTGCAACAACTGGAGGAATCCTCTGGAATCCTAGCGGGTACTGTCTCAGACTAATTCAGTTCCAATCATAAAACATACCACATCTAGTCTCTAACATACTGTGATTTGCATGAAACTGTCTCTTAGTTATACTGTTTTTTTTTAAAAATAAGAATGTAATGTTTCGTTTTGATGAAATGCATATGCTGCCCCACTATCTCAACAGTGGTGGAAAAACGTCTATGAGTAGGTATTGCCGCTCTTCCTTTGTCGTCCTAGGAGAAAGAACACATGAAGAATGACCAAGGAGGACGATCCGGAGACCGGGAACGAAGATCCAATGGGCCCAGGGTACCGCCCAATATTCCCATCAGGCCCGGCGAGGAGAACCGATCGACCAGTACCGGATGGAGAAGAAGATGCTGAACTGTGCCATCTACCGGAAGAAGATGAGAACTACATCCCAGATCTTGCGGGTCCCATCAGTGAAACCGAATGGCCATCGCAAGAGGGGGGCTTGTGGGATGTATTTACCATGCGTGCGAGCCCTACCTCAAAACTGTGCAGTCCTGACATGGAAAACATCATGGTGGCCAGAGCTTCCAAGAAAATGCACAGGAAAATCCCATTTCGCCTATGTTGTGAGCTCAGAGAGGCAATGCTGATTGCCAAAAGCAAACCCATAACTGTTGGGAATTCATTATTCTTGAATGTCAAATATGGCAAAATCATGGACACAGAATTACTTTACTGCAGAAACACGCCAATGCCATGTCCTGAACATGGACAATATACTCCATGTAATATCACTTGCTGAAATGAATCAATCTAAAAAAAATCCCAAGGATGGATGCAGTAACCACAAAATCCTGATGGTGGCGCTAGCGGTCTAAACTCTGACAGGAGAGCTGTCTTGCAAAGCTGTCTAAGTGCAAAGAAAGGGGTCTTATTTCATCAAAGGTTCAAAGGGGTTGCCTGTCCTGAGAACTCTTGACACTTCAGAACTCAACACAAGAAGCCAGGAAATTACAGGGTTCTGTTAATTAAATGCAAAGTGGCCCCCTGGCCTCCTGATGTCAGCTTGCAGGACACCACACAAAGGACCCTTTCCTCTGAAAGGAATATGTTAATTCTGAATGTTTTCTGTCAACAAAGATCTGCCAGCCAGCAGAGATCTGTGACTGACCCACCCAAGTTTTGGAGGCGGACCTCAACTCTCTGAACTGACTTGAAAGCAAAATATATATTTTACAAAAACACTGATAACTCTTTGTAATCAAATGACAGAAATGTATAACTTTGAGAGCTTTAATTTAAAAAATGTACCTTTAATTCAAGCCCAAACTCGAATTTGTGTGATGTTCTGGGGCAAAACCCCATTGTTTATTAATATTACAGACTCCCTGTTTCAGCTAGACAAACAAAAATGCATTGGCATGTGGGTAGATATGTGAGGAACAGTTGTATAAAATTTAATGAAGATCCAATGTTGTTTAGCACATTAAAAAGTGCTAAATATTGCTATTTTTGAATGCAAGCTCCTAGAAAGAGCAGATTTGGACAGAGACATGACTAAATTCAGCCACACCATGGATATGTAATTTCAAGCAACTGTGTAACTGTGAAATATGTCTTTTGTTATCAAATATAGAATGTGTGCAATCTGACAGGGGAGTGTCCTCTCTGCAAGCCATAAAATGACATCACTCTGACTCACAGTTCCTTCCCCAATCAAGTGAGGAATGGAAATTTGACCAATGGCAAGTGGAGAGGGGTAGGGTCTAGTGATGCTGCATACACACCCACTCTAAAAACACATAAAAGCAGACAGGACAGATAGACACCTTCATTTCCATCTGCAGCTGGAAGCTCTGCCGGAAAAATCCATACTCTACCTCCATCAACCTCCAGAATCCAGAAGCAGTGCTGTACCCAGAGAGAGACCAGAGTCCAGTCTAACACCTGACCAGATCCGTGACGAGGCCCATTTAATTCAAGAATATAGTGTGAGTACCCAGCAGAACTTTGTAGAACCCATCTCTTAGTTAAAATAATATAATTCAATCCATTTTTAATCTAAGTAGAACTGCAGCTTAGCAATTGTGTTATTCTGCCATCATTTTTAAAGCTGCAAAAAGTGTGCGTTTAAAATTTGCAAAACCAAAAACGACCTCTACTAAATCGCTCATATCTCCGCGACCGTTTGTCTTAGAGACTTGCAGTAACTTTCCTCTGGAAGCTGAGATCCTAAGCTTTCCTAGGAGTCCAGAACGATAGTGATAATCCTTGTAGTTCTTCTGTAATAGCGCCCGGCGCATTCGCGAATTTTGCCGCGATTTGCAAATTTCTCCACGTGTAAAATCTGCTGCTGCTTGCCTTCTATTTGCCAGAAATTCGTTTAACCTGCTAACTATCCCTGCATCATTGCTAGTGTGAGCCTGGACTAATATTAACTAGATACCACTCATCCTGAACCTCTGAAAGGGAATTAAAAGCATTTCCAGCATATTTCTCATCCATTGCTAGCACATATAAAAGCATTTGGGCCTGTGTTTTCAAAACTCCTATCTGTTTTCTTTAAGCGTGCTTGGGGGGGATTGAACTGAATTACATTGATTGCATTTCTGAGAACTGTGTGCTTTCCTCCCATTTCCTTGCATTGCATAAAGGGGGGGGGTGAATAGCCAGAGAAAAGTGATTATATTGTTTGGTTGAAATCATATTGAGTATTTTCTGTACTTCATTCATTGAATATTGCATCCACCTGAGCTTACATAAAGCATTCTTTACCACCTTCTTCTTTTGTTCCTATTTACCAGTGTGCTATCTTATCCATTTCATGTCAACTCATTAGTGATTATAAAGAAGTGTGCTAGTGCCAGATTCTCCGTTGTTAATATTTATCATATCAGATTAAGTGTGATATTCAATTATTAATTTATTATAAAGTGTGATATATATATCTCTTGTTTAAATTATCAAATAAACCTTTTAACTTGCAAAACAGAACTACTTCTTGGCTCAGTGGGGTCAGGGGGATTCCAAGAGAGGGGTGTTATATAGGGGTAGTCATCCAGAACGCATGAACTGGACATAACGATATATCAATAAGGGTTTTCATTCAGTATTCTAGACTAGGCATTGATTTAGCTGTAGTGCGGGATTGAATCCTCTTACAAATTGGGGGCTCGTCCGGGATGTTTGGGTTAGATTTACCATTTGTGCAGATTAATACAGCGTGCCAGCTGACCAGATACATACATCCAGTCGGATCACCACGCTGCATTACGCTGTGAAGCATTCCTCAAAAGGGACACTCCAAGAAAAGTTCTGTTCTGCAAAAATAAAATACAAACTTCTGTAAGTCAGGACAGAGACCAATCTCTAGAATGACGACCTTAGTAGACATGAAAATAGCCAGAGAGCACTTCTTACATAAGTTATTTGTGAGAGGTGAGTGGACTCACCAGGACCAAACAGTCTGGTTGCAGGCCATCACGCAACAGGTCACTGAAACAGGGTCAGATATACATAGAGATCAGGGTCCCCTACATGTGGCCCTGAGTGAACTATACATGGCCCCTAAGGCCAAAGAGGAACACAACAAGATTGTTAGGATAGCGGCATACCTGTACCTATATATGGGAGACATGCAGGATAGATGTGCGGAAAGCCAAAACCTGGCAAATAGGCAACAGATGGCGTTAGAGAAGGTCCAATCTGACCTGGTCTCTTCTGAGCAGAGGCTGCAGAGGAGCCAGGAGTCAGAAGATGATAGTAGGCAGTACATCATTAAAATAAAAGAGGATATGGGCATCCTACAACAGGAAAAGACAGACCAGGATACCAGATTTCTGGCCCTGCAGAAGGAGCACCAAGACAGTTTGGACTCCTTACTGCAGAACCAGAAAAAGTTGGAGCAACAGATCAATTTCAACAGGGCATGCGCGGAGCAGGTAGTCACCCTGCAAAGCCAGCTAGATAGAGAGAAAGAGGAGAGCAATAAACTGATTCTGAAAGACCTGGATACCCAGGCAGAGTTTGATGAGGAGCGCCAAAAAGCTGGTGCCTTTCAACGGCAAAGGGACGACCTGGCGGCACAAATGCAGGCTCTTAGTCAGGAAAGAGACGCCTTAGGCCAGGAAGTCTGCCATTTAAAAAGAAAAATGGAAGAAAATCACCTGGCCCACCAGGGACTGGGTGACCTCCAAAAAGAACACCAGAACTTGTTAGAGCACACCAGGAGGGTGGAGGATGCTCTAGCAAGAAAGGAGCAGGCCAATAGGGACACCGCTCAGGAGGTAAACCTCCTGCAGCAAAGACTGGCCCAGTTCTCCAGGACCAACCAGGAAGCACAGAGGGAAAATGAGGCCCTCTGTCAACACAATGATAGGCTCCAACAACAGGTAGCGATGCAGGAGAGACTGATAGAGTCGAGTAAGGCCTTAACTGAGGACCTGAAAGCGCAGGCTCTTGCATTGCAACAGGGAGCAGAGGCGGATAGAGACCAGGTTCGCTGGGAAAGGGAAACTCCTGAGCATAACCTCAGGAGCCCTAATACCAGAGGCCTTTATCTCTCTCAGTCCCTGGACTCTGCCACCCCCATGTCCCCTGGTGCACATGAGCACCGGGCCACAGGGATGGCAGATTACTATCCAGCCAGAAGCATGGGGCTCATAGGCCAGTACCTCCCAGGAATGGATGGGCGGGCATCTGGGCATGGGCACCCAAGCATGGTGCAATTCAGTGGGGAACCCTGGGAGAATAGGCCCATTAAGGGCATCCTGAAAACCTCTGCCCAGTTAGGTCAGTGGGGGGGGGTACCCAGCAAATCCTGGCAGCAAGGAGGAATCTGAAGACTCCTCTGAACTGCGCAGGACACAGGAGACCAGGTCCCCACATTCTGCCAGCCATTCCCAGGCTCGCAGAATCTGGGAAAACCTGGAAGAACAGACGGGAACCTCTGGGAGCAGTGCCTCTGAGTCCGAGGACGAATGGACAAGGGTTACCCGAACCAAAAAGGCCAATAAGGCAAAAAGGGCCTTGCTTAAGGACCCCTTAAAGCAGATTAAGGCGATCAGGAGCGTCATCACGCCTTACCATAAGAACGCTAAGTATTCTGTTTGGGAGCACTTAGAGTTGTTTGAACAAATGATGGAGACTTTCCATTTGAAGGACAGCCAAAGCTGCATTCAATATGTAAAGTGGACCTTCTCCCCGGAATACTCCAGTTTCTTTGCGGGGCTGGAGGACCAAAATCATTCAAGATGGTCCACCTATAAGGCGGCCATCTTGAAACATTTTTCTGTTCACAGAAATCCTCAAGAGGCTCGCAAGGCAGCCTACAATTTACAATGTGGGGAGGATCAGGCCCCACAAGAATTTGTGCAGGAGTTAAAGCGTGCTTTTGCACAGACCACAAGAAGGGTGCGCACGGATAGCAGAGAATTTATTAATACGTTTTTCCATGCCTTGCCCAAATATATCATGACCCAGCTCGTGAGGGATTTTCACGAGAAAAGATCTTTAGACTGGGTCATTGAACAGGTTACCCGGATCTATGAGGTGCAGAAACCGGTAGATAGCAAAAGTAATGCCCAGAAAAAACCCAAAGCCAACAGCACCCCTGCTGCTGCCAAGGTGGCAGAGGTAAAGGTCACCCCCGTTTTAGATTTGGAGATGGGGGGGCCTAAAAACCTACCTGCACCTAATAATGCTAGGCCCAGAAGGTCTTCGGGCCAGTCACAGGCAGGGAGTGAAAGAGGTAGTCCCCCCAATGGGGTCCCTCGCTCTCCTGACTATGTAAGTCCTCGCTACAAAGGTAACAGTCCAATCCTGGGTTATGTGTGGACTCCCCCAGCCCAAGGGGGGGATCCAACCGAGCACCGAACCCAGGGAACTTCCCTCCAAACTTCCCACAGGAGGGCAGAAATTCTCCAAATCCTGGGCAGAACTTTTTCCCCAGGTATCCACCCAACTTCCAACCCCAAAATCATCCATCCTTCTTTCCCCAATTCCCTGAGCCCAGACAACCTAATCCGGGAGAGGGGAGGCCAAGGGTGGAGGGGTACCAAAATCTTCCCAACCAGGGGTACTACCAAAGAAGGGATAGCTACCCTTCCCGGGATCAGCCCAGGGGAGAAAACAGTGCCCCGTATCAGCCTGAGCAGGTTTCCCAGTTAGAGCGCCAGGTTCAAAACATGGCGCGGGATCTGGGTCACATACTGAGGGCTCAGCAGAACCCTCAGATGGCCGTGCCGGCACAGAACGCACCCAACTCTGGACCTGGTGCTCCAGAACAATGACGGGGGCAGCACCCCGATAACTCACCGGTTCCCAGGGAGGAGGCACAAAGGGAAGGGGGGTGTAAAGCCTTGGAGGAAGCTTCCTTCCTCACTTGTAAACAGCCCCTGGAAACCCAGGAACCGGAAACAAAATCTCTTGCCCCGGAAAGTCTGCCTCCTAAGGAGCAGAGGGGGGTAGGAGAAACAAAAGACCCAAACAGACTCAGTTTGAGGAGGAGGTACAGATCTTCCAATTTGAGGGAGAGGGATCCTCAGAGGATCCTGGGAAAAGGATCTTCTCCTTCAGAGAGGGGGGAACTCCTCCCAAAGAAAAATGGGTCCCTAGGGATGCAAGTCCAGACTGGGGAGATGTGGAGACTGAGCTACCGCCGCCCACCATCTCATCCCAGAACCAACAGCAAGAAAATCCCCTGGTTCAAACCCATCCTGGTGACTGCCTCCAAAACCGGGGGGGCGGCCCAGAACCGGAGCCAGGGGAACCCACCATGGCTCTGATCTCCAGTTGCCAACTTTTTCTTTCAGATTCCCAAGGCTCTGCACAGAATTCTGCCCAAATTTCTTCTCTTGCAATGTCCAAAACCAGAAAATTAGCCCACCAGTTGTCCAAAAATGTACATTATCTGTGCCCCCTTGAGGAGAAGGAGGGAAGATATTATGCCCCGGTACAAGTACAGGGGCAGGGTACAATCTCAGCGCTGGTGGACACTGGATCTCAAGCTACCCTTCTGTCCAGAAGGGCCTTTGATGAACTGAATGCAGGAAGGGGAGAGAATTACCAAATTCCTCTCACCTCTCTTCCTGGACAACTGCAGAACTTTGACGGGAAGGAAATTCCCGTTGAGGGGACTGCAGACTTGGACATTAAGATCGGGCGACACAAGTTGAAACACCCGGTCATAGTTGTGACCCCAGAGGGCACCCCTTGTTTACTAGGGAATGACCTCCTGAGAAGGTTGTCACCCCTAATAGATTGCGTAAACAAGGTCCTCTGGACCCAGACTAGCCGACCCATAAAATTAAAACAGAGTGTCAACCATGTTAGTTTAAACGGCACATGCCACATGGTTGAACAAAAATCTGACCAAGTAGAATTTCACTTCCAGAACAACCAGATTCCAGATGTGACAGTAATAGCAGTAGGACAACAGACTGGTGATGGGGGGTCCTCTCTATTTCTGAAAATCAACCTTCCTTCCAGTCTAAAGTGGTATTCCACGCTGGAAGGAAACACTCTGAAATTCTATACCAATCCACAATCTGAAACTCCCACTCCTACAGTCCAGAAAGATGTGAAATCAGCTCAGAGCCTGGCTGAGATTCAGCAAATTGGAGAGCAGTTGTTCATCCCTGTTCAGTTAAATGATGGGAAGGACTCTGTGCTCGCTCGAGTGTGTGTGAACAACGGTAAGAGCTTCATCAGCGAAGCCATGTTTCGCCAACTCCCAAAAGATCCAGCCATTCCCACCTTCAAACTGATAGACAAATGGGAAATGGACCTGGAAGCACCTAATTCCAAACATCTCCTGCCAAGCAGGTGTATGCTCAAAATCTCCATTGGCAACAAGAGCATAGTCCATAATTGTTGGGTCGTGCGAGACGTCCCTGCCGCCTTTTACTTAGGCAGTGACATTCTCAATCGCTTTGCCATTAGTTTGGACCTAATAAACTTCAAAGCTTGGTCCCGATTAGCGGATAATCCCATGGGCTTTGATGATCCAGAAAAAGCATTTAGGTCAGCTCAATTGCTACCTTATGCAGTTGAAATTCAGGTTAAAGAGGAAATCACCATCCCAGAAAGGACCCGACAATTCTCCCTGGAAGTGAAAGTTAAAAGGGGACAAGAGTTGAAAAACCCTGATGCTTACATACATCTAAATGCTTCTCTCCAACAGCAAGGGTTGGGGGTAAACCCCACACCATTAGTCAACCTAGAACATGACACCATTCCAATAGAGGTGGATAACAGCGACTTAAAGAAAATTACTCTAGCCGCAGGCACCATTATTGGAATGGCGGTTGATGACCGACATTTCTCCATTGATCTTGGGAATGAACTGTTAGGACCAATCCCCAAGGACTGTGTTGACAGTGACAGTGAGGACAATACAACACCAGACAGGATTTTTACCCGGCATGGGGGGAACTTCCTGGTGTACACTTCGTGCCCTTATGGTAAGGAAGATGTGACGTGTGACTTCAGGAGGGATGTGGTGATTTTCCAGGTCCATGAGGGCTGCCTTTCCCACCTGAAGCCTCCGGTCCAAATCAGCACTCTGACCAGGGACTTCTCCACCCAGCTGGAGGAGGCCGCGGAGATAGCCAAACCAGAAGTCTTTCCAGGCTTCAGGCAGATGGTGGAAGAGAGAGTCAACCTAGCTGATGCCTGTGTGACTCTGGAACAAAAGCAAAAGTTGAAACAAGTTTTCTTGGATTTCCAAGATCTCTTTGCGGTAGACTCATATGACTGTGGTCGCACTGACACCCACGGACCCTGGCATGACTCCAGTGTTTGTGAAGCAATATCGCTTGCCCCTCGCATCAATGGAGTCCCTTACTGAAATAATTAAGAACCTTGAGTCCCGGGGAATAATCAGTCCAGTCCACAGCACCTTCAATAATCCGGTGCTGGGAATATTGAAGCCGAACGACCAGTGGAGACTCTGCGCTGACCTTAGGGAGCTCAACAAACGGGTCCATACTTCCCGATGGCCTCTGCCCTACATTGACCAAGGGCTGGCCCAGTTCCAGGGGTCACAGGTATTCACTGCGATAGACCTGACCAATGGATACTGGACCGTGCCTGTCAGCAGGGAGGACCAATACAAACTGGCTTTTACCTTTGGGGGCCAGCAGTACACATGGACCCGGACTTCCTTCGGATACCTTTACTCCTGCAATGAATTCAACATTTTTCTACACAAGGCCATGCCCGACTTGGGTGCAAGGGGTAACCTGGCTTATGTAGATGATGTCCTCATCAAAAGTTCATCTGTGGAGGAACACATAGCGGAGATCCGTTATGTTCTGACGCAGTTGAGGGCCGCCGGAGCAAAACTTTCCTTTCAGAAAGCACAGTGGTGTAGAACCCGTGTTAATTTCTTGGGGCATCAGATTACTCCTCAGGGCCTCTGTCCCCAGGAAAAGAAAGTGGAAGCACTTCAGAAACTGAAAGACCCCACAACTCTGCGGGAACTAAGGAGCCTCCTTGGACTGACTAATTACAGCAGAAAGTTCATTGAGGGCTACGCAGAGATCACCAGACCCCTGATTCATCTCCTGAAGGGGGGATCAAGTGGGAATGGGGTCCAGAACAAGCCGAGGTGGTAAAACAACTCAAGAGAAGCCTCTCACAAGCGCCTTGCCTAGGTTACCCTGTCAGAAACAAGGAGTTCTTCCTGGAGACGGGGTTCTCTAATACGTGCTTGACGGCAGTATTATATCAAAAGCATGACAAGGTCAATAAAGTAATCTCCTATGCGAGCAAAACTTTATCCCCTGTGGAGGAAAAATTCAACGATTGTGAGAAGGCACTCCTGGCAACGGTGTGGGCATTGAAGAATTACCGCCCGTTTATCCAGGGGGAACACATCATAGTGGAGACTCCACACCAGCCTCTGCAATATCTCCAAAGTGACAGAATCCGGGCCGGAAATGTGAGTAATTCCCGAATTACTTCCTGGATTCTGTCAATGCAAGGCTTTCCTGTGGAGGTCAGATATGGCCAAAACAAGAAGAGTCCCCTCGCGCAAGGTCTGGCTGACTTGCATGATTGTGCCAGAGAAAACTGTCTCGAGGACGAAAGTCTAAAAATAAAGGACAACATGGAGGCATACCTTAATTCCCCCCACAAAGTCTTTGAAGAAGACAGGTGTGAGGGAATGCCCACTGTGTATGTGGATGGATGCTCTTACCATGTTGACAACGACGGGGAGAAAGAACTGGTGGCCGGCGTAGGGAATGCATGGGTGAATGAGTCCCCAGAACCCTCCGCTGCATACAAAATTGGTCCCCGAAGTAGTCAGGTGGCAGAATTGATGGCTGTGCATCAGGCCATCCTCACTGCTGTCCAGCATCAACTCCACGAACTGGTCATAATCACAGATTCGGATTATGTACGGAACGGGTTCGTGGAGCACCTGGTTAATTGGAAAACCAGAGGCATGTTATGTGCTAACAACAAACCCTTGAAACATGGGAAGTTGATCCAAAACATTGATGATCTGGTCACATCGAATGGGATGACCATCTACTGGAAGAAGATCAAGGGTCATTCCAAAGTAGAGGGACCAGACAAAACTGGGAATGACTTAGCTGATCAGCTGGCCAAAACCGGGGCCATCCAAGGGGATCTAATTGAGATTGAGTCCCTGTTGGGGGGAAATCCAGGTCACTGCTATCACTAGGTCTCAGACAAATGCTCACAACGACCTTTCAATTGCACAATGGAGTAAGGAGACCCCTGATGCTGATTTGATTACCGCTCAGAAGGGGGATCCAATTATTGGTAAATTTTACCAGCACCTTGAGGACTCTGAGAACTTTCCCCTGACGGATACCGATTACATTGGGAAAGAGGACCTAAGAGTGTTAATGAAATGTCCATAAATGTTCCGGATCCAAGACGGTTTGTTGGTAAGGAAATCCAAAGCTGGCCACGATCAGTGGGTGGTTCCTACCTCATTCCGAAGCCTGATGTTAAGTCACGCCCATGATGCGGCCACCGCCGGTCATAGGGGGTTTCACACAACACTGGAAATCTTAAGAGAGGTTGCATACTGGCCACACATGGGCCAGGACCTCAACCAATATTTGAAGGGTTGTCTTGTGTGTGCACAATTTCAGCCGACATCCCTCACACACCGTGCGCCTCTCCAAAAGAGGGGGATGACACTGCCTTGGTCAGATTTACAAATCGACTTTGTAGGCCCTGTGATTCGCTCTGCTAGGGGGAATAAGTACATGTTGACTGTGACATGCTTGTTTACCAAGTGGGTGGAATGTCTCCCAGCCCCAAATTGCAAGGCAGAAACTGCAGCTGCCTTGATGATTAACCACATCTTTTCCCGTTTTGGTCTACCTCAAAGGATTGAGTCAGACAGAGGTAGCCACTTCACCAGTGAAGTAATGACACAGATGTGGGAGATACTGGGGGTCAAGAGAAAGCTGCATATTGCTTATAGACCAGCTTCTTCTGGGGCAGTGGAACGCTACAACCGGACAATTGTGAGCATATTAAAGAAGTTTGTGGCAGATTCTGGGCCAAGTTGGGATATCCGATTACCTCTGGTCCTAATGGCTATCAGATCTACCCCTTCATCTGCAACCAAAATGTCACCATTTGAGTTGATGACTGGGCGCAAGATGGTGCTTCCTCAGCATTTGCTCTACAGGACCCAAGAGCAGACACTGATAAATGCCTCCACTACTCATGAGTATGTAGAGAATTTAAGGAAACACCTCCAACATGCTTTTGCTTACGCTCAGCGGAATCTAGAAAGATCGGCTGATAGCATGAAGACCCATTATGACCTGAAAACTTCCAGGAAGGAATATCAGGTGGGAGACCGGGTCTATCTATACAACTTCCAAAGGAACCAGGCCAAGCAGCGCAAATTTTTGCCTACATGGAAGGGACCCTTTGAGATCATAGACAAAATCTCCCCTGTGGCCACAAAATCCACATCCCCAAAGGTCCTTTGGCAGAGGGGGAAGACAAGTGGGTCCACATAAACCAGTTGAAATGTTGCCATCCCAGGCACGCTCTGCAACAACTGGAGGAATCCTCTGGAATCCTAGCGGGTACTGTCTCAGACTAATTCAGTTCCAATCATAAAACATACCACATCTAGTCTCTAACATACTGTGATTTGCATGAAACTGTCTCTTAGTTATACTGTTTTTTTTTTTAAATAAGAATGTAATGTTTCGTTTTGATGAAATGCATATGCTGCCCCACTATCTCAACAGTGGTGGAAAAACGTCTATGAGTAGGTATTGCCGCTCTTCCTTTGTCATCCTAGGAGAAAGAACACATGAAGAATGACCAAGGAGGACGATCCGGAGACCGGGAATGAAGATCCAATGGGCCCAGGGTACCGCCCAATATTCCCATCAGGACCGGCGAGGAGAAATGATCGACCAGTACCGGATGGAGAAGAAGATGCTGAACTGTGCCATCTACTGGAAGAAGATGAGAACTACATCCCAGATCTTGCGGGTCCCATCAGTGAAACCGAATGGCCATCGCAAGAGGGGGGCTTGTGGGATGTATTTACCCATGCGTGCGAGCCCTACCTCAAAACTGTGCAGTCCTGACATGGAAAACATCATGGTGGCCAGAGCTTCCAAGAAAATGCACAGGAAAATCCCATTTCGCCTATGTTGTGAGCTCAGAGAGGCAATGCTGATTGCCAAAAGCAAACCCATAACTGTTGGGAATTCATTATTCTTGAATGTCAAATATGGCAAAATCATGGACACAGAATTACTTTACTGCAGAAACACACCAATGCCATGTCCTGAACATGGACAATATACTCCATGTAATATCACTTGCTGAAATGAATCAATCTAAAAAAAATCCCAAGGATGGATGCAGTAACCACAAAATCCTGATGGTGGCGCTAGCGGTCTAAACTCTGACAGGAGAGCTGTCTTGCAAAACTGTCTAAGTGCAAAGAAAGGGGTCTTATTTCATCAAAGGTTCAAAGGGGTTGCCTGTCCTGAGAACTCTTGACACTTCAGAACTCAACACAAGAAGCCAGGAAATTACAGGGTTCTGTTAATTAAATGCAAAGTGGCCCCCTGGCCTCCTGATGTCAGCTTGCAGGACACCACACAAAGGACCCTTTCCTCTGAAAGGAATATGTTAATTCTGAATGTTTTCTGTCAACAAAGATCTGCCAGCCAGCAGAGATCTGTGACTGGCCCACCCAAGTCTTGGAGGCGGACCTCAACACTCTGAACTGACTTGAAAGCAAAATATATATTTTACAAAAACACTGATAACTCTTTGTAATCAAATGACAGAAATGTATAACTTTGAGAGCTTTAATTTAAAAAATGTACCTTTAATTCAAGCCCAAACTCGAATTTGTGTGATGTTCTGGGGCAAAACCCCATTGTTTATTAATATTACAGACTCCCTGTTTCGGCTAGACAAACGTAAATGCATTGGTATGTGGGTAGATATGTGAGGAACAGTTGTATAAAATTTAATGAAGATCCAATGTTGTTTAGCACATTAAAAAGTGCTAAATATTGCTATTTTTGAATGCAAGCTCCTAGAAAGAGCAGATTTGGACAGAGACATGACTAAATTCAGCCACACCATGTATATGTAATTTCAAGCAACTGTGTAACTGTGAAATATGTCTTTTGTTATCAAATATAGAATGTGTGCAATCTGACAGGGGAGTGTCCTCTCTGCAAGCCATAAAATGACATCACTCTGACTCACAGTTCCTTCCCCAATCAAGTGAGGAATGGAAATTTGACCAATGGCAAGTGGAGCGGGGTAGGGTCTAGTGATGCTGCATACACACCCACTCTAAAAACACATAAAAGCAGACAGACAGGACAGATAGACACCTTCATTTCCATCTGCAGCTGGAAGCTCTGCCGGAAAAATCCATACTCTACCTCCATCAACCTCCAGAATCCAGAAGCAGTGCTGTACCCAGAGAGAGACCAGAGTCCAGTCTAACACCTGACCAGATCCGTGACGAGGCCCATTTAATTCAAGAATATAGTGTGAGTACCCAGCAGAACTGTGTAGAACCCATCTCTTAGTTAAAATAATATAATTCAATCCATTTTTAATCTAAGTAGAACTGCAGCTTAGCAATTGTGTTATTCTGCCATCATTTTTAAAGCTGAAAAAGTGTGCGTTTAAAATTTGCAAAACCAAAAACGACCTCTACTAAATCGCTCATATCTCCGCGACCGTTTGTCTTAGAGACTTGCAGTAACTTTCCTCTGGAAGCTGAGATCCTAGGCTTTCCTAGGACCCCAAAACGATAGTGATAGTCCTTGTAGTTCTTCTGTAATAGCGCCCAGCGCATTCGCGAATTTTACCGCGATTTGCAAATTTCTCCACGTGTAAAATCTGCTGCTGCTTGCCTTCTATTTGCCAGAAATTCCTTTAACCTGTTAACTATCCCTGCATCATTGCTAGTGTGAGCCTGGACTAATATTAACTAGATACCACTCATCCTGAACCTCTGAAAGGGAATTAAAAGCATTTCCAGAATATTTCTCATCCATTGCTAGCACATATAAAAGCATTTGGGCCTGTGTTTTCAAAACTCCTATCTGTTTTCTTTAAGCGTGCTTGGGGGGGATTGAACTGAATTACATTGATTGCATTTCTGAGAACTGTGTGCTTTCCTCCCATTTCCTTGCATTGCATAAAGGGGGGCGGGGGGTGAATAGCCAGAGAAAAGTGATTATATTGTTTGGTTGAAATCATATTGAGTATTTTCTGTACTTCATTCATTGAATATTGCATCCACCTGAGCTTACATAAAGCATTCTTTACCACCTTCTTCTTTTGTTCCTATTTACCAGTGTGCTATCTTATCCATTTCATGTCAACTCATTAGTGATTATAAAGAAGTGTGCTAGTGCCAGATTCTCCGTTGTTAATATTTATCATATCAGATTAAGTGTGATATTTAATTATTAATTTATTATAAAGTGTGATATATATATCTCTTGTTTAAATTATCAAATAAACCTTTTAACTTGCAAAACAGAACTACTTCTTGGCTCAGTGGGGTCAGGGGGATTCCAAGAGAGGGGTGTTATATAGGGGTAGTCATCCAGAACGCATGAACTGGACATAACGATATATCAATAAGGGTTTTCATTCAGTATTCTAGACTAGGCATTGACTTAGCTGTAGTGCGGGATTGAATCCTCTTACACAACAACATGTCAGCATGGGGATCTGTTTAATTAACCTATTCTCTTTCATTAGTGGGTTCCCTTCCATTAGTGACTGGGGGAAAAATTGCATAGACCCTTAGCAGGTCTGACTATATATTAATTTATTTGAATTAATATAATTAACTCCCAAATAGACTGATGCAGAGGGAGCTTGGAAGAATTTGAAACTTTCACCCTCTCTCCTAGCAGGAAGATACAAAATGGGAATTTAAATTAATTGGAGTGCCTTGATTTTTCCTGTTCATCCCTGACTTCTTGACTGAAAAGGTGTGTCCTATTCTAAAACAAAATTCCCAAATGAATCCCTACTGAATCTTGCTTTAAAAAATATATATAATTGCAACCAAAACCAAATTAATAATTGTCAGCATCAGCAAACCTTGTCTTTAACCCAAAAGAAACTTGTCCCAAGAACTTGCTTTTAAATAAAATGTATCCTTATCTTAAAACAAAATTCCGTCATGTCACCACTCTTACAAGATTGTATTTAACAAAGCGGTGACCTTAGCCCCACAAACGAAAATTATAAACTGTCGAACTTCCCCAACACAAGCCTAAGTGAAGGGGGGTCTGAAAAAACAAAATGTATAATCATCCCCATTGTAACTGTCCAACTTCCCCAACAGGGGCTTCTAGGTAAGAGGGCGTCTGAAAACAAAACTTCTAAACTGTCCCCACTCCCTAGACCTGACCTTTGAACATACAGGTGCTGCATGTCATTGATGCATGGGTTTTTGGGTCTGGGTTGAAGTGCTTCACAAAAGTGATACCTCGTGTATCTAATACTGAACGTGCGATATATGTCTTGTGGTTTATAGTGATTTTTTTGAATGGCATATTTTCGAATGCCATTTTCTCAACACAATTTTGTAATTTTGCTGAAATTTATTTTTCAAATGTTTCTTTTTTTTATTTTATTTTTTTAATGGGGGGTTCCAAACCGCCCTTTTTTAAAACACTTTTTTTTAAAAATACGAAACAAAAAAAAACATAAAATAAAAAAATAATACATTCGGAAAAAATAATGTGCAAAATGTGTTTGCCAAAATGGTGTTTGGAAAATAAGTTTTAGAAAAAGTGACCGGATACCATGTCTTGTTTTAAGATCTAACCTGTGTTTATTTCTAAGATACATTTTGGTGATGTAATATTTGCCACAGGCATTTTTACAAATCTGTAATTTCAAACTGATAGCATTTTGAGTGTGCAGCGAACTCCATATGTCAAGCCTTAAAGGTGAACTAGTTTCAAAAAACGAAAATTGACCCAATGTTTTAACACTAAAACTCTCAGCCAGAAACTGTGAATATTATGTTCTTGTTTTGTGCCATATTATTATTATTATTATTATTATTATTATTATTATTATTATTATTATTATTATTATTATTAAAATTCAACATACATCAAGATTCATGGGAAAAGAGTTTTCACCAGTTAATTTAGCCCATGTTCCAGGTTTGTGAGGCAAAAGTAATTGAAGAAAAAGTGCATGGTGGTCTCTCAATATCACGCTACAGTTCAACGCAAGTAAACGCTGCCTGGGATGCTACCTGTCAGGCAGAGTTTACTTTCCATTGTGAGCACCACTTGCCATGCTCACAATTGAAATGGAAAGTAGTGTTCCCAGTTGAAATTAAACCCTCTCCGACATGCAAACATGTCCAGGAGGGTTTCATTTCAATTGTAAGTGCGCTGTGAAATGCTCACAGGGAGCGTGCACAATGGATCTCTATGGGGTCTGCCTGTTTTTGTCGGTGCATAAAGCAGGCGGGCCTCATAGGGATCTCCAGCATTTGGATCGGCATAAAAATCCATCCCCGTGCAAATGCTGCCTAATTTGTATCGTGGAGAGTAAGGGAGTGGCAGAAACGCAAATTGCATTCTGGCCCTCCTCTCCGCCAAGCAAATCCTGGAAAATGAGCTGTGGCGTAAATGCAAGGTGTTTAAGCTTAACTCAAGGCGTTTACGCCTTACATTCACGTTACGGCCATATTGAACATGAATCCTAACATGCTTTTATCATGTGCTAGTTTTAGTACCTAATATTTTCTGCCTTTTATCAAACATTAGTACTGAGACTGCAGGTGCCTCCCTTTTCAATAAGGGTTGTGTGGAGACGCTGCCTTGCTTAGTCTAGCCCATCCAAGATCTGGTGAGACCACGCCAGGAAGCCGGCACTGAAGAGTGGGACGTCGGTGGAAGAAGACGTCCTCCGTCACAACTCACACTCAAAAGCTGGTTACCCCTCACCCTCAGGAGCCTGCATAACTAACACTCCACTCGCACCTGAACTAAATAGACACTCAAGCATTAAGTAACATCAAACTCGGCCTTATAATGTGCCGCTCACGGTAGCTTGTTTCATGCCCCGCAGGGCATCTGTGTCATTCAAGCAACGGCATCCTTACTAAATAGAGCACTATACATCTTCTCAGGGTGCAATGGCATGGACGTCACTTCCTATGATGTCACCCTTGGGAGGGATCAGCCAGTGTGTGGAGAGTCACTTCCAATATCTCGTTGAGGCTGTTGAAATCACGCCACTGCTCACATTTCGCGGTAGAGTTAGAGCCCTGGCATGCACCCATAAAGCGTTGGATCCCAACGACTGCTCTGGCATTTCACAGTTACGTCAAACCGGTATATTTCTGGATCAACTTTTGATATGCTTAAAAAAAAAATTGCGTGTTGAATAATGCATAGCAGCAGTACAAGGACTGGATAAGTGATCTCACAGGGGTCGAGTGTCAAAGCTTTCGGAAACTTGCATAATCTGCTCAAAGAATATTAGGGAGGGCCAAGGAGGCTGAACGCAGAGCGCTGTAGAGCATGCGCACGTCCCACGCAAGTTACGCAGGGAAACGGATGGGTGTTGACTGTAACGTGTACTTCAGTTACGCATTAGCCAGCAAAGTGACGCACATTTCAAAGTAGTCACGAAACAGCATGTTGTCTTTTGCGTCACACATTCTTACCGCTTCTCAAATTAACTTTCATAGCCTATAATTGTTTTGTTTTACAAATGGCACCTATTTTTGGAAGTATATTGGCAACAACATGGTATTTGGTTAACATGAGGTGCCTTGCTTTCTCTTCTGTTTAAGCAAACTCCAGTTGCTCGTAACACTAAAACTAGGGGTTTGTGAACCGACAACACATTATACTTTTCGGGTGTGAAGCAAACACGCAGTGCCTGTCCTTGTCTTGGCCTTGCCTTTGGCACTGTGACTGTTTAGCATTTCAGCCCTTGCCACGCCCACATATCGGTGACTTCGCTGTGCGTCATTTACCACTTGTAACGTAGGCGTGCAGGCCTCGATTTCTTTCCATTGTGAATCAGCACTGTTTGCATGCATACCTTATGCACCGTGCATGCCATACACGTTTTGTTAATTTACTTCCTTGCATGTCCAAAATCCCAAATGCAGCCAGAGTGGGAAACGTTGCATTCTGCTGCAGAGACGCATGCTGGAATACATCACACTTTGCTAGTTTTGCCACTGTCTCCATGAAGCGTAAAGTACAGTGGGGGCATGTCGCACTGAAGCAATAGCCAAGCCCCATCACACTAGAGGCATGTAACACGAATATAAGCTGATATTTTCCAAGTACGTTTTGGATACCACATTATGGCGTAGCTGGGATGGAAAATCCAGGACCAGCTGAAGATGTATCAGGGCTGATGATGGTCCCATTTCAACAAAGTGTTTGGGGGGGGGGGAGGGTCCCTTCCCTACCTAAAGCTGGTACAACCAGTGTGATGCACCTGTTGGGTTCTTACATTATAATGACATTAAAAGAATGCAGCGAGGTGCTTAATAGCTACAGATTATCTATCACCTGACAGGGAGCTGAAACACTGAACGTCCACTGAAAGGCTCTTTGACAGCAGGGTTCTCAATCAGACGAAAGCGAGGGAAAAAAGGCAAACACATGGACAAGAGCTGTGCTGTATTTTGCACAGGGCAGATGGGAAGTGAATGCCCGAGGGTGCCAGCAAAGGCCGGATGTAACGGGTGCTCTACGAAGCGCACCTTTAGGGCCTGCTTCATGGAATTCTTTGCGTGGTAAAAAGTGACTTTGCAATGCCAACGAACACCCATATTCATGGAATAGTGCAAAGTGTCTTTTTGACGTGCAACATGACTTTGCACGGCAATAATACACTTTGCACCGCTCCACGAATCAGGCTGGGGCAGTGCAAAGTGTCTCTGCACTGTTCCACGAATCACTTTGTTTGTTGGCAGTGCAAGGTCACTTTGCACCGGTGAAAGGTCACTTTGCACTGTGCAAAATATCCCACGAATCAGGCCCTGTATGTCCTCAAATTAAAAGAGTTTGTCGCTGTGTCACAAGTATGCCCACATTGGGCAGATGCTCAGCCCCATTGAGACTCAGGGCCTCCTGAAAGTGAACATTTGAAAGGCCCCGATGCCGTCCCAGGGCATATCCCAAGTTTCAGAATGGCCTCAAAACAACGTGCTCTATTCAGTGCTTTGAAGCAGTCTCGATTGCAGAGTTTATCAGCACAATTCAAAACAAAAATGCACATAAAAAATGCCATGGTAGCCCCATTTTTTGTTTGGGCTATACAGTGAGAGAGTCACTTTAAGCCAAAACTATTGCTTTAGAGCAGTGATTGGGAGACATTTCATATGAGCAGGGACAACAAGCTTGAAGGTGTTGTTTGGATATTTAGCAGCACATTGACTGTCCATGGCCATGCTAATCCCTATGGCCAGTCCCATCCAGTTCCTGCCCCTCCCCACCAAATACACCCCTTTAACTTGAAACTCTATTTGCACACATTATTCAAGCCATGCAATCAAATGTTGCATTCAAAATGCCTGCCACTGGTTATTCAAGTCAGTCTTCTGAGAGTTAGAGCCCAATTCATGGAATTGGTTTGCACAGTTTAAAGTAGTTTTGCACTGCTGAAAAGTGACTTTGCACAGTCGACAATGACTTACTCCCTGATTTATGGAATTGTGTGCGTGTAAAACCGGCATTTGCACGCCATTCTGCCTGCAGATCCCCGTTCGTCAAACATGGATTTGCATGAAGAATGGCACAAATCCCTGTTTTTCACGCAAATAATTCCATGAATCATAGTGTTAATTGGAGTTGTAAATTCACTACTCGTGTAGTAAAAATGTCTTACCAGTTTGCCTTCAGTCACTCGATTTATAAGCATTCTGAATGTTAAAAGAAGTTTTGGCCAATCCAACAGTTTTTGCTTTAGTATGACGAATTTGCCAGGCACTGCTATTAGATGCACAGGTATTCGCATCATGTTGTGCCTACTTCCATCAATGGCCAGTTAATACCACTACTCCAGTGCCTGGCAAGTACCTTTCTTATGCCTACACAAAAGCCCAAACTGTTGTCTATGTTCATATGTTTATATAGTGCTGCAGCGGCCCGTAGGCATCAGGGCGCTTAACATAAAGACATGGACGACAGATAGAGAAAACGGGAAGTTCAGGCCCTGTCGACCAGAAGGTAGGGAGTCCTAGGGTACGGGCTTATCTGAAAATGGCATTGGAAATGCGTGTTGGATTTAGCAAGTGTCATGTCATGTCATTTCATGCCCCCAAGGCTTCCCACCTGCTCACTGCATCGTGCATATGGGTTAACATGAGAACCAACACAAAATAAAAAAAACGATTGGGAATGTGATACATTTTATTTCCTTTAAACGGTTTTATTATTTGTGTTTTAACACAGTGCTAACTGTTTCCAAATGAGGGCCATGTCGAATGTAATTGCTTCTAGTGAGAATCTGTTCGGGATTTAAAATAATTCAAAACAATAGCGGGACCAGCCTCAAAAGGACAGGAAAAGTATGCACGGGCAAGTGTTTCCATTCCGGCTCCACCCTTCTGGTGAGAGGATGAGGCAGCAGCGGAACTTGGCTACACCGCCTATTTGCGCTTCCCACGAGATTGAACACAGACAGACAGACACAGAAACACGCACATGCACCCACAACGACACACCCACACACTGACCTCCCCGCCACACACACACAAACAAACCCCTCTCTGACAGCCCCCATGAGGGGTTCATTCGCTTGATTCGATTGTGCACGTCTGTTTTCTGTAACCACTCAATCATAGCACTATGACCTTTGGTGCAGTGGCATACATTATGTAGTATACATTATGTATAGAAAGAGGGGTAGCTTTACTGGACGTGGTAGGGTATCTAGTCCACGGTCTGCAACCTGCAGCTCACCAAATGTTGGGACTACAACTCCCATGGTGGCTCAGCATTGACTATGCAGGCTAGTGCTGATACCAATTGTAGTCCAAAACAAGATTGCAGATCACTGCTCTAGAAGAAGAATCATTGCATGTAGTGTACGAACGTAAGACTTGAAGAAAGAAAATAAAAAGTTTGGGGTATATGAAGAAATCGACTAGTCAACAGTTCTAGGACAGAATCGCAGTGGTTTGGTGGCTTCCTCATATTAAAGCCATTGCTGCTGTGCAATTTTAATGACGGTAACTATGAAGGACATTGTTCACTTTTTGTGACCACCAATTGTGAGTCTGGGGCTAACTACACTATCAGGTATCCTTCCAATGTGGTTAGTGTTGGGCAAACTATGTGGGAGTGTCTACTTTTGTATTTTATTGCATATGGGCAAGTTATGAAGATCAGCCCCAGCTGACTGAACACTACACTATCGCAGTCACTCAATAATAACGCTGCCTGGTGTCTTATCAGAAGAGGGCCTCTAAGATTAGGAGTCCGGCGGTGAGTCCATTCTGCCTCCAGTCTTTGTTTTTCTTTCAGAGTGAGAGGAGCTGCACAAAGTGGTTTTGCTGTCCCATTTTCATTTCCATTGAGTGGAGCTTCATAAACCCCTCCGGCGCGCGGAGCATGGTGCGGAGTCCGGCGGTGAGTCCAGTCTGCCTCCAGTCCGCCTCAGTTGCTGAAGTGCTGCAGAAGGGCAAAGGGCCAGACCTTGACACCCACAGTCTCTGGTCCAGCCAGCCTGCCAGCCAGCCACGCCTGGAACTATAACCACGGCAACAAGGATTAAAACCAGGGCTTTAAGTGGGCCGGGGCCTGCCGGGGCTGGGCCCTGGCAGGCTCCGAAATTTCTTTTTGAGGCGGGGCCCTGCCGGGGCCCACTAATCTCCCCGGGCAGCCCCGGCCACTACACGAAAAGGCATTTTTTTCTACAGCCTGAAGCTCTCGCTCGTGTGCGAGAGCTTCAGGCTTCAGAAAAAAATGCCTTTCAGGTATAATGGTGGCGCCGCACCTGCGAGGCATCCCTTTAATCAAGGGATGCACGTGGGCCAGCGCCACCATTATGGAGAAACGTGAGGCCGCTGGAAGCAGAGGCCTTGCTTTCTAAATACTGAAGCTCCCGCGGATTCGCGGGAGTTTCAGTCTTTAGGAAAAAGGCCTCTGCTTCCAGTGGCCTCACCCTTTCAGCCTTAATGGTGGTGCTGCCCCTCCCCAGCTGGCGAGGGGCAGCACCACCATTAAGGCTGAATAGGTGAGGCGCTGTCCCCTGCCAGGCAAGCCTATACAATATAAATGCAGAGATCAGCACCCTCTCCCCCATAGGTGAGAGGGTGCTAATCTCTACAAAAGGCTGCCTGGCAGGGGTGCCAGTAGCCCATTGAGCCGGGGCTCGTCAAGGGGGCGTGGCCTAACGGCCCATCAAGACCCCGTTGTTAGGCCACGCCCCCTCGATGGGCCCCGGCTCGATTTGCAGTGCCACTTAAGGCACTGATTAAAACAATGACAGTGATTAACTCAATCAATGCAAAAATGGTAGCAAACATCGAAGAGGGCGATAAAAGATGTTTATGCAGCTCGAAGCTACAATTTGACTTAAAAGAGGTGACAGTAGAGCTGCAAGCGGGTAGAAACAGGCTCCAGTCGGCTCCACCCGAAGTAATACCCAAACCGGCAGAAACAAAATGGAGACCCCCTGCTGCCAACAAAGCCGCCCTCTAAGCTACAAGTTGTGGCGCAGATAAGTGGTGCCCTGAACGACACCACTAAGATCCAGTCGAGGCTCATGTATGCCGAGGAGGAGGGCGAAGAAGCAAACATATCTCCGGCTCCTGGGGAGAATGAGTGGAGTCTGACGGGAAGTATGTTCTCTCCATCGGCAGCCAGAGGCCTGACGCCGGGGAGTAATCCCCCGACTGACACGCTCACGACTCCCAGGGCAGGGACCCCC
Source organism: Ambystoma mexicanum (assembly GCF_040938575.1). Lineage (NCBI taxonomy): Eukaryota > Metazoa > Chordata > Amphibia > Caudata > Ambystomatidae > Ambystoma > Ambystoma mexicanum. The sequence continues at coordinate 1,410,318,396 of NC_090931.1, read as the reverse complement.
CACCGGAATCACCCCGGCAAGTCCTAAAAGCACAACTACCAACGCCGGTAAATGGTGATACACCGCAAGAAAGTCTTTCTGGCATCACTGAAATGCCAGCCGTCGTACCTACCTGCGGGCTCCCCCAGGTCATTGAACATCAGATCCCGGTCCCGCTGCCCACCGCGGCCACTCCTCCAACTGCGAGTGCACAGGCCGAGTGGGGTTGCAGCCCACTGGGAGGGACGAGCAATGCCGGAGCAGTGTGTGGAAATGGCTGCGTTTCCGGTCCAGACGCGGAGACCATACAGGAGCATGCTCCAGAGAGAAGAGACGTGGACAGAGAAGCCACAAAAAAAACAGAACCCCAGAAGCTGGAGGGGGCTGGTCTAAAACCTGCACAACAGAATTTGAACCTGGAAACGGGCAACAAGGATGAGCTGATAAATAACAACAAAGACAGCCAATCATCAGATAAAACGGCCTGAAGTGCCAGGGCGCCGGGGATAATAAACTCAGCCCACAGGCGTTTAACGAAGCACAAAAAACTGCAAGCGTCATCAATTCGAAAATTCTTTCAAAAGACAACGCATCGTACTCTGACAAATTTCATCCCAAAGAGCCAAGGCAAAAGGAATCACGAACACCTTGACAAGCTCTCTGATGATGAAATTCTTGAGGCTATAAAGGAAACATCTTCAGCTCCCAGAATATGGAAAACATGTACCCCTGCAGTCCCCGTCCGCCCTGTGACAAAGCAGAGCATGCCCATCAAATTGCCGGCTGCAGTCACTTACCCCGTGCCAAAAGACATAAATCCACCGAAACTGCCATCAGAGGAGAGGCCAAGCAGCAAAGAGGTGTGCACGCAAGATGTGGGCACTACAAATTTACCAGCCGCATCCCCAGTTGAGGCATCCAAGAGGGAAAGCAGGAACAATAGAGACTCCCTACAAAAATACCCAGGCTCTGATGACGGGCAAAAGCTTTCAAAAACCCCTCGAGACCAACCATCAATTGCTGCCCAAGCATCTAAAAGCAGCATAAATAAAGACCCGGAGGCCAAGACTGCTGTGGCAAGACCAGCCCAAACCAGAAATGAATACTCACTAATGGCTAATGGAGGAAAATTTGCATAAGCAAAAAGAATTTGAAACTCTGCATAGACAAAGAAAAGACAAAACCTTAGATGACATTGGGGAGCGACTACGAAGGAGTGGGATAAACTACTCAAAGAATTAGTCGCCAATGAGGCCAAACACTCAGGATCTTTTAACAACTCCATCCCTAAGGCGTCAGAGTTACGGAGACCAATGGCCCCAAATGGCAAAAGAAACTCTGTCAAAGAAACCTGACATGACTACAGTAATGGCTGCACTTGCCATAGCACTGAATCCCTTCTGTAAACTCTACGAGAACCTTAATGAAAGCTTGAGAGATCAGGTGACGATGATAGCCATGATGCACACCAAGCTTATATACCTAGAAGGGTATGTAACAGCGGTTGATCAAAGAACTAAAGGGGTTGATAGAAATTAGGAAAATCTGGCACAAACACAGAGACGCGAATGTGCGTCTCCTATAAGAACAGCTAGTCAAAACGCAAACAAGGAGCCACCAACTAAGGCGACGCAGTGCTCACAATCCACGCAAACGGAGCAATCTCAACAGAAATCAACCCTTCGGAAGGATCTGAATGGAAGCACCTATAGCATATTCAACCACCCCCACAGCAGCGCAGGTGTAAAGTCCAACTTACCTGAGTTCTTCTTCTTTAAGGCAAGTTCCCCAAAGAAGTCCGTCAATCAGGAAAAGTGTTCAATAGAAGGTACGGGGTCACGAAAAAATGCCACAAAAGACCAAGCTGCAAGGTTCTCTAAAGTGAGCAATGAAGAAATTGGCAAATCAAACACGCCAAGCAAAAACGTCTTACTGAAACTAGCCAAGAAGCCGGAAAAGTCCTCCAGTTTTACACTAGAAAGCAACACAAACTCATCAAGAGAAAAGGAAAAAAATAAATAATAAATAAATAAAAAAGAATGAGCCGTCCAAAATGAGAAAAGACACAGAGGAAATCACAGAGGAGACAGTGCAACGGAATGATGTGACATTCTGCTATGAACTATTCCCAGTACTCGCATAGCGAGTCGGAAGAAGCAGAGGTTTTTCAAAGGAAATTGGTGACAAAATACAGAAAGGTACCAGATCACCAAGCCGGTCAACTTTCGCAGAGCGAGTCGGAAGCAGAACCCGAAGCCCTTTATGGGGAAAAGAAAATAACAAAATGCAGAAAGCTGGCAGATCACCAGAGAGGACAGCCAGCAAGAAGAAGGCACTCATATCAGGCAAATCCACTGAAGACACCAAAGAATGGAGAATCGAAGATCTCTAAGGGACAAAACAAAGAGCAGGATATGAGAAAAGACAAAACGCCAGATTAACAGTCCTACTATGAACATGCTCGAAGAAAACAGCAATGGGAGTCTGTGCGGATGGCGAAAGAACACAGAATGGAAAGATCTTCACCAAAGGATAAAGAATTTACATATAAATCAGGCAAGAAAGAACAAGCCCAGGAAATCGTAGCCTTGAAATTAGAACAATCAGACAAAAACTGTGCGAAGATAGTGCTAAACAGGAGGACCATAGAAACATTTTTAACACGATAACCACACTGAAACGCTTGAGAGCAGAAGACTACACCAGGGTGGAACCGTATCATAGAGGATCAGTAGAAAAGGCTTACATCCACATAAAGGTGGGTGCTAAACCGTACTCAATCAACAAACTACTAGAAGAGCTCCGGCAGTGTGGTTTCCATCTCTCGGTCGTATCTGACACCAACCCCAAGCAAGACAAAAGAAAAGAAGGATCAGACAAGACTCCATGCCCCAAATCAACGCACTTCACGCCTAAACCCAAAGAACAATACAGCTCCCAAAGAATGCCTCGTTACTCTACAAAGCTCTCCGATAAAGGAACCAAAGAAAGGAACACTCCGTCTGATCCGGGAGAGCGAACGAAGAAAGAGCCAAGAGACAGTAACAAGCTCCCAAAGAGCCTTACAATTCCCCCAAAGACTATGGAAAAGGGCTAAAAAAACAGAGAAGAAAGGGGGACATTTGTGTCAAGATCCCCAAAGCCACGAGTAAGTTCACCTGTACCTCACGGAAATCTACAGCACCCGGCCACAACGAAAATAGCCCGCTCTCCAATTAAACAGATGTGGGCCTGTTTGCCCAAAACACGATCGGCATATGCTAAGAAATAGCAACCCGCTACCCATGGCAAGAAGGTTCAAGCACAGGGGAATCTGAAGGAACAAACAAAGCCCCCTACCTTCCTGCAGATGGGTTTTTGGAGCACGCGGGGCTACCAACATCTGTTGAAAAAGAGAGACATACATTTGGGCAACTTTGATATTCTGACACTGCAGGAAACATGGCTAGTGGAGAAACTGCATCTGGATGGTTTTTCCATTGAATTTTCCCCTGCTACAAAATGAGCTTTGGGCCGCCCATCTGCGGGGATCCTGCTAGCGGTGCGATCAGGGAGTGGGGTCTGTATTCAGAAAATGCTATCGGCTTCTCCAAATCACCTGGCAGTTTTGACCAACTGGACCATAAGCGATCAAAACACCAAAGCTACAAAGGGGCTACCTGTGGCAATAATCTCTGTGTATTCGAACCCCCGCAACATAAAAGACAACGACTTTGTCAAGGCCATCGAAAAAGTACTATATCACATCCTTGTCGATCTAAAAGTGGACCACCTGATAATATGCAGAGATTTAAATGCTAGATGTTCCTCTACGGGGGATATAGAACATCAAGCAAAGAACCCTGCAGAAAAAAAGAGGATTTAGATGGCTGGAATTGATGGCTTCACGTGGCTGCAATAATTTGGACAAGGCCTTCCCCGACTCTACCTGATTACCAACGTGGGAAACAGACATCTGCAGTGCCACTATCGATTACATCTTTGTATCAGAACAACTGTCCAAACTGGGAACATCTTTTGAAATTGTTAAAACTGAAGCCAGTGACCATAACCTGCTGAAAGCCACATGGGCAATCCAAAATCGTCCACATCTCCATTGGGAAGCTCAAATTGAACCCAACGCACAAGGAAATTGACTAAAATTATCAGCGGAAAGAATAAAGTCCCTAAACATTAACTATCAGAAAAAATCGGAAAGAAAGTGGTCAAACAGGACATTAACGCCAGATTATCAGCCCCTGCTGAGCCCGTACAAAACCAAGACCAGGAAGAAATTTACAGAAAAGAGTCAAACATCCACCAATACGACAAGACCGTAGCAGCAAAAAGAGCCTTAGTGAGACGTTTAAAAAGAATAGCAAAACGAACAAATACCTGAAAGGCTCTAAATGAAGCAAGCATGGAAGAAAAATCTTATAGAGCATGGTTGAGAAACCATCGGGCGTCCATGTACCAATCAGACTCTGAAAATATGCTACGAAAGTTGTGAAGCAAAAACACAAGAGAATTCTGGTCTTTGATCAAAACCTCTGGGGCGCATCCGACGCCATCACAGGCAAACTGTGTACATGAAGAAGCCTGGAAAGCGCACTTCTCAGAACTCTTCCAGGGTCCAGAGGAATCAATACAGGCAGCTAGCCTAGAATCCAATTCTTCCTGGTGCAATCTCGCAAACGAAGAAGACATAAAATCAATTATCCGGAAATTAAAATCTTCACAAGCGCCGGGTCAGGATGGAGTGACAAACGTGGACCTTAAAACATTCCCGAACAAATGGGCCCCATTCATCAGCAATGTCTTTACAAACTGCGCTAACAAAAGCAGTTCCGAACTCCTGGACAACATCTGTGGTGGTGCCTATCTTCAAGAAGGGCGACAGGGCGGACCCATCCAACTACAGGCTGATTGCACTGCTAGACTGCATAGGGAAAGTCTATGGCATGCTACTGCTCCGGGAATTCCAACAATGGGCTAAATCGGCACCACTACATGACCCCTTTCAATTTGGTTTCCAGAAAAACTCCGGGACCTCAATCAACATCTTGGTCCTCAGCCTATTGAAGAGCAAGTCACTGAAAGGGTCTTGTAACATCTACTTAGCCTTCATAGACCTCACACAGGCTTTCGATAAGGTCGAAAGACAACTACTCTGGGATAAGCTACAAGAGGCAAATTGTTCAAAGAACATCTTGGGTCCCATAAAAGCTTTATACTCCAAAACATCTATGCGGGTAAAGCTCAACAGAGATGGTACCTTATCAGAAACCATCCCAATAAAGAGGGGGGCAAAGCAGGGTTGCCCCTTGGCTACGGCTTTATTTATCCCCTTTATTGGAGATTACAAGAACTCAATGGAAGCAGTGAAGTCTTTCCCTCCGAAGGTGGGCGGATTTCAAGTGCCTAGAATCCTTTATGTGGATGACATCACCGTGATGGACCAGACCCCGATCGGCCTCAAACGCCAATTAACCAACTTAGCGGAATATATTAATAACCACATGCTCCAGATCAACATAGGAAAAACAAAGTTAATGGTCATGGGAAAGAAAAAACACGTGCGACCAAGACATGGCACCTAGAAAACACTCTGATCGAAGCAGTTCAAGAGTTCAAGTACTTAGGAGTCATGATCGATAACTCCAGACAAGAAACCAGCATGCACAGCTTCATTTGGTCAAAGCACCCACTTTGACCACACAAGCCAAAATGCTGGACAACAGATTTGGGCGTTTCTCACTATTAGCAGCCATACATTTTTACAAGACAAAAGTCACTCCATGCCTGATATACAGCGCAGAAGCTATGCCCACGCTTCCGGACAAAATCTGGACTAGGATTGAGGGCTTCTTCTGGAGATCACTGCTAACGGTCCCTAAATCAACCTCTTTACCAGCGATCAGGAAAGAACTGGGACTGATCTTGTTAAAAACTGTGGTGGACAATACAGCATGTCTCTGTATAGGAACATTCTCCTCCTGGAATCCTCAACTCTGTACAATCTGATGGCAAATGAAATGAAAGCAGGCAGCTCCACAATGCTAACATCATGGACTACAGAAAAAAAGGAGGAACTAAAATCCATAGCCTGTTCTCGAGAAGATCTGCTGTTGAACCCACTCAAAGTACAAAGGAAATTGAAGGAACTAGATTGGATCAACATGCAAGATCAAGCAGCAAAGAACAAACTTCTGTCGCACCTGCCATGTTTACAAAAGAAATACAACGATCCGGGGGCAATCTACAAAAAATTCCTGAGTAAACCATTGAGACAGCTTTTCATAAAAGCAAGATTAAATCTATTGTTGACGAATGAAATTATACACATTAGAGGCATAAACTCAACAAACATTCGCAGGTTGTGTAAAGGCGAAGGGGCTGTGGAATCAGTTCGTCATCTACTCACCTCATGTCCAATATTACAAGACATAAGACAATCTTACCTGCCAACTGTCCTGGAACCCTCGGTACTGCGCGGCGAAGAATCTTGGTGGCCGCGTCTGATAAGCGGAGAAAAAAACCGCATGGGCAATTGCCACGATAAATATTTTGCAATACGCTTTCATGCTGATTGAGGATAAAGGAAAAAGATAAAGAAGCCAACAATCAACAGAGGACAAAATATATTGTCTATGTCTTGTTTTATGATAAAGAGAAAGCTACCTATGTTTTGTTAAAATCAAATGGTTTTTGATAAATACAAAATAAAAATAAATAAAAATAAATAAAAATAAAAAAAATATGTGGGGGGAATTATAAACAAGCATTGGCAATGCCAACAGATTGGGCTTTTGTGTAGGCATGGGAAAGGAACATGCCAGGCACAGCTGTAGTGGTATTAACTGACCATTTATGTTGAAAAATGGCACAAGTTCCTGGGCATCTAATAGCAGCAACTGGACAATGCCTAATTCTTATTCACAAGCCAAAACTGTTGGCTTTGCCAATGCCCGTTTTTAACAGGACTTCAGTGATGACACGCAGAGTGATTATAAATTGAGTGGCTGCAATAGATATGGCTATAGGTATGGGTAATAGCCCCCCAAAAAAATACTGCATTCAAAAGAAGAACCTATTATTGTCTTCAGAGAATCAATAAAGTGCGGCTTTAATGAAGCTGTTGATTCGAGTTGGAGTTCTGTCCCAAAGTGCTGGCATTCCCAGTTAAAACAAGATGACTTTACTTATTCAACACATCATCTGCACAAACAGGACACAACTTCCTGTTTCTTCACACTCACAAGGTTTGTATCAGACATTGTTATCAGTAAGAACAAGGATTTCTGTAAAAAATATCCAGACTTTAGCAGCAATTGCCGCTTCCCTTATAGATTCGCAATTGTTTAAAAAGGATAGTGTTTGTAGATTGGCCTGCTGCAATGTCGGTTTCTTGTGTCCTGAGGCTGACCAGGGCTTCAAAATTAGTGAAAGGAAAAAACTCTGGAATCCGATTATGTTGCACCTCCAATTGAATTTTATTTATTCAATATAGTATAGTTAAGGATACTTCTGCCTCAATTTCAAATATTTGCTCCCTTATTGGAGTGCTGACTTCTCAAAATTCTATGCTTGCTCCATTCCTCAAATTTCAATACTGAAATTTGAAATGTTTGTTTGTTCAATTGAATTCACTTCATTCAATTAATCTTTTTGTTTGTGTACTTATTGTTTTCAGATTGAATTTTATTCATTCAATGTGGTATAATTAAGGATACTTCCTCCTAAATTGCTAATGCTTGCTCATTTCTGAATGCTTGTTTCTGAAATTTAAATGCTTGCTTGTTTCCTCAAAATGTAGTGTCTGCTCCTCATATCTGCTCTTCTCCTCATATCTGCTCCTCAACACGTGTGTCCCTGTCCTTCTGTCTGACGGTTCATCAGGATGTTCTGTTTTGCTGTTTGTTTTAATCCTAGAACTAAAATGCTTTCTTGTAGTTCTTGACAGTCAAAAATCCATTGAACACTTCTTAGGATCAATCAGCAATCGTACCGTGAAGAATTAGACGCCAAAGAATTGAAGACAAACACGAGGACCAAGTTATATTGATGTCATTTTCGATTGATCCTAAGAAGCATTGAATGGATTTCTGACTGTCATGAACTATCCTTAATTATACCACTTAGAATGAATAAAATTCAATCAACAATAAGTATGCAAACAAAATGATTCATTGTATAAGTAAGAACAAATATTAAGGCCCTGTTTCATGGAATTTTTTGCGCAGTTCAAAGAAAAAGCCTTCTCTGGACCCCTCCATTCCCACCAACTACAGACCTATTACCACCGTCCCCTTCCTGCTCAAGATATTGGACAAGACAGCCTACCAACAAATCCAAAAATACCTTGAACTAAACCATCTCCTTCGTATCCGACAATCAGGCTTCAGACCCCAACACAGGACAGAAACAGCCCTTATCGACCTGAAGGCTCAAATTGACACTCTTAGAGACAACGGGAAAACGGCTTTACTGCTTCTCCTTGACCTGTCCACGGCATTTGATCTAGTTGGTCACAAAATCTTATGCAATCACCTGGATTCAGCTGCCCACTTTTCCCAAGAAGCCATCAGCTGGATTGAGTTATTCCTCAGCAACAGATCCATGCGTGTCTTCTCCACCACAGCTACCGCCGACCCCATACCCATCACATGCGGAGTCCCCCAGGGCTCATGCATCTCCCCTACACTGTACAACGTGTTCACAAAGCCCCTGTTTGATGATCTAGATGGTCTGGGTATCACCTACACTAATTATGCCGATGATACCCAGATCCTCATCCCACTGACGGGAGATTACAACCATGATTTGGCCTTGGTGTACAGGGTGTACCTCATCATCCAGGCATGGATGGCATCTCACAGTCTATGCCTGAATGATGACAAGACTGAACTCATTATACTTGGTTCCACCGCAAACCTAACCAAATTGACCACAGCTACACCAGCTTCATTATAGACGGGAACACAATCAAAGTAGCTGAGGAAGTGAAAACCTTAGGAATATACATTGACTCCTCCCTCTCCTTCCATAAACAGGTTAGCTCTATGGCATCTTCCAGGGCTTACACATGTAAGCTTATAAGAGCAGCCAAACCCTTCTTATCCACCCAGAGCTGCATTACTCTAGCCAGAGCCCTTGTATTATCAAAACTGGACTATTGCAATGCCCTCTACGTAGGAGCTAGCAAACAAGTTACTAACAAAATACAGACGCTACAAAACAACGCTCTCAGAGCAGCGCTTAGCATCCCCAAGAGAGAACAGATCTCGAACATTAGGAGAGCCCATAACTGGCTCAACACAACAGATAAAATCCTGCTCAAAGTAGACTCACTAACACACAAATGCCTCAACAACGCTGCCCGCCGCTACTTAGTCGATAGAATAAGTAAACACACCTCCAACAGACCTACTAGAACCTCCAATGCTCATCTTCTCACAGTTCCCAGATTCAAACGCAGCAAAATGGGTGGCAACAGCTTCCAGGTGAAAGCAGCACAACACTGGAACTCCCTACCACCTTCTCTAAGAACACCCCAAACCTACACACACTTTAGACGCAACTACATACACTGGATAAAGAACAATGACCGCTAATTCCATTCATCCCTCCTCACCGCTACCTACCTGTAAATATGTATATTCGTAAATCCGTAAACTTTTGCCTTTTTCATGACTGCTTCCATCATCTATTATCCACTGTATTTACTGCATTGTATCCATAAAACCATTGTAATGACTGTACTGCACTGTAACATGTAACCAAGCTGCGAATAACCTTGTTGCTCCTGCGCCCTCATACCCTCGGGTCTGGTGCGCAATACAAATGAATAAACTAAACTAAACCAAACTAAACTTTGGGCTGCTGAAAAGTGACTTTGTACTGCCGACACAAACCTGATACATGGAATGTGCAAAGTGTATTTTTGCAGCGCAAAGTCAGTGCAAAGTCATTTTTGCAGTACAATAATCAAACACTCACCCTCTTCGGGCTGGAAAGGCACACCATCACCTCCTCCTCCAGGTCATAGAGGGTGAAATAGATTCAGGGCCTATTCATGTGCAATTTTCTTTACCCCGTCACCTCAAGGTGGTTGCAGTGCTGCTTTTTATGTTACTTTCAACACATGGAGGGATTGCTTCCTGGCATGTCCCATCCCACATACACAGCTGCCTGCAGCAGGAGTTGGAGGTCCTCCTGATCGAGGACCCAAGCACACATGATGATCCTCAACAGAATGCAGACCACAGTCAATGCTTTCAAGCCCATTTTCTACACTAATGCTGGCATCCACAAAGTTGTGTGAGAAGTGGATCATGCCCACATGACTTAGTTCACCGCCCGCATCAAAAGAGCAGCTCTTCAAGAGCCATAAATCACTTGCACACAATTAATGTGCAGTTTATGTGGGCTACCAGTCTTTTCATCCTGCACTGCCCTGTTCCCTGCAACACCCTATGACTTCCTGGTCCTATGCGATTGCTTCTCACTTTGTTACATACAGACACACATGGGAACACAGACCTAGCAGCTAGGTATGCAGGGTTTGAAATTGAGGGGATCTGGGAGCTATTTATTGCCTGCGTGTAGCCTAGAAGACCATTGTCAGCTTGACACTTACAGCTAGAAGCTACCTTTTGTCTCCCCAGGCCAACTGATGCTGAACAAACATACCTATGGGAACAATCTATTAAGAAGCATTAAGACACATCTATATAACACTCAAAGCATAAGGAGACATAAATAAGGGACCAAATGTTAAGTTTGCATCTTATGTGGAAGTTAGATCCATGGAAAGCTATGTACTAGCTCCTATTTCCCTAGTGGTGGCTCCCGATGAGTGGTTAATGCTGTATACCAAGGAACTGCTTTTAGCTCCTGTTTATCCAATCTTAATTTCAATCCCTGTGTTGCTTAATTTCATCCAGAAACCCTGCACCCACAAGAATCAGCATTGCTGCTAGCATGCATGCTCTCTGTACAGAATCCTTAGTGTCCGCCATTGAAGGAAAAAGAATAAATGCACATGCATGGTGTTGAAGGTGGGAAGCAATGAGGAGATCAGAGTCACTCCATGCACAATGCAGCTTTATTTAAACATGTCTATCTACCCCATGATATCATCTCTCTGTTGACATTCTGCAGGTGACTCAGTTAACCCTCTCATGCCAGGGCTCCTCAAACCCCTCTGGTACCCTAAGAATGTATCTGAGGTGAACTATAATCGGGTCCACATCAGGGCGCTTGGAACCATCAAACATGCATTTGGACTGTGGAAGGCGTGGTCCTGATCCCTAGACAGAACAGGACATAGTGTGCATTAGATATGTCTGCAAGCTCATCATGCTGTGATGTATGTTTTATATCTAGGACATCATGCTTGGACTGGATAATGCGAATTCTAATGAACACCGAGGTGCGTTATAGCAGCAGTAACTGCCTGGAGCAGAATGATGCCTAAAATGTGTGAATCGCTGCCAGGGCCAGACTGAGGTTTTGGGTTATATGTATTTTATTTACATTTAGCTTTTTTCACTTTCCATTCTATTTGTTTTGACTAAATAAACATCCTATTTAATTTCTCATATATGTAGAACATACTATGGGCCTCATTACACGGATGGCGGTAAGGATTCACCGGTACCGGTAAAATACTGGTACCGGTAAATCCTTGCCGCCTTACTACGAGGTCCCTTTGCGGGTTGGGGGATTTAACGCCTGCTTTTTGCAGGCGTTAAAAACCAACCCGCAAAGGGACCCAGGGAGCTAATTACGGTACCGCAATTTGCAGTACCGTAATTAGCGCCTTCCCCATTCCCATTGAGCCCTATGGGCCAAAAATGGGAATGGGGAAGGGCAATGGTGGAAGGGGGAATTACCGCCCCGCCAACCTTGGAATGGGGCGGTAATTCCCCTTTCCGCCAAGGCGGTGCCGGTATTTTACCGGCATGAACCATGGCGCTAATAGCGCCATGGTTCTCCGCCATCCGTGTAATGAGGCCCTATTTTTCAAGTGTGATTTTTTAACTATGAGCCCCCTTCTTTCTCCCTCGTATACTGAACACCCCTGCCATCCCCCTCATTCTACTCACTTGCCTAACCCTCCAATATATCCAACAAGCCCCCGCACCCACCCTATGAGTCACGCCCTCCACTGCCCCGCTTCTCTGACAGATACTGAGTGGCACTTAGCATGGGGGCGCAGCACTTCTCTACCTGACCTCAAGCATTCAAAAACCTTAGGGGTCTACCTAGAAGCTGAGCTAATTATGACTAGGCATATCAATGCCCTTTCCTCCTCCGCAGCCCACAACTCCAAGCTCATCTCACTAGGCAGAAAGTTCCTTTCCCCAAGCAACTGCCTGACCCTCTTAAGAGCCATCCTCCTGAGCAAACTGAACTATTGTGAAGTCCTCTTCAAGGGTATGTTCAACATCACAAAGCTGCAGCTCCAGCAAAACAAAGCCTTACGTGCTGCCTTGGGACTTCGCCATTTCGATCACATCAATCACTGCAGCACACCGCAAAGTCTACTGGCTACCCATAAGATCCAAGATTTACTTCAAACCCTTCTCCATTGTGCACCGATGCATCTATAAAGAAGCCCCCCCCTTACTTGATTGTGTCACAAGGAAACACCAATGCCAGTCCCTTTGCTCCTCAAACCACCTCACTCTGACCGTTGCTCGCTTCAAACGTGCCGGGCTGTTGGCGTAGGCTTCAGCATCACGGCTCCTACCCTCTGTAGCTCACTTCCACCACTCATTAGAAACAAGCCCAACCTTCGAGAGACTTCTCTAAACCTGGCTGTTCGACAAATATGATTTACAATATGATGCTGCCACCCTTGCTATTGTACAAACGCTGTGATACCCGCGGGTTTGGGCGTTACTAAAATGTAATTTAAAAAAAATCCTTGACAAACAACTGATGCAGCTGTTATCAACAAAGGCATCAAAGTGCGCAATGTAGGAAGATCTTGCAGTGGTTGGTACTACAGGCTCCTTTGCCAACCATGGGTGGTGGCATTCTCTAGGTGCTCTCTAGTCTTCAGAATTATGATGAATGGCTGTCTAGTTTTCTCATTGGCCTGCCCTGACCATAACACTATGAATGGCGTTGCTGGGGTTCAAATGGTTGATTACCCTGCAGAAGGTCTTTTCTCTGCATTCTTCCTTCTTCCTCAGCCTGTGGGTGGCAGAACTACACCTTGTATGGCATGTGACACATTATCCATGGACTGGGTGATGCCCTACATCGCCACCACCTGCTCACTTGTGAGATCCTCTTGTACACTCTGGGCCGTCTCCATCACCTGCAGGCAGTGCGCGATAAACTGACGTGTCTCTGCCAAGGTTGAACTTGTACGAAGTGTCATTGCCACTGTCGTCATCAGCATTATATGCTGGTTCAGGCTTTCCAATATCATTATCCCCCAAAGGCCCATATGGTGGTGCCTGTGGGCAGGGCAACTCCACTAGCACTGCTCCCCCAGACACAGGCAAGACAAATCACTGACAGCCAGCTTTGTGGTCCTGACCACCCAGTGGCTAGCTCTATCTTCCGCTATGGATGGATGATAATCCTAGAGATGGCAGGGGGGATGCCAGTGTGATTGTTGCATTGGCCTACACAATAGTTGTGTCTGGTAGTTTTGGTGGGGCCAGAGGTGGGGCCAATGTTAATACGTCTGTATGCCTCTATATCCTCGGTATCACAGTTGTACCACTACTACAATGTCCCAGGAATGAGTATACAATCGCTAGGTGATCAAAGACGCATTTGTTGTTCAGCATGCTACTTGCAACTGGTAGAGGAGTAGTCAACATTGCTTACTGGTCAATGCATGGGTCCTTTGAAGCACCAGTAAACATGCAAAGGTCATGTTGCACTGACATGAGGGAATGGGCATTCCTTTTCGTTGTAGGTAATTTGGACAGATGCATCAATTTTGATCTTGGCCGATGTGTTGGCCCCATGGTAAATGTTTGGCTGGACAGGTCTCCACATGGCAAGAGGTCATGTGCACAAGTCAGGACATACACATTGGTTAAACAGATACATCTGTCATATATGTATACTCATCTCCCGCTGAAAGTAGGAACGCTGTGAATTCCTGGCAGCCAAACCACGGCAAGCCACTAAGAGGCTACAAAAAAACAACCTTTTCCTTCAATTAGTGCATTGCCTGAGCCTCCTGCCTGTGGCTGCCAATGTCTGTTTAAGGTGCTTTCACCATGTTTTAACCCTGTCGACAGGCGGCTGCACACAGCAGCCCATGAGCCAGTTCCAGAAGGCAGTCCCTTGCACTGAGAGGTTCTAGCCTCTGTCACCATTTCTGCAGCCAGGGTCTGCGGCTCCAGCTCCATTGTATATCTCTTTCCTTTGATGGCAACCCTGGGTGCTTCCATTTATCATGGATGCATATCTTGGCTGTGGCAGAATCCAAATGCATTGTGATTTGTGGTTTTACAGTGACTGCCACCACATATCTGCTTTGTGCATGTGCGGTAAGAGTCATTATTGCATGCAGTCTTTCAAATGTACAGTACGTGCATTCTTCTGTTTGTACGTTTGCTCAGTAATCTTGTAATTGTTCAGTGATCCTCTGATTGCTGCATGTGGTAAGGGTAATTACTGCTTGCAGTACGTTAATCTTCCATAGGCAAAACTCTTAATCACATCGTATAAACATTATTTGCAAACCTTGGCAGTCTTATATTGTGCTAGTCAAATCTCCTTTTTAAAGGATGCTGATAATATTAACATAATTATCAAGCTAATTGGGAAGTGTAAGAAAAGAGGATGGACTAAAGCAAGACTGGCTAGTATTCGAGATTGGAATGTCCTTGAACTATGTCATAATTTGACCCCAAGACCAATAACTTGATTACATACCCTTGCAGAGGTCTCTGGAATGTATTCTACCCTTCCTTTCCTTCAGACACAAAACACTCACTATCCCTCATCATGTTCAGTATATACTACGCCAATAGCGTATATCTCAGAATGCGGGAGTACTTGCTGAAGGAACTGCAACGGATACAGAATGCAGCTGCCAGTATTCTCCTATAAATTCTCCCCAAAAGACCACATCACACCAGCTCTAAGGCTGCTAATTTGGCTCCCAGTCAAAAAACGAATCACCTTCAAAACAATGTGCATAACACACAGAGAAATTCACGGCCAGGGAATGGAATTCACACAAAAGAAAATCACCATCTACAAACCAACAAGAACACTTAGATCCAGCAATGACATTCACCTAGAACCAAAACCCTACATGAGAAAATAAACTTGGAGAATCATTCTTCTCTTGAATATTCGTAAAACTTTGTAATAAAAATACAAGCCATGGAAGACCATCTAAAATTCAGAAAACCTCTTAAAACCTTGTTCTTCAACTTCTAAGGGGATGAAAACAACTGAACAACATCTACGCACCATGAAACGTACAAATAGACAGAAAAGGAGCCCAGCAAAACAAAGGACGGACAGAATACACCCAACATGAACCGAGACCAAGCAAAGGAACTGACCCCCATCAACAGAATACAACATGCCAAATGAGACAACTCCCAGCAACAGAAACCTGCCTGAAAAGTAGGCAGTACTACCACTAAAGCTCTCTGGGAAAACCGCCTATTCGAATATCCAAATCCCATACTGTGACCAACATTTAACCTATCCGCATAGGCAGGCCTTATCCGCATGCACACTATTCATGTAAATCAGCTACTTTCGTTCTTATCATGGACATGCGGGTTAGCCACATTCAGAGCCTGTCAAATGGTATAGCTGCACCCTGAACCAGACACTAGAAAACCTCTGCATCATGCTGGGTTAAATGAGGTGGGAAATGCATCACACCCAATAGACTGATGGGAGCAGGAATTGTAACACACCCAGATAAATTGTGTAAGCATGGGGAGTGTGTCGCACCGGGGTGGAGTCCGGGGGATGCAAGAGGCGTCTCACTTGGAAGAGCCATTGGAGACCAGTAGTGTATCTCACCTTGATAGAACGCTGAAGGTGGGAAGTACTCCTCACGGGGATGGACAAACAGGGGCGTGAGATGTATCACACTTGGATGGACTACCATGGGTATGAAATGCGTCACACATAAAGGAATGGGTTTGAGGGCAAAAACAGTGCCGCAAACGGATGGAATGCAGGGTATAGGGAACGCGTCTCTCATAGAGGAATTTGTGGGGGTATTAACTGCTTTGCACCAGAATGAACTACAGGGGGATGGATATGGGTATCATTTAGTCAGAATGTCAGGGCTTGGAAATGTATTGTCACTAACAAACCGTTCTAAAAACTCACCCCTCTGCATACGCCCTCTCAAACTCTGAACTAAACGCAATCACACCTCTACAGCAAAACAAAATGCACGCCCTTCAAAACACCCCACGAGGAAACAAACCATACACAAACTCATCTCAACACCACATGACGGCTACCAACCGAAAACACACCTACGCTCAGTGACCGGGTTCTCCGAGCTGAAGCTGCCAAGAGCACATCGCAACTCTCCTGCACTTCTCCTGCTCAATCTAACATACCCACCACCCTCCTTGCATTGCAGATCCGTCAGAGCATCAAAAGACCACACAGGTGGCAAAAGTGTGCAGTAGAAGAACCTTTAACATAGCATAGCATAACCTGAATATGTGTCCCATTCCTTGGCCCTTTCGAAGAGACACCTGTGGATATTTATACTCACTGGGTACTGCAGCTGACATGGTAAAACCCCTGTTTTCCAACATTGCAGAGTGAATTAACAACTCACTTGGCTTTGCCCTTCTTCACTGGCTGCTAGTTGAAAGTCGCTTTGTGCTTTAGCCTTTCGTCTACCCCACGACTTCAATACCCTCTTCAGGGCTCGCCCCTCACCATCCTAAAAGAAGCCTCCAATGAGCTAATTCAAATGTGGGGCCAGATTACAGAAACATTGCACCAGTGCATGTGTAATTATGCACGGTATTAGCCCTAGGGCAAAACAATTGGAGCTGTATTAGGAACACTTTGCACATTGGCAATTGCAGTTTTGCATGGTATCAGTACTAGAGCAAAGATTTGTTTTTTTTCATGACAAGGGAACTGTGAATTTCATAACATTTTGTGGGAGCTCTATGTGGGTAACCAGATTGAATTGGACTGGCCACAATATTTGGCAAACCCCAGGAAACTCTTCATCTCCTTCACATAGGAGGGGGTAGAGCAACCTTGACCTCATTGCACTTGGTAGAAGCTTTCATTGGTGTTTTGTAATGGGCCTGGGAACCTTTCCCGCCACCTCCGAGCGGCTGTGCAAAAAGCTGGCAGAATGACCACCGAGGTGGAAGATCATGTTTAGTTTGAAGCCCAATACACGGTTATAAGAGCATTGTCCATAGAAAAGGTTGTACAGACTACAAGAAGGGTGAATGGCTAAAATCGTGAAGACCAATTTGAAAGGGTTCATAGACAAACACACCTAAATGGCACTGCTCTTTCCACCGAGCATGGCCTAGTGCAGCTGTACAAGTGTTGCCTGGACTGGAGACATGTGGGATGTAGAAAAACTCAAGGATTGTTAGTCCATAGTGCTTGTACCGCAGGATCATCTTCATAGCTCATTGAAGCCAACAAGGAACTGAATACAAAAAGGCGCACCTTAGTGAAAAGATGTGATGTTCTGGATATCACAGCATGGTAGCCTCTGTAGTGGGCATGTGTTTCTGTGTCAAGACACGGGGACTTCCAATCCCTTGGTACCATTTGTTAATGGACGACTCACATCCCACTTTCTGTTCAAATGTGAGTGATGGCTGAACAATCCTTTGAAGCACTTCACCTGTCTATAAGCGATCTATAAATACACAATTACAATTACAAATCATGATAATAGTGAAGAATTGACTTTGGTACTCTATATGAAGGATGCCATTTTCTGGTGGTGATAGAAGAGAATGCCAAATATGCATACATGGAATTGGTAAGTTTGACAGCTGCAAAGGCTTTCATTGAACTGCTTGAGAAAACCCTGGCGACTCATGCCCCTCCAGAATCTATCAGGTCTTACCACAACCCCCTTTTCATGGGCAAGGAATTCAGGATTTACTAGGCCAGCTGGACATTCCACATCATTGAATCTCTTGTCGTTGGCCACAGTTCAATGGCAATAAGAACAATTAACATGGGTCACATACCAGTTCCTCTAAGAAATTCCACCACACCCAACCTGGCAACACGATTGGACGAGTTGTGCACTCAACACTGGCATATCAGTAAAGATCACACTTGATGATGACCAAGGCTTCTAATCGACAAAAATCCCAAAGACATCATACCAGCGAACCTACCACTGGTAGAGATGATCACACACTGGGGCTCAATCAGAGAATGCAATACAGTACATTGCGCTCAACCAATGCCCCTACAAGTCTCCCAGGTGGAAGGAACAATGGGCCCTTCCAAAAAAGGGGACAAACTATTAAATCGGGATGTTGAACAATTCAAGAGACAAATGAGAACCTTAGTTCTTCAGTAGAAAAGCTAGCGTGAGCTGATGAGGAAGGAGAGTCTGGAGGCGGTGAAATGCTTCTCGAGTACCTGCAGGGAGCTTATCAGATCTTTATATACAATCATCAGATATGATAGGTTATTTATAATGTGCTTAATTCCCTGAGGTTTCGAACTTGTGTTGCTCCATGTCGTCTTGCTCCCAAGGTAAGCACGTTGCCCCTGAGCTATCCTCCTGAGACAAATTCCTCACCTAGCGCTCACAATTCCTCTTCCAAAGCAAAAATCACCCAGATTGCCTAGCTCACACTGGGGCTGCAATAGTCATAGGTAATCTACCTAATTTGTACCCATTTGCCCATTCTACAGTGCTCACATATCCACACCATATGATGGTGAACCCTTCCCTAGTTCCGTGAACACCTTTTGCTACCCAGCCAGCAGCATGTCTGTGATTGGCTGCCTGTTAGCCTTTAGCCTATCAGAGGCACCGGCAGGCGGATGCCGGCCCCTGCATTGAAGGCCTACATTGAGGCCCCATGTGGAGTCCTTTCTTTTCCATTCAACTGAAGAAGGCAGAGCACAAGCATTGTTCCCCACTACCACCTCCACTCCGATCATTTCCTGCTGCTGGTGCAGCATTTCTACACACCCAAAAACAAAGGTAAGCCCAGGCCGGCATCTGCTGGTGGGGACTCTTGATAAGAAGAACAAAAAGAAGCATTTTTGAATGTATTAGCGGGGAGCTTTTTGTGCACCCA
The DNA here is from genome assembly GCF_040938575.1 of Ambystoma mexicanum. Taxonomy (NCBI): domain Eukaryota; kingdom Metazoa; phylum Chordata; class Amphibia; order Caudata; family Ambystomatidae; genus Ambystoma; species Ambystoma mexicanum. The sequence goes on along the minus strand of NC_090931.1, from coordinate 1,410,299,149 downwards.
CAATTCCTCTTGCAAAGTGAAAATCACCCTGATCGCCTAGCGGACCCTGGGGCTGTAATAGTAGTAGGTATGCTACCTACTTTGTGCCCATTTGCCCATTCTACACAGTGCTCACACATCCACACCACAAGATGGCCATCCCTTCCTGGGTTCCACGAACACCTTTTGCTATCCAGCCTGCAGCATGTCCTTGATTGGCCGCCTGTTAGCCTTTAGCCTATCAGAGGCGCCAGCAGGCGGAAACTGGCCCCACCATCGAAAGTCCACATCTAAGGCCCTGTCTGAGCCTGTCCGGGCCTCGGAGGGCTTCGGAGGGCTCCTTCCTCAGTGCCTCTTCACAAACAAAGCTGCAGTCTCCTGTACATGTCTTGCTCTTGCACAAACTTGGATCCTGTCCCCCCTTGCTGCTCAAATGTGAGTGATAGCTGAACAATCCTTTTGCCTCCTCAACCTATATCCTTAACCCTAACTGTGCCAGTACTATTCTGCCTTTCTCCTTGACCACCTGTTTTCTTCACTGCACTCTGTGTTCTACAATTGTTAAATTAATTAATGTTGTGATTCTTCCTTTTCCTTCTCACTTCCCTGTGTGCATTGCATTCATTGTGATCCTTTCAAAAATTGTATCTAGGTAGGTGTGATTTGCATCTTGCATCCATGTTTCTGCACTGCAGTGTGATCCTTTTAAAATCGTATATAGGTAGGTGTGCTTTACATCTTGCATCCATGTTGTCCACTGGATTGTAATCCTTTTAAAATCGTATCTATGTGGGTGTGCTTAACAACTTGCATTCATTAGTATGCATTGTGATCCTTTAAAAAAAAAACCTCCTATACCACACCTATTGCTCTGGATTTGTATTTGTTCCCTCCTTAACTACTAGGCCACCTTGGAGTAAGGGCCAGTTCTGTGCAGTGCAGCCCACCCACTTATTTTCCTTCTCTCATCCATCCTCTGCCTCTGAGACACTCAAAATCTCTCCAATCATTTCTAACTGCTACACTATCACCTATGCCCCCTCATTCTCGTCTGGATGAAAAAACACACACAAAAGACATCCCCAGTGCAAATCCTGGCCCTCCCATCAAAAACACCTATGTCAGAGCACCTTCAAGAGAGATCTTCACTGATATCCTCTGCTCTGTCCCCTCTCCAGACCTATGGACTTCTCATCTCATCTCTAATATCTCCCCTTTTACATCCCCTTTAACATCCTCTCCCATTAATGGTGGCACCAAGTGGGAAGTCTTCTTGGTGAGCTTCTTCTCATCACGCTGCATCATTAATGTCGACCACACTGTCTACCAAACTGCCATTTTCCTGGTTCAGGGTCCTCAAGCCAACCTCTTTCTCTTTGATCAGATTCTGGAATCCCTCATTAAATGTCTTCCTTCTCCCCCTCTCCCACTCCTTTTGTCCCCCCTGTGACTCAAGAACCACGCCCCTGTACTCCACCTCCGAAAACCTTCAAAGGCCGAGACCATCTCCACCTGGTGACTCAACCCCCACTCTGCCAACAAACACTCCGCTGACATTTGCCTCCTTCTTGAAGACACTGACCTTGACATTCTCCCTCTTACCGAGACACGGTTCAATGCCAGCTCAGTCATTGCTTTTGACTCCCTCCTACCTGATGGCTTCAAGATCATTTCAAAGCAGCAACCTCACCGTGGGGTTGCCTTGATCTTCACTGAGTGGGTTCCTTCTACCATCTTACACACCCAGCTCTAGTCTTCCTTTGAGAGCCTGGAATGCAAGTTGGTCATCTCTTGCTCCTCCATGCTGACCATTGCTGTCATTTACCAGCTTACAGGCGCTACCTCCCTATACCTCTCTGAATGGGCTGATTTCTGTTCCTCCTTACTTTCAATATCCTCCAACTTGTTCCTCTTGGGTGACTTTAACATCCAATTGGACTCCACTGGCACTGAATCCACTCTTTTCATTGACCTCTGCACCCCTCTATCCCTTTCCATTCTCGCTTCTGGTCCAACCCACTCTGCTGGACACTCTCTGGACACCCTCATCCACTCCGACCTCCCTCTCTCATCTTCTCTGGACCACCCCCTCTCTTGGTCAGACCACTCGCTTCTCTCCTCCCACTTGGGTGCCTATGGTCCTCTGACTGCACCCCCAAAAGCCCTGCCACCTTGTTCACGAACATCCACCTGGTGAAATGAGTGTCAGCTGCTGCCTTCACTTCCATCTGAATTCACCCTTGCCCCGCCAACCCAGACTCTACCACCAACACTGCTCTCAGCAACTTCCACATGTCCACCACCAACACCCTTGACAAACTTGCCCCAGTCATGAGGATCCGCCTGAAACCAGCCTCTAATCGCAACACCTGGTACGCCTCTAAACTTGAAGCCCTGAAATGAAAGTGCGGAGCAGCGGAATGGAAGTGTCAAATATTTAGGCTCACCCTCCGACAACTGGCCCGCCACCTTCTCCAAAGGCAATAAAGACTCTCTATCTGTGCCAAGAAAAGAACCCATATTCAGGCACAGGTATCTGGCACATCCAGCAACATGGCTGAACTTTTCAAAATCTTCAGGGAACTAGCCCACTCTTCTGCAGTCTCATCCTCCTCTATTCTTTCTCGGGCCCTCTGCAACGCACTGGCCACTGACTTCACCACCAAAACTCAGGACATCCTGAACAGTCTTGCTATTAACACTCCCTACCCAACCCTCATACCCTTGCCACTCTTGGCCACTCACCCTCCTCCTTCCTCCTTCTCCTCCTTCACCCTTGTCACACATGAAGAAGTCACCAGATTTGTTGCTCCATGAAGGTCTCATCTAAACAGTTTTCCCCTTGCTCATCCAGAACCATCAAGGACAACATTGGCTCTCTTGCCCTCACATTCGATCTCTGCAACCACTCCTTTGCTACTGGTTCTTTCCCCTCCTCCCACAAGCACCCCCTTGTGCGCCCCCTCCTTAAAGAAACATCAGCAGACCCTACCTCTCCAGCCAATTTACCACCCTATTTCCATCAGCCCCTTCCTGGGGAAACTGTTGGAGAAGTTGGCCTTGCCCCAAATCAACTCTCACACTGATATTTTGGTGGTCTCCATGACCATCAATCTGGATTCCGAGCATCCAGAGGAACGGAAACTGCTCTTCAGAAAACCCGTGAAGAACTGCTCACGTCCCTTGATTCCAACTCCCCAGCTGTCTTCATTCTTCCTGATCTCTTCTCTGCCTTTGACACGTTCAACCACTCCATCCGCATGCAAAGGCTCCATGTTACCCTTGGTATCTCGGAGCAGGCACTGAATTGGATGACCTCCTTCCTAACTGACCGCTCCTCCCAAGTCATCCTGTGCACCTTCTCCTCTCCCATTTCCTTCTGAGCCAGTGGTGTCCCCCAGGACTCTATCCTCTTGCCTTGGCTCTTTAACATCTACCTTACTCAGCTGGCACTCATCATCTCCTCCTTTTGCACCTTCCATCATCTCAAACAGCCCATCTGCCATTCAGGCCTGTTGCACTTCCAATCATCTCAGCCTCAATGCCAGCAAAACTGAGATCCTTCCCATTTGGATCCCTGCTCCCAGATTCTTCCCTTCAGTCTAGCCTTCCGCCATGGGCTCTCCCCCTGCTCCTTCTTCTGAAGCCAGAAATCTTAGAGTTATCTTCGACTCCTCTCTCTCCTTACTCCCTCACACTCAGGACATTGCCAATAAGTCCCACTTTCAGTTCTTCCTTCTCAAAGGAATTCTACCTATTCTCACCTTCCCCCAGAAGCACAATGTCACCAGAGCCCGGGTTGTCTCTAGGCTTGACTATTGCAATAGCCTCCTCCTGAATCTACCTTATTCCACTCTGCAATCCCTCCAGCTAATCCACAGCAGGTCAGCAAGAAGTATCCTTGGCCTCAAGCCCAGGGATCGCAGCTCTCCTGCACTAAAAAGTCTTCACTGGCTCCGTTGCTTCACGGATTAAATGCAAATCCCTCTGTATTATTCACAAGGTTGTCTGGGGCCTGGGATCACACTATCTGCATCTCCCTCTTACTAAATGTTCCCCCTCTAGACCTCTGCGCTCTTCTGGCACCAACACCATGTGGGTAAAAGCATTTAGCTAAATAGAGGGCAAGAAGTCGATCGCTTTCCTCAGCTGGCTCCCTTCTTTGGAACAGCCCCCCCTTCCTTCTTCATCTTGAGCAGAACTTTCTTAAATTCCAAAAGCTCTTCAAGACTTTCCTCTTTACCTCCTCCTTCCCCCCTTCTCTCCTCTGCTAATCCCACAGTTGCTTGATTAGTGTCCAGAGCCCTTATGCATCTCCAGGGCCCTGACCTCCCACACCGAATGAACCCCAGCTTCTTTCGATCTTCAGCACTTGCCTCGGCACACCCTCCATCCTGGAGGCTTGCACTTACCATACCTTGCACTTCACCAGTTCCTCTCCCATGAGCACTCCAGCACCTACCTCATCCCCACAGCCTCCTGCACTTGCACGTTCTGCACACTCACAAGGCATAGGAGGTTTGTCGCCCCCATAGAATGTTTGTCGCCTCCCTGTTGCCCTGTGGGTGCTTTGAAACAGAATGTACTTACTGTATAAGAGCTTAAAAAGCGAACAATAAATAAATAAATAAATAGCGTTATGACGTCCGTGACCACAGTGACACTCTGTGACTTATACCAGATATGCAGTAGATTCTGAGAGGTCTATGTCAGTCTCCCCTAAGGCAACCGGGGAGCAGTTATGTTATTAAGGTTGGCGTGGTAACTTCGGAGTATGGGTCCACCAGCCACACCAAAGCTTCCTGTGGAATATGTGATCTAACTTTTCACACACCCACACATGTGCATGGAGTGCGTAAGACATGCGATCAAGCAGAGCTGGCGTTAGAAGCTACCACGTGTGCATCAGCCTGCCGTTTGTGTATGCAGCTCCCAACGGGCCACAGCCCCCCCCCTGCACATCCTACACAACTCATAGCAGATTTGAGCAGTAAAGTGGGGAGCATGACCGGATACACTTTGGAGCATGGTTAGCAGAGCTCTTGATCAAGACACCTTCTGCCAGCACTGAGTCTGTGCTGTACAAGTACATCTGTCTTCGATCACACCTTTAAACTGCATGTCATTCAGAATGGACAAAGCAAAAGAAAAGAGATGATGGCAGAATGAGCTAGAATTCATTTTAACCTGTGGCATCGCTCTGGGCAACCCTCCAAACCATCGTTCTTCACTTGCCATGCCATGACAGAAAGGGAAAAGACCATGAGCAAATCAGGCTTGGTCCCACCCCAATAAGAGCTGTCCAACCCAAACTGCTTGGTCACATCCCTTGGGCAGGAGACCACAAGCAACCCCAGACATGTTTCGGCCTCTGAATCGACAATTGACGAGTAAGACCAATCATAGGGCACAAAAATGTCTCAGTATGTTTATGTAATTAGCCACCCTGTTTGGTGCACTGGCAAAAGTAGATCCATGATAGGAAGAAACCGGAAAGAAACTGTGCCCAAGCTCATAGGGCCATCCTTCTTGGAGCCCGCCAAGGTGAGTTTCACATCCGGGTGTCGAAAGGGAAACCTGTCTTAAGCAGAGCCACATGTGTGCGGTCACAGAGTTTCCCCGGATTTTATAAGTCGCTCTTCCATGTCTTTGAAGTTATTTATTGAACTTTCTTCATTTGTGTTTCTCTTTTGTTGGGGCCAGGGCGTTGCCTTAGCTCTTGGCCCGTAAATCAGCTCGTATACTCCCGCGAGCTTTCCGCCAATAAGTCAGCAACATATCTGCTATAAATGTTCCCTGGTAAAAGTGATGGATTGTAAAATAGTTATTAAAATGTGTCTTGCCGAGTGACACAAATTTAATAAGCAAGAACATACGGGAAGCGGTGCACATGGCACTCGAATCCTTGGCAGTGTCTTAACCGGTCGTCTTGCCAATAAAGTTGTTTGAATTGAGATGCAGGCTCGTGCGTGGGAGGCTGATGAAAGGCGAATGCACAATTGAAAATAAATGCATCCTGTATATATGGATTGATTCCCGATAGCCTTAAAGCAGCAGTTGTAGTCCCGCTACTAAAAACATACCTAACTAAAAGCGCTGAGTTTCAGTCTCATCACCTATGATCGATTTATTTCATTTGAACTATGTATCCTTTTTATCAACGGCTTCATTTAAATGCTGATCACATGACTTCATTGCAGACTGAACCACTTAACTCACCAGACCAAAAAAATAATATAATTATTTCCCAATTTAAAGTTATTCATCATTGCCTTTAATTTGCCTAACCCCTTGTGTTCCCTTGCTCTGCCTCTCCACCCATAGTAAATCATAATTATGTGTGTTTTCACGAGTCCTGGAGAAGAAGGCACACCACAGGAGGGTTCCCTCCACCGAGAAGTCCTCCCTCACTTCGGCTAACATTGGACGGGCAACAGCAGCAGCTTCATTAAAATGAATGCGAACCTAGGCGCCTAGATGCCTGCCATTGGGTTTGTATGTGCGCTATACAAATGTCAACGTAAATAAAAATAAATAAATAATCCTTAATCGCAACTCAGCCTCTCCTTCGCTCCAGTGCAGCTACAGTATCGGTTTCCTCCCAGGTAGACCGCAAAAGTGCCAGTCGACACCCTCAATGTGAACACCACCCTCAGCACCGTGGCACTTCAAAAAACAAATTTATAAGGACTCTGCAGGATAGAAGCTCTGTTGATGTGACCAGTCCTTGTAGCGCTTAAAAACGACTGATCCATTCCAAGTGCTACTATCACTGCCAGCTCAAGTCTAAACACAGTATTTGCCAAGATCACATCCATCTGTTCCTGGCATCTGTAGGGAGGTCAAGCATTCAGAGCATGCCACGCACAGTGCTCCATTTCATTGATAGACTCCTGTTGGCGCCCCAGGTCGCTACCATGAAAATAAAACCATCTCAGAAGGAAAAGGAGAAGGCCCCCCAAAGTTACTGATTCCGCAGAACAAACCACTTTGTCAAGACTTTAAGTGGGGTAAGAAATCGAGGGGGGGGGGGCTCGTTTGGGGGCGTGGCTTGTGGGAGGGGCGTGGCCTAAAAAGTATGCAAATCGTAGGGTATACACACACATATATATATAAATGTTATATATTTGTGTGCGTACCTTACTATGGTTTGTGTACTATGCAAGCCATCTTTTCTAAACATAGAAATATGTAACATATTTCTACGTTTATAAAAGATGGCTTGCAAAGTACACAAACCATAGTAAGGTACACACACAAATATATAACATGTATATATATTTGTGTGCATACCCTACGGTTTGACTAGTTTTCAAGCCATTTTTTTTTAAACATTTCGGGTTTATAAAAGATGGCTTTGAAAGTACACAATTCAAGCCGTCTTTTATAAAGCTTTGACTACGGACAAAATTGTCCATCGGCAAATCTTTATAAAAGATGTCTTGAAATGTGTACTTTCAAAGCCATCTTTTATAAACCTCGAAATATGTTGAGGAATCCCCAGGTTCGCCGAGGGTTAAAGACGCCTCGGCGACCTGGGGAAACAAAGGGACAGTAAGTCATTAACTGCCTCTGGTGACCTATCGCGCGAGGGGTCACCAGACGCAGTTACTATGACTGACGGAAGTGGCAGCCAGTCACAGCGTCGCTATGGCTGGCTGCCACTTCTGTCAGCTTGCCTGACTTCATTGCAGGCGCATCTCCAGTCACGGCTGCGGCCGCGATGGGATAATGCATCCCGCGATTCCCGCCAATGTTGCTGTAGGACGGGGGTCCCACTTTTTGTAGACTGCCGGGGCCTGGCCCCGGCAGGCCCCGGCCCACTTTAAGCACTGCACTTTGTTATCCCTGAGTGTGTTGCTTCGCTGTATTGTGAGTCCCTTTCCGATCTCAACCCCTATTGTAAAGTGGTACATTTTCCATTGGCATTGAAAGAGTTTAATAAAGGTGTACAGTAATCAGGGGTCAAGTCCTAAAAAAAAGAATTGGGGGGTGACTCATTAATATACCAATTGAATGTGGCATCACCCGAAATGAGCATATCAAGTTGTCCTCTGAAAAAAGTGGGGGGACTCCTGAAAAAAATGGGAGGACTACGTCCACCTGTGTCTACCCTCGACTTGAGCCCTGACAGTACAGTGAGTTGTGTTGTACCATTTGCAAGAGTGCCATTCACTTTATGCTGGCAAAGGAAGAGTTTTATGTGGGTGACATGTTGTGTTGATCGCATTAAAGAGGGTCCATGATTTCAATGCACTGCATGTTTATATTTCTTTGGCATCAAAGCCAGAGCTGCCCTTACCAGCAATGGACCTCTTCTTAGAGGAGGCATCGTGTTTGGAAAACACCATTGAGTAGCAGAAGGAGCAAAGGCCACAACAGCCTGCCTACATTCTTGGTGAAGGATCTGAAGTGCAGGAAGTCACTGGATATCACCATTGAGTGGGGAAAAGGATAGCTACCAGAATAGTGTGCAAATGTTCATTTTGATGGATTGGAGGTGCAGGAAGTCAAGGGGGTTTTGCAAAACGCACCATTGGATATCATCATAGAGTGGGAAAAGGGTCAGGTTCCAAAATTGTATTGTGTCGAATCATGTTGGTCGCCTCAGGCACCAGCGCGGGGGGGGGGGGGGGGGCGGGAGGATAGGGTGCAATGAACCAAGGGTATCTTTTTGTGCTGCTAATGAGGCCATAACATAGAGTAGTCGGGATTAGAATAGATAGGTTTTAAGGCATTTGCGAAAGAGAAGGAGGTCTTTGATTTTACAAAGATCATGGTTGAATTTGTTCCATAATTTGTCCGTGATGAGTGCCCAGATCTACCACTGCTTCATCTTTGGAAACGGGCAATGTACATTCTATGTGTATAAGGTGTTCTCTGTGGGCGATGAGGGCAGTGCATTTCAAGTGATGTTTCAATTATAAGGGAACCTTTCCATACAAAGATTTGTCCACCATGGTGAGGAGTTTGCAAGAGATTCTAGATCTGATAGGAAGTCAGTGGAGTGTCTTTAAAACTGGGGATGTGTGAGAATGTTTGGGAAGGTTCTTGACAAGGAGGGCTGTAGTATTTTGTAATAGTTGAAGTGAGTGAGAAATTAGTCCGGTGGTGCCTGCATAGATGGAAGTCTAGCCTGGCTCCCACAATAGCCCTGGCTACAGTGGCTCAGCGTGACTCTGATACCTGAGGTCGGATTTGCCTAAGTAACATCAACTGGAAATGTGTGGTGTGCAGTGTGTTATTTAGTTGGGATGACATCGAGATTGTTCAATTGAACCAGAAGCCATGTGTTTTTACAACACTAGATGGAGTAATGGAATATCCTGATATGGAGAATTCAGGATATAGCTACTGGAGTTTGATCTTATCCTTGGGGGAGCTGACAACTAAGATGTCTGTGTTTTCTTTGTTCGGACCAAGCCAGTTGTTGAACATCCATGGCTCAATTTCTTTATATACTGTTTGAATTATTTATGTTTTTGTAGGAAGGGGGTCGCCTTCAAGTTTGAACACAATCTATGTGTTGTCTCTGTAATTTTGGAATTTTACACTGATGACCATTAAGAGCTAATTACGTGGTTTAAGATAAATATTGAATATCAATGGAGATATCCAAGCACCCTGGGGCACACCAAACTCAACTGATTCCGGTTCAGATACTGAGGATACTAGTTTTAAGGAAGGAGTCTACCCGTGCTGTGGTGTCGTCTGATGCTTGGGCTAGGTCCCTTGACTGCTGTAGAAGGATTGTGTGGTCTACGGTATCCAAGGCTGCTGAGAGATCTAGGAGCATTAGCAGGTCCAGAACAACCTTGATCTACAATGCAGAATAGTGAGTCCTTGATGTCGAAATTATTTTGTCAGTACTCCAAAAGGAACGAAAGCTGGTTTGCCGATCTCCCTGTTTTGATCCCTAAGATCTCAAAGTCTGCTTGTAGCTGGGTAGAGGTTAAATAGTCAAGGTTTTTCAGAAGAAAAGGGGCATTGGAGATGGTGTGGTAATTGGAGCAGATTTCTGTATCCGAGTTTGCTTTCTTCAAGTGTGGTGAGATCCAAGTTGCATTGATATTTTCTGGGACTGAACCATTACAAACAGATGCATTACCGAATGTGGTAATTAGTGGAGAATATCGACTGCAATTTTGTATAGGGCCACAGGCATGGGTCCCTGGGGCACATGGTAGGGTGGATGTGGGGTATGATAAATTCAATGTTATTGGGGCAAACTGGAGTGAAGTTTGAGGGGGTGTTTGAGTACCACCATGTGAGACTGGATCTTGAGGTAATGCTACCTGTTTCTTGCCAACCTCATTTCTGGTCTTTATCATTTTGTCAGAGAAGTAGAATTGGAACATGTTGTACAGAGCAATTGTGGGTGTTGTAAAGGTTGTGCTGGTGATTTTGGCTATCTAGAAATGTGAAAAGCGCTTTTGCTGACTTGCTGGCTTTATCGAATTCTTGTGCAAAAAAGGCTTTTTTGCTTCTTTGGTAGAACGTTTATAATTTTGCCTCACAAGTTTAAGCTGGAGGCTGTTGAATGTACTTGGGTTGCTACTCCATAGATGTTCTAATTTACGCATTTTTTTTTAATATGCATTTGCAGGTCAGTATTATACCACTTGTTATTTATGATCTTGACGTTTACTTCCTTGGCTCGACGAGGTGCCAACAGGTCAGTGAGGTCAGAGAGATCTTTAAGCAAGTTTTGGTTATGTCTTCTTGGAGGTGATTTCTCAAATTTTTAAATCTAATTTGTTCAGGCCAACACCAGGGTTTTTTACGGTTCAAATGTTTAAGTTTCTATAGCAGATGGACACTTTCTTGTTATTACAGGGGAGCTACTGTCAGTTGAATAATTGAAAAAGGACTAAGGACTAAGGTGTGATCTGATATGGTGATTCTTGGAAATTGTCTGGTATGTTATCGTCCAGTCTAGGGTGCGGCCTTTGACATGGGTAGGTTTGGATGATTATAGTACAAAGTCTATTTCTATCAGGACAGATAAGAGGTGGCGCTCATGTTTGAGGGGTCATTAAAGTCCAGATTAAAGGCACCTAGTGTGATGAGTGGTGTGGTGGTTCTCACATGTGAGGTGATGAGTTCTAGACGAGACCAGGCAGAATGGCTATTGCTGTAGGGAGCCTGATAAATGATTATGAGTTGGACAGTAGGTACATTCGGTGGGGAGATGCTGACATGTAACATTTCACAATCTGTTATGTTGATTTGGGGAATTATTTTATAAGTTATGGAGTTCTAGAGGATGAGAGTGACGCTGCTGCCTTTTTTGTATATCCTGTGTACCGTGAGCATGGTCTAGTTCTCTGAAAAACAGGCGACTATGGATGGACCCAAAAAAGCTTTCAACCATGTTTCTGTGATTGCCATATGGTCTAGTTTATGCTCCAGGATGTGTCGAATATTTCTGAAGAGTGGCATGAGATTGAACTGGCATTCATAAGAGCCCATTATGTTCACTCAGTTTGTTCGGCTTCTTAACTACATGAGGGGGGTGATTAGGTATTTGCATCTTTTGGTCGGGGTGGTTTTTTGAATCAGCTCTTGTATTAGGAGTTAGATTAGGCCTTGAATTAAGGTTAGCAATGTTCTTGGATTGGTGCATATTGGTGCCCATCGGGTTGGGGATTGTGTTATGGACTGGGAGAAGTATTCCAACTGCTGTGAGAAGGGTGTTGTTGTGAGAGGGTGTTTTAAGAGTTTGAGGAAGTGGGTTTAAGTATGAGGCAGATGTGCTTGTGATAGGATGAGTTGGGGCGTTGCATTTTTTTAGTCCTGGGGTGGAACGAGGATGTGAGAAAGCGTTTCAGTGGGATTAATAATTACCGGAGCAGAAAGGTGGGGGGCTTAACGAGAGAAAGAAATATCAACTTCGTATAATGCTCAATACTTGCTGATAATTCTCTTTGATTGGGGTGACATGGTGTCGGAGGGGCAGGAGGCAGGAAGAGGAAAATGGTTGAGAGACAGGAAAGAGGGTGTGTGCACTGTTGAGGAGCGATCGGGATAAAGGAGAGTGGTGAGCAGAAAGGAGCAAGGAGAAAGGCACAGTGCAATCAGGATGTATAAGGGCAGGATGACTCTTGGATAAATGCAGCACCTATTCAGAGTAGCTGGTGAGCATAGTATCCTGGCTCACAAGCCATCAGCCACAAAAGTGAAAAATGGGCAAGCCAGTTATGCCCGCTCGTCATAGAAGAAAAACCTGCCTACGATCTTGCTGATAGAGCTGAGGTGCAGGAAGTGAAGGAGGAGGTGGCAATATGTCCATTGTTGTAATGGGCTCTTGTACATGTGTGTGTCTCGAGTAAGAGAAAGAGGTGTGTTGTATGGTGCTTGTTAGTGAATGCATGAGATGAGAGAATGTTTCAGTATTGATGTGGAATGTTGGTCTGTGAATCCATGTCTCGGTTTTGCAGAGTGTCAGTTGATGCTGGGTCTGCCTGGGTGATGGGACCCAGTGGTAGTCCACATGTAACATCCTGATGTAACTTAAGATGAAGCCTAATAAAGCTGAAGTGTTTGTCCAGCTAAAGTGTACAGAGCCACTTCACTTCATCCATCAAAGGAAGAACAAGTAATGTAAAGTGCCTGAAAAATAGCCCACAAAGGCCTGACTGCCACCAACCTCCAGTCTCCTGGAATACATGGATTTTTAATGAAATGTGGAGCCAGAAGCAACAGCAGGCCCTCCTAAGCCACTATATGTATTTGTTAAGAGGCACTGAACAAAGGGAACACGGGAGCAGCCACAGAGTTCAAGAGGCAGTTAGAAAGACAAGGGACACTAGCAAAGGTCACTGTTTCGATTCACAATTTAATGTCAAGGGTAAAGCTCAGGAGAATAACTCATTCATTCTACCTCAGTCTCCCTTGCCCGCCACCCCAGCACCCTGAAATGTACTGGCAGAGTTTCACAGACATCCATCAGTTCCACGCATTTACCTGATGTCCCAGTGTCCCCTGCTTCCCTAATACTCCGCTATACACCCTTCCCATCCGCATGTACTGTTGAACCCCTTTTTGACACCCGTCTGCATTGCCATTACAGTGTGCCCCACATCACCACTCTACTGTGTACTGAACATGAGCACCCCAGTAACCCTAATCTCTAATTGCACCCCTCTGTCTTCATTGCTCTCTGTAATAGAGCTGATCCTATCCCTCACCCATTATCTAATGGTTCCAAGAAAGAACAGAACAGCTGCATCATTGCCTTTGATTGTGGTCTCTAGGTCGCTTCCCCAAATAAGCAATATAAACAAGCATGAGTCAAGTTGCACACTTTGTGGTGTAAGTATGTTATTAATGAAGGTGGCCTGGAGGGAGTCCAGAAGGGGCCACCAGAGCTGGTAGAGGCCAGTGGTGGCGGTAGAGTGAGTGTGGCAATGGGGCCATGCAGCAGAGGTGGAAGCAATGAGGAAGCCCCTTAAACTGACAGAGGAAAGGAGTGGGAGGCACGACACTGACTTTGTGGGGGTGGCCTTCACGGCTTCCTTCCACAATGTTGGTCCTTTTTTTGCAGGGTTCGGACCCCAAACATATTGCCTTACTACCTGTTGAGAGCCATTACTGTGGAGAAAATGCAGATCATTGTTATCAGCTGAAAACACTCTCCAGGGGAGATGGTCCCCATTTCCTTTAAGCACTTGGTCAATTTTAAACAGTATCAGCAATTGTTTAACAAAGTTAACGTTGACAGGTCAGCCAACACGACTTCCCTGCCTCTTACTCCAAGGAACATTATTCTGTCCTTTGTCACCTCAATGTTCATCCGTGATCACAGCAGGAATTGGAAGAATAAGATCAATGCTACATTGGGGATGGTGAAACCTCAGGGCAGGCTACAGTTGCTCAGGTGTATGGCTGTGCCGGCACAATATCGGTAAAATTCAGGCAAGGTTCTGTCACATCCACCTCCAGACAACACACATGTTTAAAAATGTCAATGCTGGTGCTTGAAACACCGCACTATTGCAGCCCTGACTGAAAACCACACTAATCAATGTGTATGTATTCATTTATGTACTTAAATATTCATGTTGTGAGAAAGATGTTCTGGTTGCAGTGCAAAATCTGCAAACCACAGAAAAACATCAATTATGGTCAGCTACTAAAGCATAATATGTGCCCCCGCCATGCACTGCTAATATTGACACTGATGACACCACAGATGACATCACAAATGGCATCATCAATAACAGGTTGAAGTATGCTATGTTATCTACGTCAGTAGAAGAGTTTTTTAACTTTGCTGAAAAATATTGGTATTGAATAGTACAGTGCCATGTGGTGTATGATTTTATGAGGTCATGGATTGGATGGCTGTGATTGCCATAACCTTTCTCATTTCTTTATAAAAGTTATTTTACTTTCACAGCAACGTCCTCTTTCAACATCCAAGTTAATGTCTTAGTGTACTGGAAAATATTTAAATATTTAAATGAAAAGAGATACCAAATTGACTGTAGTGAGAATTTGAACAACAATGTGAATGTAAAAAAAGGCTTACCTTCACACCAGATGTGAGGTACCTGGGGGTATTCTCACTCCTGGACCCCCGGGATCCTATTATTGGGCGGCCAGGAAAAGTGCATCACTTTTGGATCCTAACCTTGGGGGGGTGGAGAAGTGAGGGATGATCGCCTAAGTGGAGGGTCCTCAGAGTTTGGGAATGGGGCACATGACATGGAATCCCCTTTCCCTATTCATGACCAACCTAACCTTTCCCCAACCTTTATAGGTTATTGCAAGACCTCTTCCCTCAATTATCCCCATTCAGCCTTTGAAAGTACTGGGATGAAGAAGAGGAGACTAAGAGAAATGAACAAAATACTATCATTTTACCACTCTGGTACTGGGACCAGGAAGATGCCTGCAGAGTAGTGTGAGAGTCAGGCATGTCCCCTTTCTTGTAGTCAGGCAAACCAAATTAGTGATGTACACCTCCAACCTGTTAGGAGGTTGCAGGTGTATAAAATGAGAGGCAGAGAACACCATGAGGAGAAATAGGGAAGCCTATGGGGAGAGGACTAGCAGGGGACACGCTTTTGCAGGATGCAGCCATGGTGGGACCTGGGGAGGAGCCAGGACGCCAGCCAGCAGCCCTGGGAAGGAGCCTCTGTGACAAGAGAACAGCCGCTGGAGTTGCAGAATTATATGAGAAAGCAGGACGTTATCTGTGTCCGCCCAGAGGTGGCAGAGCAATCAGCTTATGCAAGGCAAGTCCTGGTGAGCGAGCAGGAATTGGAGAATCTGGCTCATTGACTGCCAAAGAAGGCAGAAGCAGCAGGAACAGCTGACAAGCAATGCCAGAGACTGGTGAGTGTCAAGGAAAGGCACTTGGTGACCGGGGCGTTCAGAGCGGGCTGCAAGTGAGGTGACATTTACCGAAATGAACGAAAACATGAAATTGAAAGAAGTGAATGCATAATATTTACTGAACGAAATTGAAGCCTGAAATTAATCTTAATTAACATATATTGAATACCGAACTAAGTAGAATGTTGAAATAAACCTTGCAATTAAACTTATTAAACTGGGATATTGAGTTAAATTTCATGTGTGTTACATGGCTCGGATAGAAAATGCAACTCTGAGGAGTGCCCGTTCTTAGAGCATGCGGATAGCACTTTCTGTACTTCTGAGGATGTTCCTGCTTTCACCGTTCACTAGATGGTCTTATCCTCATAAACAGAACACACATCTATTTTGTCGTTGCTCACTATATGGACCCAAGCACGCATCTCGGGGCATTCACCATGTATCTACTTCTATAGTCACAAGCAGTCCCATACACACAACACACCCTATGAACAGCGTGTCTTTTAGAGATCAGTCAATATTTGAATTGGCTCCGTACATAACCACAATCTTGGTACTTGGTGATATATATTCAGGTCTTGAGCATTTAAATCTTTTTATCTGCCAAAACCTCCACATTCTTTTTCTGAGATCTTTTGGGGGGTATCGTTTTTCTCTTTAACCCTCCAGCCTTGCAATAATACTAGATTGGTGGATCTTTCCCATAGGCGAGTTTGCACAATGCATGGCAATCACATGTAATGTTTCATGCGCTGATCTCTGATATGAGGGTGGAGAATGGTGGCATGCGACATTATTCACTCCCAGAAATGCAGGGACAACGTGGCTGGGCAGGGAACCATGTTGCATCCATAAAACAGGTAGGTGTGCCATGTCGAGATAAGGCAGTAGAGGTGAGGTTTGAGCGTGGTGAAAGAGGTGACTGAGGGTGGAAAAGGCAAAATGAAAACATGAGGATGACCATAAGATTAGAATGTGAGGCTCCACTTAGTAGCGAATTACAATAGTAATCGAATCTGGTCAGGATGGTTGCTCGAGCGATGGTGGCGCAGTTCTTTTCTGTGATGTAGCTGTGAATATTCCTGAGTAGGCGTAAATGGTAGTTACAGGATTGGTAAAAGTAATTTACATGGGCATCTGCATTTAACGAGGCCTCCAATTGAATTCCCAGGGTTTTACTTTTTGTTGGACTTGGATTTCATAGTCTCTTATTCAGAATTCTTTGTGGTCTGAACTAAGTTTACCCCTGGCCTGTTGAGAGCCAAAGTTCAGCAGGTCCGTTTTGCTGCCGTTCAGACATAGCCAGTTGTTGGGTTTTACCTATTCTGGCTACCAGGCTATTTCCTGTGTGTGTGTATGCCTGGGCTTAGAGTGTTGGAGTTGGAGTGTTGGCTTGTTAGAATGTTATGATGTGAGTGCTGTGTTCCAGAAAAGTCAGTTGGGAACTTAAGCTTGGCACAGGGGGGCCGGTGGATGTTTCTCTCCCATAGACTTGTTTTATGTTTGCCCTACCTATCCCTGTGTACTTACCTGTGAACCCAGTAAAGTCTGTCTACGTCACCTCTGGCTCCTGAGTAGTCTGTCGAGCCCTAAACTTACAATTCAACACTGGCGACGAGGATTTCTAAGACTGTGGAACCAGGATCAGGAAAGGAGAAAGAACAAAGCAAGTATAGAAAAGGAAAAGTCAGAAAAGGAAGCAAACTGGTGCCAGAACACAAGCAGACCATCAGGAAAGGGAAATAGAAGCATCCTTGATCCCCCCACCCCAAGGTGAGCACGCCCCGTGGCCTGCATGGCTGGACAAGCAGGGACACCTGTAGTGATTTGGGGGGCAGTGCTATGCACCTTTATGGTTCTGCCATTAGCCATTACGAGCGCTGTTGGAAATTAAATCAGGGCATTGGTGCATCTGAGTTTGGCGCTTCAATCGGTGGCTGAGATTGGCAGCAGTTAAGGGGTTGGGGAACAAGTGGTGTATTTGGAAACAGCAACCGAGTTTATTGAACTGCACGCCACACATAGTAATGGCTGACACTGTGGAAATAATCAGAGAAACGTTTGACCTTGAGCTAGGGAACATATAAGTGGCTGTTGGTATTGGCTTTAGAAAATGCTATTATGAGGAGCGGCTACAACTTGTGCAGTAAAGAAAATGATATAAAAGTGGTGGCAGCTGGAAGTTTTCCGGAGACATATAGGCGTTGGATGCAAGGTTGATGGTTGGCCCGGAGAGCTGTTTCTGTGGCTGCGCTCTCCATTGTTGTGGTGACGTCGCCGTGCTCCGTGGGGTATTGGTGATGGATGGCATTGGAACGAATGCTGTAGCACGGTTCCTTAGGAATGGAATGATGTTACGCTCAACGCTGTGTCAAGAGATTGGAGCAAAGGACCCTCCGACGTGGATCAACGCGTGTCAAGCGTCAACAGCATGAAACATTACAACACGCACACGCAGCAATGTAGCGTGTGTGTTTGAAGATTCTCTTATCTTTGATGTCTTTCGAGCAGCGGGTGGCCGTATGAGAAGAGACGTTAAGATTGGCATTCAAGTGTGAGCACTGGAATGGTCCCTGATGTGCGCCGCCCTATTGAAGGTTTGAAAGTAGCCGACAGCTATTGAGGAATTGGCAGTGCTGCTTTAAGGGCGCAGCAAACACGTACTATATGTATACCTGCCTACATTTGAAAATCAAAATTCCTGAGATGTATGCCCCGCCCACAGCCACACAAGACTCCGCCCATTTGCACATGGCTCCACCCACACGTCCAACAGGTAAACTCGGATGTTGTAGGCTTCAGTTTGCTTACTATAGCATTGAAAATAATTCATTCAATGCTATAGTAAGCAAACTGAAGGCGCCACCGCCACAATAATGCTGCTTTCAATCCATGTCACTGGATTGAAAGCAGCATTATTCCTGCTGCAGCGCCGCCTTCATTTTGCTTACTATAGCACTGAATGGATGATTTTGGTAAGCAAAATGAACGTGGCACCGCCGCCGTAATAATACTGCTTTCAATCCAATGATATGGATTGAAAGCACTATTATTACAGGGTCGGGGGTCGCATTGAGCGCCGTTTCCGGGTCCCGGACACTTCTCCACCCGATTGGCTACCGGCGGCAGCCAATCAGGTGGAGAATATGACGGGACCCGGAAAAAATCTCTAAATTCCTGAGATTCACGGGACTTTTCCGGAGACCCGGAGAAATGCTTAAAATTTCGGAGTCTCCGGAAAAATTCCGGAGGTTAGGCAGGTATGACTATATGTAATTGCAGCTATCGGCCAAATTCTCAATGAGGGATATTGGGGCCGTGCTCCCCACAGGTACTTGTTATTTCCATGTGGCACAAGGCGGTCAGCAAAGGAACGAAATGTTCGCCATTTGTTTTTTCTTCCATGGAAGTTTTGACATTTGCTTCTTAAGTGTCATTGGCAATGTTGTTCATTGGAAATGAGATAACCTTCCATATTTGCATTTCTGTAATGCTTAGCAAAGGTAATAGTGATGTGAGGACTGTCTGATATTCCAGTGCAGTGGTGATGAAAGTGTACGCTGAGTTGTTGTGTGCGTACGAGGTGTGTGGTGTGTCGTGGCCATTTGGGAAAAATAATTCTGCAGTGACGAGACAAGTTAGACTAATAGTAATAAAACAACATGTTGTCCACAGGAATGTTACCATTAGGACTCTGCGAGCCTTAAATGATGGGACTTGGAGGTGGTGTTCATTGCAATTTGATACCAAGTTTAAGGTTCAATTTGTCTATTTGGTATGTTTCTGGAAGTTTGAGGTTATGTACTCATTGGTAGTGACTTAATATTTGGCATGTGAGTGTTCTATGGTGGGCAGTTCTTGTGTTGGAGCCATATGGTGGTATGGTTCATAGTTTAGTGGCATTTTTGTGGTGCCAATTTTGTTTTGGAGTTTCATGGGGCCAACCTGTTTTTGGCACGTTTTTGAGAATTGTGTGGACATAATGCAACCAGAAGAAATGTTCAGTAATGAAATGTTCATTAATGTTTTTTAATTGCACTAACCTTTCCCACAGGTACTTTCCAACATGGACTCTGCAAGCATAAAATGTGTGTGACTTTTCTGTGGCGCAACCTAAATTCCGTTTACCATATTTTTTTTGCTGAATTTGTTTAGTTGGTTTGGGTGGAGAATGTGTGTGGGTGAAGGTGTGAGTGAGGGTGAGAACCCTGGTACTTTTAGTAATATTCTTGTGTTTATTGGACCTACTGCATTTCGAGGTAAAGTTCAGTCATGCTATGCCTTGCATTAACGTAACAATTCCTCCACAGGTATGTTCCAAGTTGGACTCTGCAAGCATGACACTTTGGGACTCTTTCATGGTGTAACTCAAATTCTATTTTCCAAGTTTTAATGTTGAATTTGTTCATTTGGTTTGGTTGGGGGAATGTGTGTGGGTGATGATGTAAGGTCAGTTGCGAGTATGTGGTTGTTCAGTTGTGAACATCTGGTTGCTGGTGTGAGCATTAGTTGCTCAATGGTGAGCATGAGTTGCTCAGTTGTGAGCATTTGGACCCTCAGGTTTGGTGCCCAAAGTGGTGGCCAATGGTAGAGTGCTCAGTTGTGAGCATTTGGTCACTCAGGTTTGGTGCCTACAGTGGTGCCAATGGTAGTGTGGGTTGGAGGCCCGGTCTTTAGTGTTGGATCACTATTAGAGTCAATGTGAAGGTATGTTGATGCTGACATTTTGGTTGGTGCCAATGTTGGTGTTATTGGATACCGACAATTTGGTTGGTTCCCAAGAGGGTGTTTTGAGGACACCCACAGTGAAGTTAAGATGTGCACGCTTTAGGCGGTTAGTGGGGCTTAACGCTGTTGTTTGTGTTAGCACAACATGTTGTTGGTGAATGATGATGCAGGGTTATATTGTTGTGATGTGAGTTGGTAATGGTTGTGCACGGGATTGTGGGCTGGTTTCCTTGTAGCGAGTTCCATAAACGGCCTGTTATGGTACTGGTGATTGTTCTGGAATTGGTAGAGCCATTTGGTAGCTACTCTAAGGTTTTGGAGGGGAATAGCTTTATTGCTTGGAGCGGTTTGCTGGATGGGTTTGTAGAAGGATAGTCTTTGTGTGTGGACTATTAATTGTTTAGTAGCGACTGTGCCTTCTGTCTCTTCCTTAGTTTTTGTAGTGGTATGTAGGGGGGAGATGTGTTGGGTTTTACCTATTCTAGCTACCAGACTATTTCCTGTGTATGTGTATGTCTGAGCTTAGAGTGTTGGAGTTGGAGTGTTGGCTTGTTAGAATGTTATGATGTGAGTGCTGTGTTCCAGAAAAGTCTGTTGGGAACTTATGCTTAACACAGGGGGACCGGTGGATGTTTCTCTCCCATAGACTTGTTTTATGTTTGCCCTAATTATCCCTGTGTACTTACCTGTGACTAAAAGAACCCAGTAAACTCTGTCTATGTTACCTCTGGCTCCTGGGTAATCTGTCCAACCCTAAACCTACAATTCAACAACTGTTCTCTGACATCCATCTTTCAATTTGTCCATAAATGTTAAATAAATTGATGGAGTCTTTGGCATGATCACCACTAATTTCCATAACCACTTGGTAGTTATCCACATAGCTTGTAAAAAATGTGCCCACATTGTCAAGGAGAGTGCAGAGCGATCTGATATACAGATTGAAGAGCACGGGTGAGATGGATGTGCCTTGAGGCACACCGCATTTGATGGGTGCTGGTTGAGAAAAAACTGGGCCCCACTGAATTATAGACTCTCGGTTTGAGAGGAAGGAGTGGAACCAGCCAACCACTTCCTTAGAGCATTGGCCAATATTACTCAAGGAAAGCAAGATACATTAATGGTCTATCAAATCAAAAACCGCAGAAAGATCCAACAAGATCAACATCCCAGCTTTCCTATCATCCATGATTTTTACCATGTGGGATTGAAGATCCACGAGAGCTGTCTCTGTACTGAAAGATGGACGGAAGCCCGAATGTCGGCCATGGAGGATGTTATTATGCTCCACGAAGGCTTGAAGCTGTGCGGTGGAAAATGTATCTAAGATTTTGAGAAGGAATTGACAATTTGTAATTGGTCTCAAATTACTTGGTTCGTTTGGTTCTATGTTGTTGTTTTTTTTCAGAAGGGGCTAACGGTGACTTTCTTGATTGAGTTGGGTACTTGGCCATCCCTGAAAGAGGCATTTACAAATCTGCTCAGAAATGGGGCAAATAATTCTTTGTGTTCTAAAATCAGTATTGAAGGAAGAATATTATATGGGCAAGTAGTGGTGTGCATGGAGGATAACATTCTGATCATATCTGGGACTGAGATGTGCGTGAGTGTACAATGTGACTCCGCCATCTGTGCTGAAGGTGCTGTTAGCATGCACACCCATCTGCAATACCAACAGCGATAAGATAAAGGCTCTCAGGTCCATGGCTAATTTTCTCCTGTTTGCATGGGACAGGTATCCCGCAGAATAGTACATTCCAAGTTGTGCATTGTGAGGAACATGAATGGGGTAACAGGACCAGATGGGGTTGCCCGTGAAACACATTTGGCACAGTTGAGGACTGGGTGGCTGGCCTAATTGGGAGGTCCACAAATGTATTTTATTTTGTATTTATTATAATGTTCATTTATAACGCTTTTAAAACCAGCGAGTGGTTTGTAAGCACGGGATCGTGATTCGAACCTGTGTTGCGCTTTATCGTCTTGCTGCCAAGACAAACGCGTTGCCCATGAGCTATCATCTCCAATTAAATTGAAGAAGTTCCTGCACAAAATAGGAGAATTAAGGAAAGCAAACAAGGTAGAAAAATAATGACAAAAGCTGAATCGATTTTCATTCAGAATATTACACTTTTTCTAAATTCCAACCGAAGGGTCTTAATTGCAATCGATTATATAGGAACACACGTGAAGCTAAATTAATTTGACAGCTAGGTTTGCCAACTTTGTTTTAAGCAAAAACGTGATGTGAAGGCCTGCCTTTTTTTAGAAGCCCCCACCATAACACACCTCTTTTATAGATGTTTTTTATGTATTTATTGTTTGTTTGATAGGCTCTTATACAACAAGTAAAATACTGCTTCAAAGCACCCACAGGGAGAGGGGAGGGATCAAGGGAGGAAAATACATTAAAAAACACAATAAGAGCAGAGGAGGGGAAAGGAGGAAGGATGAACCTACTATGCCTTGTGAGTATTCACATGGCCAGGGTGGAGGGTGTGCCAAGACAAGTGCTGACGGTAGTCAGGAGCTGGGCCGATTGGGTGTGGGAGGTCAGGGGCCAGAGAATGCATAAGGGCCCTTAACACCAATCACAGTAAATGTGGGATTAGCAGAGAAGAGAATAAGAGAAGAAGGGAAGGAGGAGGTAAAGAGGAAAGTCTTAAAGAGCTCCCGCAATTTAAGAAAGTCCTGCTTAAGGCACAGATGCAGCGGGAGGCTGTTCCATGTTCAACTGCATCTAGGCCAGGGGTCTGCGGCCTGTAGCTCTCCAAATCCTTTTGACTACAGCTCCCCTCAGCCCTAGCCATATATCATAGTCAATAGAGAGGGATTATGGGAGTCAATGTCCATGGTGAGAAGTATGTTGTTGACCCCAGATCTAGATGCACATTTTCCTAAACAAATGAATGACACTGCAAGGGACAACATCTTTTTTAACAAGGTTTCATTGGCTATGAAATAATCCCTTGAGCACTGGCAGCAATTTTCGGAAGGCACAAACAACCCTTCAACATTATTACAGACCACAGAAATGTTGTTTATTTAAAGACTGGGAAAAGTACTAACCAAACACTTGAGTGTTGGATATGGTCCTTGGTATAGGCTCGTCCTGCTCCCCATGATACCAGTGCTCAACCAGCTCCCCCAAACCACCTCAGGCACAGCAGACACTCAGCACTTGGACACGAATCATACACAGGAGACCAGAAGTAGAGAAACAAGGGCTGTAATGGAAACACAGACCAGTGTATAGGAGGGCTGCATTCTGTTCTGCCCGTCCCAGGCCTGGCTCGTCCCTATGTACTATATACAATGGAGTAGCTACATCTATTCCCCACCCATAAACCAGCACATATAATGCACGTATGATAACAAATAGGTAATTTCGCAGAACTTGGGGAACAAAACCTGCAGTTGCAAAAGGCACAAAGCAGCCTCTGGCAGCTTTGGGATTTGAGCCAGCAGCTTCAACACTGTGTACTTCTCAGGAGGGGCTCTTCGTGCCCGGCAGTCTGAGGCCTTTCAGCATTCCACAGCTGAGCTGTGCTGTGCTCTGCGACCTCGCTTGGCATGGGAGTTCAGCTGTTAGGCCAGTCTCTTAGGCAAGTCTGTGGGCCAGTCCCTTTGCATCTGATGAATCCCAAAGAAACCAAAAGAAAATGCAGAATCAGAAAGGTAATAGTCTGTTCCAAGTTTCAATGTATGCATGTATTTGTTTGTTTGCAACAGCCATTTCAAATAACAAATCAAACGTATTGATTTACGAAAAAAAAGTTTCAAAGTAGATTTCAAAATCAAGGTTATTTGTAGGTCACAGTTATACTGTCAGGAAACAATGCAACAGTAGACTTCCAGATCAAACGATATTTGGGTGAGTCACAACTTACCCAAGCATGGATTCTCCTGTCTATTTGGAAGTTTTTATAGCATACAATTGGATGATGTGAGGCTGCCTGTGGCATATGAAGGCATCAAATGCACATGTGAGGTTAAACCTTGCCTTTTGGTGACGGTGCTAGGCATATGATGGCAGTATTGTGGCATGTCAGTCTGCACATGACAAAGGACAGCCACAACGTATTGGTTTTGTTAGTGCACGTTATGCATAGGTATAAATATAAAACTTACAAATGCTGCATATTGCTCTGGTTGAATTGCCATTGGTTGAAAATGACTGCCCAATCGGCACTGAAGAAAAGGTTGCACCACATAATACCAAACAAGGGGATCAGGGGTCGCGGTGGTATCTCCCGTTCTGCTTGAATGGTATAAGGAGTTTGGGGTTTGCATGGGTTTCCCCCACACCCATAACATGGATTTCGGGGGATAATAGTGTTAAATAAATAAGAAAAACGAACCCTGCGACGGAAGTGCCAACCCGCTTTAGAGAAAAGGAACGGACGTCGCAGGGAGAGGGCCGAGTCGAGGCATAGGAAGGAAAATGTGAGCCACGCAGTGGAAAATATCAGTAAACGGGGAGCAGGTTTTGGAGCTGTGGGAAAGAGTGAGCTATGTGTTCAACGCGCGTCTCAATTTTCTTGATCGACATTTTCGTACAGGAAATGACGGAACCCGCAGTGATCACATAGATCCGGTTGAATTGACCTCTATATTTATCTTCCACTGACCTCGCAGAAATGTCAACTGGCCATTTGCAAATGTTTCCTGATGGTTCACATGTGAGTGCTTGGAATTTGCACAATGTATCTCGAATTGACAACAAGGTTGCTCTTGCACTCGTTTAATAAAAATACGAACTGAAGGCAATAACGACCCAGACAGGCAATGCATTTATACTGGAGTAGGCACGAATTTTCTGCAGAGAAGTTCATGAGATGTCTAAAGAGCCACCAGCCTGCAACAGGCAACATGCTCGTCTTGGAAGCAAGACGACGCAGAGCAACACGGGTTCAATCCCCTGGTACCCGTTTAGAAACCTCTGGGTATTAAGGGCGTTGTAAATTACTAATTTTAAAATATTATAATTATATGTAGCTAGTTAGGTAAGATTTCCATTCCTTGACTATGCAGGGGAGTCTGAGCCTATATGATTCTCCGGGTAGCCACATCATCAGACATCTTTAGAATTTAGCATGGAATATTGTACATTTTTGGGAAAAAAGAACATTCCCATCTCAAGGATTGCAAACTAGAAAGGAGTTCCCACAAATGAGGTATGCCTTCGTTTGGAAGTAGGAGGCTGGACTCGTTTTTTTTTTTTTCAGATCAAAATGAAGTACTGTTTTATCACTGCTGATTTACTCGCATACTAGCCAGCCTTGAATAATTTATTTGAATTGCATCATCTACAGAGCCATTATTATCATCTTACGTCATGCATGCATGTATCATTAATGGCCAACTGATATAAATAATCCTAATGATGGCGTTGCCATGGCACTTAGTGTGTATAGATCATAGGTACGTTTGATAATGTGGCAATTGCAGCATCTGGGGAGTGATCCCAGTCCCTCAGAGGGTGCATCAGCTGAGCTCTTCCTCCACAGTCTCCAAGAGCTTTGACTTCCTCTGCCCTCATTCAGCAGTACACGTGCGCACAGTAACACATTGCTATTTGTGGGGAACTCCTGCCTTTTGGTGTATAATTTCTGGAGGCCAGAATCAGCCAGCGTTGCTCAGCAGACGAGCCTTCATCAAAACAGTGCAAAAAGTCTCTCTGCGCTTTCACCACTTACCACTATAAAATATTGATCATGACTCCCCAGCCCCCACTTCCATTTGAATTGTAAAAGGGCTCGACAGTCGCCAGTACTGTATAGGAACACTCTTGTTCAATCATTGTGGTGCAGGAGTCCCCCTGTCTTCTTCAACATGGTTCTGCCTTGTTCAATACCCCGGCCCATCAACCACACATTTGTAGGACCCCTCTAGCAGTCATTACTGCCCAGGAGATTCGAGCCCCTACACATTACTATTTTATTTGTCCACCCCCAGCTGGAACCAGTATTGCACAAATGTTGCACTTTGGCATCAGTTACCTTTCTGCAGGTGACACCTGCCACCTCTGTCCCCCACCATGTGCACATCCACTAGTCTTGCACTCAACTTGCATGCCCCCTTACATAACCCTGCACCACCATCCAATACTCTGCAGCAACCCTCCATCACAAAGCATTGTGAAGAAAACCCATCAGTCAACCATTGTGTATAAAAGACCAGAATCACCTCGGACATATTAGTCAGTATTGGGTAGAATCCCCCCAACAGTCATTATTGAAATATACAGCAGCCCCTGGGCCAGTAGTGTGCATGATTCCCCTGAATCCTTTAATATGCACTTGAGCAGTAACTCTATGTTATATATATTGGCAGTGCATTAAGCATGAACCTAGTGTCAATAAGCAATGGAACCCTGAATATTGGAGGTGCTAAAGGCATGTATTCGATGGTTAGAGAGTGGAATATTCTTTACAAAATGGCATGTATGACTGGCATACTATTTAGGGTAGCAGGTAATATTTTGATACTTATTACGGCCTGATTCACAATAGCCTTTTAAAATGTTGCAATCCCATTGAAAAATACTCTGTGAATAAGAGCCTTAGGGCCGGATTCATGGAATTATTTGTGTGGAAAATAGGGTACTTGCAATTTGGAATCGAATGTGTGGTACTTTTCCAGGACTTGCGTGGAGTTTGCGCAGGCTCGGCATGTCTCAGCTAGCCATAGAGGGCCTTGTGCGGGACTCCACACAAAGCGTGCGCATGGCTTGCGCAGAGGTCTGGGAAGGGGGCGGAACACCAAAAATTGGGAAAAACTTGCTAAAAAGTGGGCGTCCCCAGGGACAGTCTGCAGGCCATCCCTCGCACGCTCACAACTGCATGGCGTAAGGCGTATTCATGGATTTCGAACGTGCAACCTCTTGGCTGGGAAATAGTCCATCCACCACCCGAAGGGAAGCGTAAGTACACTTGCACATAGGAATCACAGCACAGAGGTGGGTTTGCATGTTGGATTTCAAGGTGCGTGTTTGCAACCAGGGTACCGATCCAACTTAGGGCTGCGTGTACGCAGAGTAGCGGGTGCAGGAATGGTTTACGGGGGTTCACACACAGATTTTCTGAGTTTGTAGCCTAGTTACAATTTTTCATATGCATGTTGTCAGGGTGCCGGAAACAGACACCGGGGACCCCGCGCCAGGTCCCCGAGATGTAAGCATGCTTGATGAGGATCACATGCACTGTTTGAAGGGTGCATGTATTCATGCCCGGGAGAGCACGTAAAGGTAGCGCTGTTCTGGCTGTTTTTGCTTTTTGCTTTTGCTTTGTGTGGGGGCATGTCTATGATGTTCTGGGCACAACTTGTGAAAAAGGTTACTTTATGCAGTAAATGTCATCAATACGGGGGGGCACACATTTTTTAATCTGCTCATGAGCTTGTGCAGTGACCTTCTCAAATGTGTAACATGTAACTGAGGAAAGAGAGTGACAGGTGGAGCAACCGTTCGGGCTGCAAAGGGGGGCATTTACTGCATCGCCAAACTCATAATGAGGCCTGTGTCTATAGCAGTCCTGGACTGGCCTATAGGGCAATAGGGCAATGCCCAAACCAAAAACACAAAATGCTAGTGTGGGCCAGTTTTTGTTGATCAAAGCGGGCCACTGTTTTGGATCAAATGGGCCAGTTTGATAAGTTATTTCACCATGCAACTAGTAGTTTTGACCTGTGTTACTGAATACTTTAAAATGCACTGTTTTGGATCAAATGGGCCAATTTGATAAGTTATTTCACCATGCGACTAGTAGTTTTGACCTGTGTTACTGAATTATTTAAAATTCACTGTTTGCATCACATTTTATCAAAAATCATCCCGATGGGTGCTACTCAAACTGTCATTCGCAAAAGGAATGAATTGCCATCTGCAACTGTGGGCCACTTTTTCATTGGTGCCCAAGACAATGTTATGCCCCAGTCTGACCCTGCCCTGTAGTTCTTTCAATTGACAGTATGGTAGTGTAAAGTGCTTTACAAAAAGCACACATTAAATAAATAGTGCCTCTCATATTAATGACCTGACTATGTTCATGCATATGTACATCGCATGTTGGTATGTTCTCACTGTTTGAAAGGCGAAGAAAGGCATTCTCTGGTTCCAGTGCTCCCCTCCAGCACCTGTCACAAACACTACACAACAGAAATAAGACAAATGTTGAAACACAGAACACACTCCGGAGCAGCAGTCACTCAGAGAGGTACATCAGAAGACAAGACCGGCGCTCTCTCTGGATTTAATGCATTTTCCAAAACTTCTGCCATTTTCCACTCTTTCTCCAAGGAGTTTCGCGTTCCTTTTTTGTTCTCCAATTTTGCAACTCTTACCTTATGTTTCTGTTGTAAAACACAGACATCTGGCACTAATATACGCTACTGGCGCGGCTCCATCAGAAGCAAAAGTGCGCTCTGTTTTGGAAAATTATTTAACTTTGAAAGATGCACACGTTGCGCCTGATTCTATAGACAGAAAACTGTGTTATCTTATTTCAATTAATATGTATTATATATGATACAATCCACGTGTGTTTAAATAGGTATAGGGGAGGACAAAGTGCAGTTTCAAATTGGACAGGCAATTGCTTCAAATGTGTAGTAAATCATTGTATTTAGAAGCAATTATTACAATATGTGATAACATCTTTGCGGTTTTGCATCGCTCTAAATAACAAATGCAACTCAATGATAGGACTCAATTCACCATCCCAGAGGGGAGAAGTTTATACTGGCCCTATATATTGACCTATGAGGCTCTAGTTTTGTAGTGCTAGCAACAAAATCCTGGAACGCACTTCCACTCAGACTGAGGAAAGAAACTTCTCTCATGGCCTTAAGAAAGGCCTTGAAGACCATTCTTTCTAAGTAGACCATACTTTCTCCCCTGTTATGCCTTGAAACCATACTACTTTACTGTATAACATGTATGCTAACCAACATGTACTTAACACATAAACTGCATGTATGCAACAGAAACATGTTTAACCTAGTACCAAGACTTGCTCCCATGTAACCAGCACCTAAGTGAATATTCTTGTAACATTGCCACGATGCCTGAGGGCTGTTGTGCACTTTATAAATGGAAATAAATAAATATGATCTGCCGGTTGAAATTAGCTTTCACTGTGTTAAGACACATCAACTGCACTTGCCTTAAGAAGTACACACATTTATGTAGAGACGTTTTTATGGGAGGGCAAAAGGGGCACTTGCCCAGGGCCCCCACCTTGGAGGGGGGCCCACAAGGCTAGCTGATCTGAAGAAGTAAGATTCCATGGTTCACCAGTTTTAATAGAACACGTCAGGATATTGTATTTGGTGTTGCTGAGGCTCTAAACCCATTGCCTTTCTGCATTGACAAGTACATTCTGCCTTGATCAATTCATCATGTATTGCTTTCTGTGTTCACTGTGGTATACATAGTTTGTGTGCTCTTTACAGCACAACCCTGTAGCATTCTTTCCTTCCTGTGGAAATTATGTTGATCATGTGCAATAGGCAATGGTGAAATGCATATTGATAAATTGAGTGCCACAATGGTCCAGAAGTTAGCTCATTGTGTTAAGCACCCATTGCAGAGATCTGTGTTCATATGCGAAATTGAAATATCATATTCCAGCAAGGCTAGCTGAGCCTTTCCTATGTCTGAAGTTTATAAACCTGTCTGCATGTGTACTTGGTTTTGCAGAACAACATCTGCTTTTACCAGCATTGTACCTGCACCAGCTAGGGGCTGCTATAAAAAGTAACATATCATCCATATGGTGAAGGTCTAGAAATTGGTTTGTTCAGATGGGGTGTTGTAAAACCGAGGCAATCGCCTCCAACAATGATAATAAACTGTTAGTCCAAGAGGTGAATAAGTATCCAAATTCAAGATTATTGAACAAAAGCGTTTATGCTTGTAGACTGGATTTGCCAGCAGACAATAGTGATCCTGGTCAAATCAAGTAATATATCTTACATTACTGTGCTGTTTTCTGTGAGGTTTGCCTTCTTGCAGGCTGCTGGTATTGTTTAGCCCATTAGCCGATCTTTCTTCTTTTGTATTGATATTGATATTTTATTTGTATCGTGCTAATACACATGTGATTCAGAGAGTTGCGAGGCAAGGAAGGAGAACAAGGGAGTACAAAAACAATGATCTTACTAAGCCCAGTGACATTGAGAACGCGCAAGTGCATGGGAGAGGGAAAGGGGAAAGTGCATGGGAGGGAGCAGAAGTGAAAAGTGCTGAGCAAAGAAAACAGATAAATAATAATAAATAAATACATCAAAAGTAAAAAGCAACAAACAATGGTAGTGCAGCCAACAAGTTGCAAGTGCTAGGTATAAGGCAACCGGAGATGGTTCTCCTCAAGTTTCAGAGTGGCAAGGAGGCTGTTCCAGAGGGAGGCTCCAGTCGAAGACAGAGATCAATCCCCTGCTCGTTTCTTTGAAAAACGACTGACCCTGAGTGAGTTAGAGGTAGAGGAGAGAAGAGCTTGGGAGGGAAGGTATTTACAGAGGGACAGCTGAAGTTATTTTGGACCCAGGCCCCAGAAAGCCTTTTGGAAAATGCAGAGGGTTTTTAATTTAATCCTTGCAGCCACTGGGAGCCAATGGAGAGATTTCAGGGCTGGAGAGATATGGTCCCAGGGCTTGAGGCCCAGTACAAGTCTCGCAGTCCTGTTCTGGATGAATTGCAGAGGGCGGAGAGTAGAGGCAGGTAGATTTAGAAAGAGGATGTTCCAATAATCCAATATCGAGAGAACCAGGGCTAGAGAGACAGTGAGCTTCTGGGGGAAGGAGAGGAAAGGCAGAGTACCTCTGAGGAGGTGCAGTAGGAAGTTTGACTTTTTTGGTAACATCAGAGATATGGGCAGAGAAGGAGAGCTTGGAGTCAAAGTTGACCCAGAGGTTCTTAGCCTCACAGGTGGGAGTAGGAGGAGAGCCAAGAGAGGCTGGCCAGAGAGTGTCAGGAAAGGAGGGTGAAGGTGTGCTGATGAGGAGGATCTCCGTCTTACTGACATTCAGGCAGAGATCGTTGGCAGCACACCAATCCTGAATGGCAGAAAGGCCGTCAGAAATGAGATAAGGAGAGGAGGTGGCAGAGGGCAGCCTGAAGATCAGTAGTGTGTCATCAGCATAGCATTGAAAGTTGGAGCAGACAATGGCAATGTGGTGGGCGAGAGTTGCCAGGTATTGGTTGAAAAGCTAGGGCGAGAGGTTAGACCTCTGGGGAACACCGCAGGTAGAAAGGGAGATGTATGAAAGGAAGGAACCAAGTTGGACCTCGGAGGGTCGATCAGAGAGGAAAGAGGTCAGCTAGGCCAGAGCCTGATCGGTGATACCCAGGTTGTCACGGAGATGGTTGAGGAGGATAGTATGTTTGACCGTGGCAAAGCCTGAAGAGAGATCGAGTTGGATGAGGACAGAGGGGATGTTAGAGTCAAGATTGGAGATCTTCATGGATGTTCAGGAGAACAGTTTCCATACTTCTGGCAGTTCTAAAGCCAGATTGATTTTCATGGAGACAACCAACAGAAACAGAGTGAAGGTTAAGCTGTGAGATGGCCAGCTTTTCCAGGATTTTGCCCAGAAAGGGAGTGATGGAGATTGGGCGATAGTTAGCCGTGCAAGAAGGGTCAGCTGTGGGTTTCTTTAGAAGAGGGTGCACACAAGAATGCTTCAGAGGGGAGGGGTAGCCTCCTGAGGCAAAGGAGAGGTTGCAGAAATCAGCCAGAACAGGAGCAAGGCTGTCAGTGTGGTCCTTGATGGTTTTGGAAGAACAGGGATGTACCTGTTTTGACAAGACTTTCATAGATCGAACTTGTCTAGCGACCTAGTCAGGGGAGAAAAGAGGAGAGGAAGAGAAAGAGGGTGGGTGGTGGCTGTAGGAGGGCCAGAGTTCAAAGAAGGAGCAGGGAGGAGAGGGGGAGGGGATGAGTGGGTGGACAGGATGTCCTGGGTTTTAGAGATGAGGTGAGAGGCAAGGGCCATGCAAAAGGCCTGGGAAGCGACAGGAGAGGTAGAAACTGCAGCAGGGTTGGCCACCTCCTTGCATATTTTAAAGAGTTTGGCTGAGTTGTTAGATGCTGCAGAGACACGGGCTTGGATGTGGGCTCTCTTTATAGTGTGAACAGAGAATCAGTATTGCCTTTGGAGCAGGCAACAGGCCAGTTTGTCAGAGGGTGAACAAGAAGCCCTCCATTTCCTCTCAGCCACCCTACACTTATGTTTAAGTGTATCTAGGTCAGTGTCATACCAAGAATTGCACTTGGCTGTGGGCTTCAAATGGATCCTCGTGACAGGGGCAAGAGCATCACGAGTATCGGAAATAGAGGAGTAGAGCATAAACAGGGCTGTGTCAGGTTGTCAGTCAACCAGAGGTGGAGGGGAGAGAGAAGGTGCTGGCGAAAGCCTCATCTGACACACGCTTCATGGGCCGTATGTCCGAGAAGGTAGGTGGGAGAGTTGGGGTAGGCATGGCCTGTGGGGGAGAGAGGGAGAGATGAGACAGAGGAGGGAGTGATTGCTCAAGGAGGGGTGGTCAGATGGATGGAGACAGGGCGGTCAGAGGAGATCAAGACATCAAGTGTATGCCCTGCAGAGTGAGTCCGCCCAGAGGGGAGGAAAGAAAGGGAGAGGGAATCACAGAGGTTGTGGAAACGTACCGAGGCGGAGGTAGGAGAGTCTAGATGGATATTGAGGTCTCCAAGAAGAAGGAGTTGAGTGGTTGAGGACATGAGGGAGGAGGAGAGCTCTTCCCACTCAGAGATAAATGAGGTTATATGACCAGGAGGTCGTTAG
Organism: Ambystoma mexicanum; assembly: GCF_040938575.1. Taxonomy (NCBI): domain Eukaryota; kingdom Metazoa; phylum Chordata; class Amphibia; order Caudata; family Ambystomatidae; genus Ambystoma; species Ambystoma mexicanum. The sequence continues at coordinate 1,410,266,293 of NC_090931.1, read as the reverse complement.
ATATTAGCCACGGTGAGAGAGTGGCTAGGAGAGAGAGAGAGCCTGCAGACAAGGCATTCGAAAGAGGAGTAGGCCATTTGGGTGGAAGGAATGGTGGACAGAAGAGAGCGGACCATATGTAGCAGGTCTCAGGCAAGCATATTTTAAGGTCTGCTTGTTTGACACAAAAAACAGTTTGCTTTTTGGTAAAATTCAAAGGTGTTTATGCACGTTTATGAATGAAAATGTCACAAGCCATTGTTTTGGAAGTATTTAAAGCTTTAAAATACAAAAGACAAACCCAGATTAAATTTGTTAAATCACATCGATTGGTATATTGGTTCTTATATACTTCCCTTGATGAGGGAGAGTATGAAGCTGGAATCATTCCCATTTTGCATAACACCCTTGTATAATATTTTGTTTAAAAATGCTCATGTTCGGTTGTGTGATTTGTGTACTTTCCAAGTCCGTTTTTTATAAAATGAGATTGTTTTAGTTCATGGTAAGACCTCTAAAAAAAGTGTTCAAATGCAGAAATTGCAGAATTGGCACAAATCTCAGCTTCACCCCTTCACCCCTTAACCAATGTGTGATCCTAGGCATCTCATTTAATCTTGTATATTGCCCGTCCCTAAACCTTTCAAAATTGTCAGCTTTCAGAGTGATTTCCTGCTCATGGTATGATCTTCATAAAAGCCTTAGTCATGGTTTCAATGGCTATAGGGTTGCTTCCACTTTAATAGTGAGCATATTTATATCGCACACCACAGGCATGTGTTCCTTTGATATCTAATGGCAACAATATTTGAAAACCATATCCCACTTCTAATCTCAGTCTGTCTGGGGAAAGACACTTTCCTGGTAGCTTGGAATCTGCCTCCGCTGTCCATGCTACGGTATGTGTAGCGTTCTCCTTCCTTCCAATTGGTGGTCTCTATCCATGCATGAGCGCTTTTGCATTCTGCGAGGCAGCTAATGTGAGTTCTCTGTCTATTATGGGTCACATGTACCTTTTACATACGGTCCTGCATTAATACTGCAGGCTGCATACCTTCCTGGATGTTATTGATAAAAAGTATCCTGTATGTACTAGAACAGTAACCTCTTCGTAGACTGCTAATGTTGTTCTTCAAATGCTACTTTATCATTCCGAATGAAGAGGGTAAGGGGTCTTAAAGGGAGGAAATGTGCTTATTATGCTGCGAGACAGCATGTCAACCTATAGGTTGTGAGCCTGACAGGTGGGGTTGGGGAATTGCAACCAGTATTCTTGATCCCTTAATTCCTTTGGTTTGGTGGAGGGGGGGCCCAAAGATGTCCATGCCCAGGGCCCCAAAATTGCTTAAGATGACCCTGCATGTATGATACAGAAGTTACAAGAACTACTCCTTAAACATGCTAGTGCGATGCAAAAATCCCAGTGGTTATGCACATGTGATCATTTCACGTTCCCACTCTTCAAATAGTGCAGTTGCCTCGGGTAATCCTTGGGCACACAATAACCAACGGTGGTGCTATGACATGAATGTTGCTAGAATGAAATACTTTTAACAACGTTTCATTTCAGAAAGTTACACATAACTGTATTTAATAAAGCTTAAACGATTGTGTAAAGTTATATACTGGCATACTTGCTGTGAGCATTGGCCCTGACGTTACGGGTTTCATCCATGCTGTGGACACCCTAAAAGGACCCAAAGTGCCCACTGGGCATGTCATGTGGCCAACCCGGGGACAAAGACTGCACACTCGGCATGTCCTGTGGCCCCAGCCATTGGGTATTTTACCCAGTCCATACCCTGAGGCACCTTCAAAAGACCCAGCATGCCATGTAGGAATGGCTTAGTGAAAACTGTCTCCAGGGTGTGGTCTTTGGCTCTGGCCTGGGCACCGCAAAGAGACCCCATGTGCTCGCTGGGCATGTCCCAAAGGCCGGGACCACTCCAAGTTTATCATTATGGCCGGCACGCCATGCCCTGGCATCTTAAGCAGAAGAATGGTGACCATTGGGCGTGCATTGCGGACATGCTCTTTTAACACTTAGGGCCTGAATCACAGAAGCTTTTTATAATGGCGTAACCCAATAGGAAATCGATCTGTGAATCAGGCCTTAGCCTTTTGGCCATGCTGCTGCTACTTCCACGAGATTCAGCATATACACTGGCCTGTCATGCGTTTCACTCTCTTACTCTACACAATGTGCTGTCATATTGCTCCCTTGAACCTTGGGTGGGGCTGCATCAGAGGAATTACTGAGTTTTGGGGTATGCTGTTTATGGTCAGCTGCACCTCACGGAGGGATGATCCAGTTAGAGGGTCGCATCTCATGCTTTGCTCTCGGGAACATTGGTTTTCACTTGGACATGAGGTCAATTTATCAAGAGGATAAGGTAAAGCTCACCGAGGCTGGTGTCTATGCTCTGACTGACTGGCATCTGTGGTACGCGAGTTGAATGGCTCCACTGGTGAAAGGAATTTCACTGGTGTGTTGGTGAGTTGCTGCTGCCACTGCATAAGGAGATGGAGCTCTTGAGACATCTCCTGGGATCATAGGAGTAGCTCTTGCTCGTCAGGGGTCTCCCATTTGCCCGCTTTGATGTGAAGGGTGAAGAGGAAAACACAAGCCGGCTGCCATGATGCAAGCAAGCATTCAACTCTTCCTTGGGTGTGCATCATAAGAAGGCAGCGATCACAAGTATAACATTTCCCCAGATACGAGGAGGATAACTCTGTGTAGCAGAGCAGCCCCCTTCTGCACTCATGGAACAGTAGATATGGGCAAAAGGACATTTCTGTTGTGCAGACATCTGCCCTTAAATGCAGCTATCCTTGAGTCATGCATGCTGCAGCCAAAATGGTGCACGAGCCCCTCTATCCCTTTACCACTGAACAATATTGAACATTGAGCAGGAAATCCCAGCAGTCAGTTTATTCTTTTTTTTTTACGTGCCGCTACCAGTAAACCTGTACTATACAGGATCCATCGTGACCAATAATTGCGGGGCAGAAGTCCCCTGTCTCCTTCACAAAGAACAGTATGTTTCAATGCCTCTGCAATCTGCCATACATTTGCAGGATCCTTCGATCAGGGGGAGCAGACCATGCTACACTCATTGCAGTACCTGTAATGCCTTAAATGTTTATTCTTGACGGTAGTGTGAATACTCACAATGCTCACTGTGATCACTTCCTGTCGCAGAGGTAAGAAAGGCACCCACGAAGAAACCATTGAGAGCTACCAGGGAGGGGTTGAGTTGCTCCTCTGTGTTGCGGGCATCCATCTAGGATTTGGCTGTTCCTTAACATGATTTGTTGGTATGCCGTTAACAAGGAGAGTGTATCTCAGTACCTGGAGGGAAGTTGTGAGGGTCCCCAGAGGTAGCATAGGTGGGTGGAGATAAGATGCCTGATGATATGTGTTACCTCACACATGCCGTCAAATTCTTGGGGCTCATTATGAGTTCCCTAGTACCACATCAGTAATCCCGGCGGGATAACGGGAAACTACCGTATCATCTGCTCTGTCCGATATCCCGGTATTACCAGGATATTACGGGCGGCACAGAGGCTGGTAATTCCCCATTCCGTGGAGTGGACTCCATGGGATGTGGTTGCTTGAATCACAGACACCGTTAGTACTGGTTAGAGTCAGGCCTGCGGGTAGGTCATAGCCCCTACCGGCTGACTTGAAGTTGGCCGGTCCAGAAATGGTACTGGCATGGTGTTGTTACCGGCACTTCATTTCCGGACCGGCAGAGTTTGTGATGATTGCGACACATGGTAGGAACACAAATGAAGTGTGATTAAAGTCTCCCTCAATCGTGTACTTGTAGTTGAAGCAAAGCTATTGTTAGGATAAGTACTTGCTCATGAGTTAGTGCCAAGCTCTGACAAGATTTAGGATCATTGTTTATATGCAAGCTCTATGATGTGGTTCAGCTGTTAACTGCACATGCCTATTAGGAACCTATGTTTTTGTAACCTGTTAGGCAATTTCAGTCTAAAATGCATGAGTGCTAAGGTAAGTGGCGTCTCTCCAGTTTGGTGTTTTCATACTTCAGGAGCTGCAGCATTGAGCTGGAGTGTGTCCTTGGCAAAAGGAAGATGCATTTGTGCAAGGGGACTGGTCAGCTTAAGTGGGTGCAATTAAATTCCAGGAGGATACCAGGCATGGGAATTCCACCACTGATCAAGGGGTGTGTGGCCTATTGTAGAAAATGAGAGAAAATAAAACCACGGTCCCAGTTTCCCACAAGACAAAAAGCAAAACTGGCAAAGAATATAATTGATCATATCATATCAGTGTCTATGGAATATTTATATCTTCTCATCTTGTGTATCTTTTCAAGGTGCCTTAGTTCTACTTCGTGTGATGTTAACAATCTTCTTTCTCGTTCAATTCACACTTCTTCCGGAATTCCATTCAAAAGAACATTGTTTCTTCGTGCATATAGGGTTTTCTCAATGGATCCCTGTCTGCAGGATTCTTTGGGGTATAGGCATCCTCACTGGAACTGCACATGTTGTTATTTCCAGTTCCAAGCATATAGACAACATGGGGACAGAGCTTTTGGTGGGGGTACTTGGCTTCTCCTCTGTTAGGGAGAATTCTAAACAATTTGTTAATTCCCTCCACCTTAGAGACCCCCAGCAACTTTGCTGGATTTTAAGGACTTGATATTTTTTTCCTGGAGAGAGTGAGACCCTTTTTCCCACTCTCTGATGTATTTTTCCAGATTTCCCAAGGTTTAAATACCTCCTCTGGGATCAACTACTGTTTCCCAGAGCAACAAGTGGTATTGACTTCACTTAGTCCTATAACATTCTGGACCCAACACACCCTATCTTACAATAGAGTGCTGCAGGGGTTACTTAGTATCCCCTGTGTCTAGTTACTCATGTAGCATTTATATGTTACCCTTTCCTCTCAGAATGGCTGGTGGCAGTAGTTATTGTATGAACTACCATGATTTTCCCTGACCGCGAACTGTTCGCAGCTCCGGTAACGTTAAATCACGGGAGCCGTGTTTTTCAAAATGGCGCTGAGCCTCCTTTGTTAAAATGGTCCGCAGTCTTCTTTTATCACCATTTCTTTGTGGAAAGTTCCTTCTTGAGTTTTTCTCTGAACGCCAAACCAAGTTTGGACCCTTTGTTCATTCGCCTTTGGCGGCCTTCAGGAGTGAAACCCGCCTCTGGCTCCAGAGTGTCTGGGGTAGGCAGGAAGTGAGGGAGGTGCCTGAAACTCCCTGTGCTTAGTCTCCTAGGAGACCCAAATGCACTCTGTGGTGATTGGCTGTCTGACTGTCCGACAAGGACAGCCACCCTGCTGGGTGAGTGACAGCTAGGCTGTAATGAATGGGAGAGAACTGAATAAAAGGTGAGTCTTTTAGCTTGAAAGGCAGAGTAGACCACTGGACGAAGGAACTAAAGAAGAGTTTGAAGAGGATGCCTGCTGTAACGCCTGGACCGTTGGTTTGCCCGGTGAAGCCCTGCTGCAGTGACTTGACAAGTTTGCATCGACAGAGAATCTCTGCAATGACGACTTCTTCCTTTGACTTTTTGGGACCAATCAACTCCCAAGTAAGCCACCTGGACACCCATCTCGGAGCTGGTTGAGTTTCCTCAGAGTTGCTGCAGGAAACCGTAGATCCAGGGAGAGGGACACCAGATTGTGTGTGTTGCTTATAAGCTGGCCTAAAGCTTTTTGAAGATCCTCTGGACTCTCACAAAGTAGGACTGACCAAGCTTGACCCCCCTCAGTCGAGTGCGGGACCTCAGATGTGAGGAAAGTCCACCTTGCTAAGCCAGGAACCTCACTTATTGCTATTTGCTGTACAGCAAGGAGCTGAAATGCGAAACAGCCACTGAAAGTAAAGTATGCTGGTTGCCAGTTTTGACATTGCAGTGCAGTGCAGGAGTCCCCCGACGTCCTCTCTCTTGTCCCCACAACTGAGGCCCAGGAACAGTGAGACCTGCAGAGCTGCACAGGAACAGAAGTCTTCAGCTGCATCTTTTCTTCTTTACCAAGGTACTGTAAAACAAGTCTAAGAGAACTTACCTCTTACTGTATCAGTGCTTGTAAATTCCACAACTCCCTAGTCTAATCAGCTTGTGGCCCTACAATTGATTCGTCTTTTCTTTAAAGACTCCTAAGAACTTGTGCAAACACTTTTCCATTACTTACCAGAAGTGCTTTATCCTATCCAAGACTTTTGCCCATTGATTTTGGCTTCCCCTATTGAATTGAATGACTCTTCTAGTGGACCCTGAAACTATTTGCCCTGCTTATGAATATTTCTAATTTCTTGTGTTCTAATAACCTTTGTGTTTTACCATATTTTCTAAGAGTGTTTTGAATGCCAACAGTAAGATATTAATGTCCTCAGCTCCCTTGTTACTGAAGTCACCTGTGGGTGTAGGTTGTGGATGTGGGCCATCCCCAAAGGCTCTTGTCTGATTCAGAAACTCAGAGTGTACAGTATTGAAGTATATTTGTGTGTAGCTATTCTATTGTTCCCTTCCGAAGAAGGCTTTATAACTGACTGATAAATACGTTATTAATTGTTTATGCAAGAAACCTTGAGTGTAAGAGTTTATTTGAATACCTGTAACTGTGAATCTTTGTGTAACTCCACTACAGCTCACATTTCACTCTCTTGAGATAAGCCTGGCTGCTCAACACACTACCAAAACTGTGTAGTATAGGCTTATACCAAAGGTTGGGTTGCCTATACCTGTAGTCATAGTTGCTTGTAGTGTTCCCAGAGGGTACTGCATACAAACGTTGCCTAACATCCTCTACAAGATGTTTTTTTGTGGATGTATGTATTAATGCTGATGCAATCACTTGCATTGCAGGTTCCAGTGCATGATCCTCAGTACCACAGATCTTCCAGTGAAGTGGGTAACAGAACCTTCCTCTCACCCACTTTGATCTATGACGTTTTTCACTACAAATCCAGGTACAAGCAGTAAGGCAGATAGCACATCCATTGTGGGAGCAGTGTAGAGAAATTGCAAGGTCTGCATTGACTGCTAAATTGAAGATGAACAGAGATGTAACATAACTATTCAGATATGCTGGGCACATCAGTGCTTTCACACAACATTATTGGAGGGAAATTCCATGCTACGATTACTGGACACAGAGGATCAGAGTACCACATATGACACATGTGGGTTTGTTATTTTACAAAGACACACAAACAACTGGCTTCATTTTGATAGCGCCTGATAGTTTAAGTCATGCAGTACCTTGACCAATCAGTGTTATGACTTCTGTGAGGAGTCAGGAATGAAACTCAGACAGAAGATAGCCATGATTTTGGTTAAAGACTTTCATTGAAGATAAAAGGGTTTGGAAATGGCCTTCATGACCCTGCTGTAAGCAGACCCTGCTATAAGCAGAATTTCCCTTCCTAAACCAAACCTAAGGATCTATCTGTGTCAAAATATCACAAACAAAAAACTGTCCTGGGTCCAAAGTACTAATCTGACCCTCACACTACAAACTAAATTCTACATTGAAAATGGAAATGTCTATAAACTTTGGGTGGTTTAGAAAAGTGTTCATAAAGGAAGAATAATTGACTCCAACATAAATGTTCTTCAAGGATAAAGGTCCTTAATAAAGAGGTTGATTCCCTTCCCGTGGATTCCCCTTTACTTTCCGATGTTTCACAAACAACTGTTCCTTGTGTCTTCATGGCTCACAATAGCACTGACACACAAAACAGTTTGGCTTTCTAATGCTGTTTCTTTCAGGTTCCTGTTATATTTTTCTTCAAGGGTTTTGTTCATTCTCTTCTGGTCAACACACTCCTTTTCTGAGTCCTGATATTTCTTCTCAGGACTTCTTGTAGCCACATACTTTCAATTGCCTTGCATACTCTCCTGCCAGGGATTCTTGTTTTCACACACTTGTAGTTGCCTGATAAACCCACAGGGCTTCTTGTATTTGCACACTTGTAATTGCCTGGTATACTCTCCTGTTAAGGCTTCTTGTATTCACACACTTATAATTGCTGGGTATACTCTCCTGCCAAGGCTTCTTGTATTCACACACTTGTATTTGCCTGTAATGCCCTCCTGCTATGGATTTTTGTATTCACACATATGTAATTGCCTGGTATGCCTCCTGCCAGGACTTCTTTTCATACAGGGTCTCTGCCCGCTCCCAAAGTTGCATATCTACTTTAATGGATAATGTATCTTCATGATATATTTTTATGTTTGAGTTTCCAATGCACTTGACTGCATAAATTCACATATTTACAAGGGTCTTGTTTGTAATTCAATTCCCCCTTTTACAATAAGACCTTTTGCTTTTTCTCTCTCTGGTGCTTTGTTTATAATTATTTGCATTTGGCGAGGTCGCTGATACGCCCTGTTGTCCCTGCGTCTCTGGGTGCCTCTTGCTGGCGTTCCTGGATTCTCAAGCAGGTAGCCGGTGAAGGTATTTTGCCTGCTTCCTTCTCGCAACCACTTTCTCTTTGCTTTCCCATCTCTCGTGGCTTCCACTTGACATGTCTGCTTTGCTCTAGGCTCCGGTAAGTGAAGCACTGTTTTCTGTCACCTGCAAACACCCAGGAGTCTCTCGCCAGCTCTTGGCTTTCCCGCAGCGTGTCCTGCTCATGCAGCACCTTCTTTCTTCTTGTTCAGTGAGCTGCCTGTCTCAACCACACCAGTCTGAGCTTTTAGGTTTCTCGAGCCGTGCAGAAAGTTGCAGCTCTCTCTTGCCAACAGCCGATACCAACTCTTTGCTTCTGCACTTTTAATTTTCCATGCACAGATGTATGCAAGCAACAACTAGACCGCTTACTTGGCCAGTGGCCTTTTTTGCTTTGAATTGCTCGATCCCTCTTCCTCGTCCCAGTATTTTGGTAATTCTGGGAAAATAAGTAAATGTTTGATGATTGGTTTGAACGAATTGGATAGGCATTTTCAATGATTTTAAATGTCAAATCAATCAGGGATGATTGATAGGTGGAACTGGAGAAGGCAGTTTCATAGGTTTCTCAAGGCAGACCAATGTTGGAAGGTTGGCCTACAGGTCTGGAGAAATGGTTTTGTCATTTCTTCATAGGAGGATGAGTAGACATATTGCAATAAGGTATTACCCAAATTGACCTTTTACAATTGACCTTTTGTCCTAACTGACTTAATTATAGTGGTCCTAATTGACCTTCTGCACAATTGACCTTCATATTATTTTAGTTATTTTATATATGTATTGGCTTGGCTTTGGATTATAAATAATATAAGGGGATTGGTTGGGGGGTTTGGGGGTTTTCCCCCCGCAAATATGTCCTAATTGACCTTCCAAAATAGGTCAATTCTCCATAGGTCAATTCTCCAGAGGTCAATTGTGAAAAGGTCAATTAGTATCCAACCTGGCAATAGGCCATGAGGGTCTTAGATATGGGAGGGTTATCTACAAGGGAAAATGGGGGATACCATGTCTCACCAGATGAAGCCCTGACATCTCCCCGGAGGTTGTCTCCCCCATCTGCTCTGCCCCTTATAACTTCCTCCAGGGTCAGGATCAGGTAGCGGCTGCTGTCCCCTGCGATCAACAACCTGTGGTAGAAACTTGTTTGGCCCTTTACTATTCAAGTTCTGGGTATAGGTTACAACAGACTAGCTCCAAATATTTGTCTGTCCCAATATTTGTGAAAAACTGGAAATGCTGGCCCCGAAGGATGACACCAGAATGAACAAACACTACAACATTCTATCAAATACTGCATGGCCCTGTACATTTTAGGGGTGTGAGGTTTTGTGGGATGTTTTTACCCATGCATCCAAGCCCTACCATAAAACTGTGCAGTACTGGCATGGAAAACATCATGATGGCCAGAACTCCCTAGAGAGTACACAGGGAAAGCATGAAGAATAGGCTGCCACCCATTTTTGCCTATGTTGTGAGCACAGGAGGGCACCGCCTAAAACCACCGTTGGGCTACACACACAGTAGCCTGAAACCATTGGGAATGGCAATGCTGATTGCCAAAAGCAACCCAGAACTGTGGGGAATTCATTTTCTTAATCCCAAAAATGGTTGCAATACCAGTACTCACCACTATCAGAAAGCCGGCGTTTTAAAACCACCAGACTTTTGTGTCAAACTGAACAAATGAAACAAAACCAAGCCAAGGAAAGACTTGCTAAGAGGTGGATACAATGTAAAACTATATTCTGAAATGACTTGAAGGAAGTAATTATTTAATGTATACGTAAAAATTGTAAGTTTGATTTAAACTGGGAACTAAAGTGACATTTAGCTGAATTCTGCCTGACAACTACCCCCAACAGGAGTTGAAACCTGCTCAGTCACTCTTCCCAGGCCTAGTTGCATCCTGCTACCCCTTGCCAAAAGGAGTTGACACCTCTCTGATTGAATTAAGGGAGGGGACCTGGGAACTGGAAGGGACAGAACAATGCAACTTCCTTGACTCAGGCAAATGTTTTATTGGGGGTGTCGTAAAATAGCTTCCTCTTGGGAGAAACTGGGGGGCAGCTGTGCCTCTGTGAACAAGCTGGCTTGGGGGAAGTGGATAAACCAGTTATTCCACCATGTGATGTGGGAAGCCACACCCCTTTTTGACCAGAGCATAATTTTAAAAAGATAGATAACTCATAGTGCGGACTTGTCAGAATTATATAAGTAATATTATTATTTTTGTGATTTTTCTGTGCACGTTTTAAGAGGTGTTAGGACCCTGTGGTGTATTCTGGGGGGTTGCTAGCGGAAAATAGGGTCTTACTCCAAATGTCTGCATGTTAAAAATCTGACACTTCATCAATTAATGTCCATACTCCTTGTGCACATTTGTGTAATTTTGGGTAAATGTCCGATATTGCAAAACCAGTCAAAAAGCGCAAAATGTTGTCATTTTTGAATGCAAGCCCCCAGGAAGATCAGAGGCGGACAAGCATGGACCATAAGGAATATATAATATGTACATGTAAAGTCAACCACTTGTGTACCTGGGAAATATGTATTTGGATCAGATATAGATTTGTGGGCAAATTGACCAGGGGAGGATCCTCTGACCCATAAACAAACTTCATCATGATGACAATCCATTTCCTTCCCCCAATCATGGGAGAGGGGAGAATTGAGCCAATGACAAGTAGAGAAGGGCAGGCTTAGCTAGGCCCAGGCACACACCCATTTTTAAAACACATAAAAAGAGACTGCTGGGACAGGTGGAGACATTCAATTCCATTTGCTGCGGAGCATGCTAACGGACGACTTCACATCCAGAGATCCAGACTTCAAATCCATCAATCTCCAGAACCTGTAGCAGAAATTAACTCCAGAATTTGTAGCAGAGAGGCCTGAATCCACCAGCTGAATCCTCTTCAGCAGGCCTCAAAACCAACCAAACTATTCAACAGCCGGGCAAGCTGTTTGAAATTTTTGCCAAGAATTTTTGCAAGAACCTGTAGCAGTATCCAGAAAGCAGTGCTGTATCCGGAACCCGAGAGAACCACAAACCAGACTGTTGTGAGCAGATCCGGTGCTTGACAGACCCAGAGAGCCGAGCTGACCCAGATAGCCGGGACTTCAGAACCACGCGTCGTAAGTCCCGTCCAACCTGACCAGACCGTGACGAGGCCTATTTCAAATTGATATTGTGAGTACCTAGCAGAACTGTGTAGAACCAATCTCTTAGTTAAAATAATCTAATCCAAACTATTTTAACCTAAGTAGAACAGCCTCCTAGAAATCGTGTCATCTGTCATTTTTAAAGCTGCACAACTGTCACCTGTCAATTCTGCAGCTGCAAGCTGTCACCTGTCATTTTGAGTTTACTTTAAATCCGAAAAACTACCTTTTTTTAATCGTCCGTATCTCTGGATAGGAACGAAATTTAACTTTCATGTTAAAGCTGTGATTCTAGGCTTTCCACCGAACCTAGAACGGACTTCCTACTCCCTATACTTTTTCGCTAATCGCGAGACACGCACTCGCAAAATTTACCGCACTTTGCGATTTGGCCCGATTTCTTCATTTGTAGAAATCAGCAGCTTTTTGCTTCTCTTTGCTAAAATTCATTTGCAATCTGCTAATAATTCATAGAATATTGTTAAAGTGAGCCTGAACCAATATAAAGTAGCCATCATCTACCCTGAACCTCTAGGGGGAATTAAAAGCAATTTTAGCACCTTTTCACTTCCTTGCAAACCACATTAAAGTAATTCGCCTGTGTTTAAAACTCATCCCTGTTTTCTCTACGCTTGCTGGGGGAACTGGAACTGTGTATTGCATTATAAAGTGTGATTTGTCAGGATTCTTGAAGACTGTGTGCTCTCCTTCCATTTCTTGTATTGCATAGGGGGGGAGCGAATTGTCAAAAGAAAAAGTGATTACCTTTTGCTAAAATCATAACAAGTTATTTCTGTACTGCATTTTATTCCACCTTGCATTTCCTTGAAACCATCAAGCATTTTCAGCTACCTCATCCTCTACACTACTACTAAGTAACCAAATCAGTGTACCCCTGTAACATTATCCATTGTTGATCACGGTCGTATTCTGAAGTGTGATATCAGTTATCAATTTATATTATAAAAGTGTGATAGATATTTATTGTTGAATTGTCCAAATAAACCTTTTAATTTGCAAAACAAACCTACTTCTTGGCTCAGTGGGGTCAGGGGGATTCTAAGAGGGGGGTGTTATACAAGGGTTGTCATCCAGAGTACTGAACTGGATATAATAATACATCAATAAGGGTTTCCTCAGCATCCCAGACTAGGCATTGACTTAGCTGTAGTGTTGATTGAATATCGCTTACAAAAGTTGGGGCTCGGAGCCGGGATATTCTGGGTTAGATTTACCACTTGTGCAGATTAATACAGTATGCCAACTGACCAGATACACATATCCGGTTAGATCACCACGCTGTTTTACACTGTGAAAGCACCCCTCAAAGGAACGCTCTAAGGAAACGGTCTGTTTTGCAAAATAAAATACAAACTTCTGTAAGTCAGGAAGGAACTCAAATTCCAGAATGACGACCTTGGTAGATATGAAAATAGCCAGAGAGCACTTCTTACATAAGCTATTTGTGAGAGGTGAGTGGACTCATCAGGACCAAACGGTCTGGTTGCAGGCAATCGCGCAACAGGTCACTGAAACAGGGTCAGATAAATGGAGAGATCAGGGTCCATTACATGTGGCCCTGAGCGAATTATATATGGCTCCTAAAGCTAAAGATGAACACGATAAGATGGTTAGGATAGCGGCATATTTGTATCTATATATGGGACCCATGCAGAACAAATGTGCTGAAGGCCAAGATCTGGCAAGTAGGCAACAGATGGTGTTAGAAAAGGCCCAATCTGGCCTGGTCTCTTCTGAGCAGAGGCTGCAGAGGAGCCAGGAGTCAGAAAGTGATAGTAGGCAGTATATCATTAAAATAAAAGAGGACATGGATATACTGCAACAGGAAAAGACAGACCAGGATACCAGAATTCTGGCTTTGCAGAAGGAGCACCAAGACAGTTTTGACTCCTTACTGCAGAGCCAGAAAAAGCTGGAGCAACAGATCAATTTCAACAGGGCATGCACAGAGCAGGTAGCCACCCTGCAAATCCAACTAGACAGAGAGAAAGAGGAAAGCAATAAATTAATTTTGAAAGACCTGGATACCCAGGCAGAGTTTGATGAAGAACGCCAGAAAGCTGGTGCCTTTCAAAGGCAGAGGGACGACCTGGCGTCACAAATGCAGGCTCTTGGTCAGGAAAGGGATACCTTAGGCCAGGAAGTCTGCCATTTAAAAAGAAAAATGGAAGAAAATCACTTGGCCCTCCAGGGGCTGGGTGACCTCCAAAAGGAGCATCAGGGCTTGCTAGAACACACCAGGAGGGCGGAGGAGGCTCTGGCAAGAAAGGAGCAGGCCAGTAGGGATGGGACTGAGGAGGTAACCCTCCTACAGCAGATACTGGCCCAGTACTCCAGGACCAATCAGGAGGCACAGAGAGAAAATGAGGCTCTCTGTCAGCACAATGATAGGCTCCAGCACAGGTAGCGATGCAGGAGAGACTGATAGAGTCTAGTAAGGCCTTAACTGAGGAACTGAAAGCGCAGGCTCTTGCATTGCAACAGGGAACAGGGGCGGATAGAGATGAGGTTCGCTGGGAAAGAGAAACTCCTGAGCATAACCTCAGGAGCCCTAGTGCCAGAGGCCTTCACCTCTACCAGTCCTTGGACTCTGCCACCCCCATGCTCCCTGGCGCACATGAGCATGGGGCCACAGGGATGGCAGATTACTATCCAGCTAAAAGTATGGGGCTCATGGGCCAGTACCACCCAGGAATGGAGGTGCGGGCATCCGGGTATGGGCACCCAAGCACAGTGCAATTTAATGGGGAACCCCAGGAGAGTAGGCCCACTAAGGGCATCCTGAAAACCTCTGCCCAGTTAGGTCAGTGGGGGGATACCGAGCAAATCCTGGCAGCAAAGAGGGATCTGAAGACTACTCTGAACGGTACAGGAAACAGGAGACCAGGTCCCCACATTCTGCCAGCCATTCCCAGGCTCGCAGAATCCGGGAAAACCTGGAAAATCAGACGGGCACATCTGGGAGCAGTGCTTCGGAGTCAGAGTATGAATGGACCAGGGTGACCCGAACCAAAAAGGCAAATAAGGCAAAAAGGGCCTTGCTTAAGGACCCATTGAAACAAATAAAGGCAATAAGGAGTGTCATCACGCCTTATCACAAGAACGCCAAGTATTCTGTTTGGGAACACTTGGAGCTTTACGAGCAAATGATGGAGACTTTCCATTTGAAGGACAGCCAAAGCTGTATTCAATATGTAAAGTGGACCTTCTCACCAGAATACTACAGTTTCTTTGCGGGGCTGGAGTACCAAAACCATTCAAGATGGTCCACCTACAGGGCAGCCATCTTGAAACATTTTTCTGTTCACAGAAATCCCCAAGAGGCTCGCAAGGCAGCCTACAATTTACAATGTGGGGAGGATCGGGCCCCACAAGAATTTGTGCAAGAATTAAAGCGTGCTTTTGCGCAGACCACCAGGAGGGTGCGCACCGACAGCAGAGAGTTCATCAATACGTTTTTCCATGCTCTGCCCAAATACATCATGACCCAGCTAGTGAGAGATTTTCATGAGAAAAGATCTTTAGACTGGGTCATTGAACAGGCTACCCGGACCTATGAGGTGCAGAAGCCCATCGAAAATAAATAAAATGCGCCGAAGAACCCCAAAACCAACAGCACCCCTGCTGCTGCCAAGGTGGCAGAGGTAAAGGTTGCCCCCGTTTTAGATTTGGAGATGGGGGGGCCTAAAAGCCTGCCTGCACCAAATAATTCACAGCCCAGAAGACCCTCGGGCCAGTCACAGACAGGGAGTCGAGGAGGTAGTCCCACAAATGGGGTCCCCCGCTCCCCTGACTATGTAAGTCCCCGCTACAAGGGAAACCGACCAATCCTGGGTTATGTGTGGACTCCTCCAGCCCAAGGGGGGGGTATCCAGCCAAGCACCTGACCCGGGGAACTTCCCTCCTAACTTCCACCAGGAGGGCAGAAATTCACCAAATCCTGGGCAGAACTTTTTCCCCAGGTATCCACCCAATTTCCAGCCCCAAAATCATCCATCCTTCTTTCCCCAATTCCCTGAGCCCAGACAACCTAATCCGGGAGAGGGGAGGCAAAGGGTGGAGGGGTACCCAAATCTTCCCAATCCGGGGTATTACCAGAGAAGGGATAGCTACCCTTCCCGGGATCAGCCCAGGGGAGAAAATAGCGCCCCGTATCAGCCTGAGCGGGTTTCACAACTTGAGCGCCAGGTCCAAAATATGGCACGGGATCTGGGTCACATACTGAGGGCTCAACAGAACCCTCAGATGAGCATGCCACCGCAGAATGCCCCAAACTCTGGACCTGGTGCTCCAGAACAATGACGAGGGCAGCACCCCGATAACCCACCGGTTCCCATAAAGAGGCACAAGGGGAAGGGGGGTGTAAAGCCTTGGAGGAAGCTTCCTTCCCAACTTGTAAACAGCCCCTGGAAAACCAGGAACCGGAAACAAAATCTCCTGCCCCTGAAAGCCTGCCTCCCAAGGAGCAGAGGGGGGGTAGGAGAAACAAAGGACCCAAACAGACCCACTTTGTGGAGGAGGTGCAGGTCTTCTAATTTGAGGGAGAGGGATCCTCAGAGGATCCTGGGAAAAGGATCTTCTCCTTTAGAGATGGGGGAACTCCTCCCAAAGAAAAATGGGTCCCAAGGGATTCCAATCCAGACTGGGGAGATATGGAGACTGAGCTACCGCCGCCCATCATCTCATCCCAGAACCCACAATACCGAAATCCCCTAGTTCAAACCCATCCTGGTGACTGCCTCCAAAAAGGGGGGGGGGGGCGGCCCAGAACCGGAACCCGGGGAACCCACAACTGCTCTGATCTCCAGTTGCCAACTTTTTCTTTCAGATTCCCAAGGCTCTCCACAGAATTCTGCCCAAATCTCTTTGCTAGCACTGTCCAAAACCAGAAAGTTAGCCCACCAGTTGTCCAAAAATGTGCATTATCTGTGCCCCCTTGAGGAGAAGGAGGGAAGATACTATGCCCCGGTACAAGTACAGGGGCAGGGTACAATTTTGGCACTGGTGGACACTGGATCCCAAGCTACCCTTCTGTCCAAAAGGGCCTTTGAGGAACTAAATGCAGGAAGGGGGGAGAATTCCTCTCACCTCTCTTCCTGGACAACTGCAGAACTTTGACGGGAAGGAAATTCCTGTCGAGGGGACTGCAGATTTGGACATCAAAATTGGGTGACACAAGGTGAAACACCCGGTCATAGTAGTGACTTCAGAGGGCACCCCTTGTTTACTAGGGAATGACCTCCTGAGAAGGTTGTCACCCCTAATAGATTGCGTAAACAAGGTCCTCTGGACCCAGACTAGCCGACCAATCAAATTAAAACTGAGTGTCAACCATGTTAGTTTAAATGGCACCTGCCGCATGGTTGAACAAAAATCTGACCAAGTAGAATTTCACTTCCAGAACAACCAAATTCCAGACGTGACAGTAATAGCAGTAGGACAACAGACTGGTGATGGGGGGTCCTCTCTATTTATGAAAATCAACCTTCCTTCCAGTTTAAGGTGATATTCCACACTGGAAGGAAACACCCTGAAATTCTTTACTAATCCACAATCAGAAACTCCCACTCCTATAGTCCAGAAAGATGTGAAATCAGCTCAGAGCCTGGCTGATATTCAGCAAATTGGAGAGCAGTTGTTCATCCCTGTTCAGTTAAATGATGGGAAGGACTCTGTTCTCGCTCGAGTGTGTGTGAACAACGGTAAGAGCTTCATCAGCGAAGCCATGTTCCGCCAACTCTCAAAAGATCCAGCCATTCCCACATTCAAACTGATAGACAAATGGGAAATGGACCTGGAAGCACCTAATTCCAAACATCTCCTGCCAAGCAGGTGTATGCTCAAAATCTCCATTGGCAACAAGAGCATAGTCCATAATTGTTGGGTCGTGCGAGATGTCACTGCCGCCTTTTACTTAGGCAGTGACATTCTCAATCACTTTGCCATTAATTTGGACCTAATAAACTTCAAAGCTTGGTCCCGATTAGCGGATAATCCCATGGGCTTTGATGATTCAGAAAAAGCATTTAGGTCAGCTCAATTGCTACCTTATGCAGTTGAAATTCAGATTAAAGAGGAAGTCACCATCCCAGAAAGGACACGACAATTCTCCCTGGAAGTGAAAGTTAAAAGAGGACAAAAATTGAAAAACCCTGATGCTTACATACATTTAAATGCTTCTCTCCAACAGCAAGGGTTGGGGGTAAGCCCAACACCATTAGTCAACATAAAACATGACACCATTCCAATAGAGGTGGATAACAGCGACTTAAAGAGTATTCCTCTAGCCGCAGGCACCATTATTGGAATGGCGGTTGATGACCGACATTTTTCCATCTATTTAGGAAATGAACTGTTAGGACCAATCCCCAAGGACTGTTTTGACAGTGACAGTGAGGACAATACAACACCAGACAGGATTTTCACCCGGCATGGGGGGAACTTCCTGGTGTACACTTCTTGCCCTTATGGTAAGGAAGATGTGACTTGTGACTTCAGGAGGGATGAGGTGATTTTCCAGGTCCATGAGGGCTGCCTTTACCACCTGAAGCCTCCAGTCCAAATCAGCACTCTGACCAGGGACTTCTCCACCCAGCTGGAGGAGGCCGCTGAGATAGCCAAACCAGAAGTCTTTCCAGGCTTCAGGCAGATGGTGGAAGAGAGAGTCAGCCTAGCTGATGCCTGTGTGACTCTGGAACAGAAGCAAAAGTTGAAACAAGTTTTCTTGGATTTCCAAGATCTCTTTGCGGTAGACTCATATGACTGTGGTCGCACCGACATCCACACCACAACAATTCCCACGGACCCTGGAATGACTCCAGTGTTTGTGAAGCAATATCGTTTGCCTCTCTCATCCATGGAGTCCCTCACTGAAATAATTAAACCTTGAGTCCCGGGGAATAATCCGTCCAGTACACAGCACCTTCAATAATCCGGTGCTGGGAATATTGAAGCCAAACGGCCAGTGGAGACTCTGCGCCGACCTAAGGGAGCTCAACAAACGGGTCCATACTTCGCGATGGCCTCTGCCCTACATTGACCAAGGGCTGGCCCAGATTCAGGGGTCACAGGTATTCACAGCAATAGTCCTGACCAATGGATACTGGACCGTGCCTGTCAGTAGGGAGGACCAATACAAACTGGCTTTTACCTTTGGGGGCCAGCAATACACATGGACCCGGACTCCCTTTGGAAACCTCAACTCCGGCAATGAATTCAATATTTTCCTACATAAGGCCATGCCCGACCTGGGTGCGAGGGGTAACCTGGTTTATGTAGATGATGTCCTCATCAAAAGTTCATCTGTGGAGGAACACATAGTGGAGATCTGTTATGTTCTGACGCAGTTGAGGGCCGCCGGAGCAAAACTTTCCTTTCAGAAAGCACAGTGGTGTAGAAACCGTGTTAATTTCTTGGGACATGAGATTACTCCTCAGGGTCTCTGTCCCCAAGAAAAGAAAGTGGAAACACTCCAGAAACTGAAGGACTCCACGACTCTGCGGGAACTAAGGAGCCTCCTTGGACTGACTAATTACAGCAGAAAGTTCATTGAAGGCTACGCAGAGATCACAAGACCCCTGATTCATCTCTTGAAGGGGGGGGTCAAGTGGGAATGGGGTCCAGAACAATCCGAGGCAGTAAGACAACTCAAAAGAAGCCTCTCACAAGCGCCTTGCCTAGCTTACCCTGTCAGAAACAAGGAGTTCTTCCTGAAGACAGGGTTCTCTAATACGTGCTTGACGGCAGTATTATACCAAAAGCATGACAAGGTCAATAAAGTAATCTCCTATGCGAGCAAAACTTTATCCTCTGTGGAGGAAAAATTCAACGATTGTGAGAAGGCACTCCTGGCAACGGTGTGGGCATTGAAGAATTACTGCCCGTTTATCCAGGGGGAACACATCATAGTGGACACTCCACACCAGCCTCTGCAATACCTCCAAAGTGACAGAATCCGGGCCGGAAATGTGAGTAATTCCCAAATTACTTCCTGGATTCTGTCAATGCAAGGCTTTCCTGTAGAGGTCAGATATGGCCAAAACAAGAAGAGTCCCTCTCGTGCAAGGTCTGGCTGACTTGCATGATTGTGCCAGAGAAAACTGTCTCGAGGACGAAAGTCTAAAAACCAAGTACAACATGGAGGCATACCTTAATTCCCCACACAAAGTCTTTGAAGAAGACAAGTGTGAGGGAATGCCCACTGTCTATGTGGATGGATGCTCGTACCATGTTGACAACAACGGGGAGAAAGAACTGGTGGCCGGAGTAGGGAATGCATGGGTGAATGATTCCCCAGAACCCTCCGCTGGATACAAAATTGGTCCCCGAAGTAGTCAGGTGGCAGAATTGATGGCTGTACATCAGGCCATCCTCAATGCTGTCCAACATCAACTCCACGAACTGGTCATAATCACCGATTCGGATTATGTACGGAACGGGTTTGTGGAGCACCTGGTTAATTGGAAAACCACAGGCATGTTATGTGCTAATAACAAACCCTTGAAACATGGGAAGTTAATCCAAAATATTGATGATCTGGTCACATCGAATGGGATGACCATCTACTGGAAAAAGATCAAGGGTCATTCCAAAGTAGAGGGACCAGACAAAACTGGAAATTACTTAGCTGATCAGCTGGCCAAAACCGGGGCCATCCAAGGGGATCTAATAGAAATAGAGTCCCTATTGGGGGAAATCCAGGTCACTGCTATCACTAGGTCCCAGACAAATGCTCACAATGATCTTTCAACTGCACAATGGAGTAAGGAGACCCCTGATGCTGATTTAATTACAGCTCAGAAGGGGGA